>NC_059165.1:103019313-103324616 GCF_019923935.1 Bubalus bubalis | reverse complement strand
CTCTTGGTCAGGGAACTAGATCCTATATGCCCCAACTTAAAGATTCTGTTTGCTGCAACTAAGACCTAGAGCAGCCAAATAAATAAATATTTTTAAAAAACCCAAAAAATATCTCTTCAATTCCTCCGCCCCTCAGTTCCTGCACTTGTCGACTAAAAAAACATGTGCAACTTGAGAGTTGCAAGTTAAGTTTTATTTGGGGCAAAATGAGGACAGCAGCATGGGAGGCAGCATCTCAGATAGCTCTGAGAGACTGCTCCAAAGCAGCAGTGGGGGAAAGTCAATATATAAGGTTTAGGTGAAGGGGGAGTTCAATGCCATGAAGCACTCATTTTACAAAAGGTTTTTGTTAGTCATGAGGATCTGATGTCACCATGAAGGAATTTAGTACTTCTCTAGATATGAGGAGATAGAAGGATTGAGATTGTAAAATCTGTTCCTAAAAACATCCAACTATCTAAAGACCTGTCCCACCAGATTCCCTGGAGCACAGAGCGCCTCACTCCACCCTGAACCCCCTCAGGGGTTGTTGAAGGTCAACAGGTATAGCAGCATGGGGTTCCATCTCCCTAGAGGCAGATGGCAAATGCCTTTGTTGTTCAGTCATTGGCAATGTTCTTGGTAAGTGCCAATTTGTAGTTGACACACTTATTATTGTGGTTTGACAAAGAGTTACCTTCTGGCCCATGTACCATGTCACTCTCTAACACAGCAGGGGGTTTCTCATGGTGGGTCTTCCTTTCTTGACCCAACTATAGAGACTTCTCTGTATCTCTGCAAGTGTTCACGATTTACTCTTGAAATGTGGGGGTTTCCTCAACGTTTTCTGAGTCTGCTTATTACTGTTTTCAGCTACTATTGCGCATATGTGTGCCGTACTAAAGTTTAGAGTGCTTCGCTCTCCCCTGCTGTTATCCAGCTTAGTCTTTTGTAGCCTCAAAATATCTATGTTGTAGCTACCTGTTGCTGCCTAAAGGAAGTTGGAGGCTGGATGTCTTCCATTTCTCTTTGCCATAGGGGTTTATGGTAATGGGAGCAATTAGACTACCCTGGTTTCTGGCAGGAGAATGTGGTGTCCCAAGGGTGAAAGAACAGAAAAAAACAAGGAGGGCCTTGGAAAGTAGAGAAGGAAAAAACTAGACCCATATTGTCCTTCCCTCACACATGTCATAACTATTAATCAATTTCAGGTCCTCCTGAGCAGTATAACCTGTGTCCCCTCCTACTCCATATGTACTGTGCTTAGTCACATAGTCGTGTCCAACTCTTTGGGATCCTCTGTCCATGGGGATTCTCCAGGCAAGAATACTGGAGTGGGTTGCCATTTCCTCCTCCAGGGGATCTTCCCAACCCAGGTATCAAACTCAGGTCTCCCACATTGCAGGCAGATTCTTTACCATCTGACACACCAGGGAAGGTATTTGCCTCACTCTTCCTCTACCCAGTTTATGTATCTCATCCAATCAGCAAATGATCCGCAAGACCCCTATCCCACACGTTATATCCTGGGTATAAAAATGGACCAAGGGCCTCTACTCAACGTTGGCTCTCCCTTGAGCTGACCCCAATGTTCTAACAGCATCTCCCACTCTAATAACCTTTTTTTCCTCTCATTCTGTCACATGTCTGAAAATTCTTTTCCAACCCATGCACAGACCATGGCAGAGAAGAAAAGATTCTAGGTTTAAGGCGAACTCATATAAAGTACCCTGCAAGAGATAGGAATCATTGAATTGCATTTTCTCTATGTGATCATCTCATACATCTTTCCACCCTGAATACATTTAGATAAAGGGCCTGTTCCTAGAATAGAGTTGCTGTGCTGTGCTTAGTTGTGTCCAACTCTTTGTGACCCCGTGGACTGTAGCCCACTAGGCTCCTCTGTCCATGGAATTTTCCAGGCAAGAGTACAGGAGTGGGTTGCCATTTCCTACTCCATGAATAGAGCTATCACCAGATATATCTGCAAAGAATAGGAGCCAGGTGTGGTGGGGGAAATGCAGAAGGGCCTTGAGATCAAAGTTCATCTTGGATCCCCTCTTTTCTTCTGGTCCCAGCAAATACTTGTTTACCCAACATTTGCTTTTCCATTTTTATGTGAATTGTCCTCCTTCCCTTTGAAGTTCCAAAACACTACCCCAGCACTCAAGCTCTTTACCTTGACTAAATATGGTATTTAAAGTGAAGTGCTAAAGAGTTGAACATGACTGAGCTACTGAACAACAACATTTGTAGATAAAAGATCAGAGAAGTTAATTCATGAATATCACACAGCAAGAAATTGGATGGGTCAGGATTTGAACTTGCATCTGTCTGATGTGAGTCATTGCCCTGAAGCATCAAGTTATCCAGGTCTTGGCTATTGATCTCTTTTTAAGAGTGTGGAGAGAAATGAACAATTCTCTTGGGCAGTCAGCTTGTCCCTGTTTAAGAAAACAAACCAGAAAAGCCCTAGAAATGGAATTGAAATGATGGAACGGGTCTCCCACAACAGGCAATTGGTAGATCCCATTTGAACCCGCCACCTCCAGCCCCACCCCCTAGTTCTCATCAACGAAGGCACTTGGGTATCCTTTCTGCAGGGAACAAAGAGAGGAAAACACTTGCTCTGCACAGCCTACTGAAATCTACTATGGCATAACATTCCCTGGGCTCCAATTACAAATTTCATTAGTAAGTAAGCCAAGGGATATTCTGTGACTCCTGGGGACTCATTGAAAGTTGACACACAATTCCCATTCCCATTTCACCTGTTGAAAAATATTTTAAAGTCCCTAACATTCAGGCACTGAGCTGACACAGATGGATGCATAGATCAGAGAGCCAAGGTGCAGACAAGGCCACAGGTCCATTCCACTCTAGAGGAATGATCCCCAGATAGTTTTCCTGCTTACTTTTAAGCCCAAACTTTGATTGGCAGCCAAGAGATTTAATTGGGAATTGAAGATGACCTTCTCTTACCCAAGGCACAGAAATTCCAGAGCTCCAGACAAATGCTCCAACGTACACCATGGTACCCTGAGCTGCAGAACACAAGGTTCACAAAGCAGTTAGTGTCGTATACCCCTGGGAGCTACAGCTTCTACTTCCTCAATAATAATGTTTACTGCACTTTTTGATATAAATTCTTGTTCAACACCTCCCCTCTTCCCTCTGTTACTCTGGCCAGGTCCAAAAGGGTAGGACCACTCTAGACTTGCTCATCGTTGTGTTTCCACAGGCTGACAATTAACAGGTGCTCAGTAGTACTTGCTAAAGAAACAAGCAAATAACTCTTTCATTATAGACCTATGGAAGTTCTGTGAGCTGCAAAATCCTTCTGAAATGTAAATGGCCATCCCCTAAGTTCTCTGAGGTTCATTTTCAGGTGTGGTGGGCCTTCCAGGAACCCACCCGCCCTTGTGTGTATCATAACCAGCGTCCCCTGTACAAATGAGTGTTATCTAAAAGGAGTAAGGTCCTTTTATTCAGACCTCTGCCAGTATCCTTAGGCCACTATGAGCCACTTCCCCTTCTTGCTGTCATCCTGTTCCTCAAATGGACACTGATTTTCCCACCTGAGGTTTTTTGTACATGCCAGTCCCTTTGCCAGTGCCCCATTCCCTCTCCCTCTTGAGCAGAAAGTCTTATTGAAATGCCACCTTCTCTGTGAAGCCTCCCCCTAGCCTGCCCCACTCTCTATGGATTTGGTCACTGAGTCTTCCCTCCCTCCCACTTTTCCTTCTTGTCCAAATGCAGTTATCTGTCATCTACTTCTTCTCTCTCCTGTAAGGTCCACGAGAGCAGGTATCCCTGTCCTGGTCACTGTGGTCTCCCCAGAGATGGGTTCAGATGTTTCATACACATCTGTTGAACACACAGGTGCTGGGGCTGGACTTCCTCTGAGCTGGAGATAAGAGTTATCTCATGCACAATCTTTAGGTACTGAGGTTGGTTGTGCTTATCAAACTATCCTGCCAGGGTGACCAGTTCTGATTTTTCATAGTCATTAAAGAGCAAATCAAGTATGAGGTTTCCTTCTTCTATCTACTATTGCACAGCCTCAGAAAAAAGAAAGCATCTCCTGAGCAAGTCGATAACCAAGAAATTGAAGAGCTCTTCAACTCTACTTAATGGTCTGGGTTTGGTGGGGATTTTATCCTATAAAATTTATGGTATATGTAGTATGTGCTAGATGTAAAAGGTCAGTGGGACTCAGATCTCATTTCTAAGAGGTTCTGGACAAGAGATGGAGATAGGGAAGTGCCTAAGTCATTCAGATACTGCAAGACAAATGTAATACAGATGCGACAAACTCAAGATAAAAAGATCCCTAAAAAGGAAATCCATTGATAATTAAATTTCCAAAAAAATAAAGGGTATCTTTCAGATTCATATGTTAGGAGTCAGGTTGAATATACATGAGAACTGCCAGCATGGTCATTAACTCAAGGGCTTGGTACAGTGGAGGAAAGTGGGTGGAGAATGTTCTTCACTTTTTATAAAATTTTATTTTCAATTGGAGGATAATTGCTTTACAATATTGTGATGTACAACAATACATCAACATGAGTTCGTCATAGGTATACATATGCCCCTGCCCTCTCAACCTCCCTCCCACCTCCCTCCCCATTCCATCCCTCAATGGCACCCCACTCCAGTACTTTTGCCTAGAAAATCCCATCGACGGAGGAGCCTGGTAGGCTGCAATCCATGGGGTCGTGAAGAGTCGGACACGACTGAGCGACTTCACTTTCACTTTTAACTTTCATGCATTGGAGAAGGAAATGGCAACCCACTCCAGTGTTCTTGCCTGGAGAATCCTAGGGACGGGGAAGCCTGGTGGGCTGCCGTCTCTGGGGTCGCACAGAGTTGGATACGACTGAAGCGACTTAGCAGCAGTAGCAGCAGCAGGCTGTCACAGGGCCCTGGCTTTGGGTTCCCTGTGTCATACAGCAAATTCCCACTGCCTATCTTCTTTACATATGGTCATGTATATGTCTTAATACTATTCTCTCAAGTCATCTCACCCTCTTCCTTCCCCATGGTGACCATAAGTCTGTTCTCTATGTTTGTGTCTCTTTTGCTGTCTTGTAAAAGTAGGATCATCAATATTATCTTTCTAGCTACCATATATATGTGTTTTATATGATATTTGTCTCTTTCTGATTTACTTCACTCTGTGTAATATGCTCTAGGTTCATCCACCTCATTAGAACTGATTCAAATACATTGCTTTCTATAGCTAAGTAATATTCCACTGTCTATATGTACCACAATTTCTTTATCCATTCATCTGTTGATGGACATCTAGCTTGCTTGCATGTCCTAGCTATTATAAATAGTGCTACAGTGAACACTGGGCTTCCCTGGTGGCTCAGAGGTTAAAGTGTCTGCCCCCAATGCGGGAGACCTGGGTTCAATCCCTGGGTTGGGAAGATCCCCTGGAGAAGGAAATGGTAACCCACTCCAGTATTCTTGCCTGGAGAATCCCACGGACAGAGGAGTCTGGTAGGCTACAGTCCATGGGGTCGCAAAGAGTCAGACACGGGAACATTAGAGTACATGTGACTTTTTCAATTATGATTTCCTGAGGGTGTACGACCAGTAGAGAGATTGCTGGGTTATATGATAGTTTTCATTTTTATTCCTAGTTTTTTAAGGAGTTTCCATATTGGAGAAGTTGAAGGAGTGATGGATCTGACCCAACCCTCATGGGTAGCTGTGAGCACAGGTTCTGGCACACAGCAGGGGCTGGGAAATGTTTGGGGAGTAAAATAACTTGAACTAATATTTATCGATCATCCAAGTGGAGAAACCCAGAGATGCATGGGTCCTACCTGGAAGAAAAGCTGAGTAAAGCTACCCAGGCTGTGGTTCAAATGGAGTTTGGTTACTTATCATTGTTTCTCTACTGGCCACATCATGCTTGGCACATGGTGGGTGCTCATCAAATATCTGTGAGCCAACAAATATCTGTGGAGAGAAGAGCATCCACAGTCAAAGAAAAAGCTCTATATGAGAGTAGAGGGAGGGGAGGTCACCTCCTCCAAGTGCCTACAAGCCAACGTCCTTACATGCATTGTGTCTCTTATCTGTATAATTCAGCCCCGTTTACAAAAGAGAGAATGAGGCCCAAAGAGGCCAAGCCACGTGTCCTAGTCACAGTGCCCCCTCCAGGCAAGATTGCAAGCTGCAGCTTCACTGTGACCTTGATATCCCGCATTCCATCTCCAGGCTTAGTATTGACCCCATTCGGTGACTCTAGTCCCATTTCCTTATCTCTGGTCACACAGATGCAATAAGAAAGGATCTTTTTCCTAAGTCCTGGCTCCATTTCTTAGCTGAGCATCTGTCCCTCTGCTGTCCTTTAGTGATTGTGCAGTGTCAGGGACATTCCCTCAAATCCTGGGTCTTCTTGCTGTCCCAGGAGGTACAGCTTAGTGGAAAGTATTGGTTGAAACTTCAGTTCAGACTGGCATCTGCCCATGCCATCTAGCTGCCCTGGTCCTCTCCTGACCTCTCCTTCCAGCCCACTCTCTCCCTGGGGGCTGGAAGGGTGTTCTCAGTTGCTGTCAAGGCCCTTCACAATTTGGCTCCAGCCAGATCTCTCTGCCTCCTCTAACCCAATTCTGAGCATCTCTCCATGGTTTTGCTCAGGATGGTTCCTGAGCCTGGGATTCCCTCCCTGACACCATGTACCCAAGGACTCTTGTTCATCCTTTTAAGTTCAGTTTAAATGGCACTTCCTCACCCCCCTGCCTACATGATAAAGTCCCAAGGGCACCATGCTGTCCTTCATTCATTTTTTGCTTAAATGCATATTTATTGAATATTTACTATGTGCAGAAAGCTTCTGAGTTTTGGCAAAGCAACATGAAACCAGCGAGACACAAACCCTGCCCTCAAGAATTCCCACTCTTATGGGAGACTCTGACCCATAACCAGGCAACAACACCACCTTATGATAGGGGACTCCAGGGGAAGCTAGGTGACAGAAAGGCACCTTATCTGGTCAGCTTTGGCGCTATCATGGAAGGCTTCCTGTAAGAGGTGACATGTAATCTGAGACCAGTTGATTGAGGCAGAGGGGAATGAAGGGTGAGGTATGCCCAGGTCCCTGGGGTGAGAGAGAATCTGGCAAATTCAAAACTGAATTTCATTTTAGACTAGAGATATGAAGTGAGAGCGCTACACTGAATGAGGGGGAGGGAGTTGAGATTGGGAACTGGGGAAGCTAACAAGGACCAGACTGCACAGAACCCTGTAGAATGCAGAGAAGCATCTGGGCACCAGGGAGCCATGGCTGGTTCTAAGCAGAGGAAGGATGTTATCTGGTTAGTCTAGCAGGATTCCTCTACTTTTGTTTAGGAAGTGAATGTAGAGATGAGGCCTGAAACAGAGAACATATTATGAAGGATACTATCATGGGTTAAAATGCTGTTGTTCAGTCACTAGATTGTGTCTGACTCTTTGTGACCCCATGGACTGCAGTACACCAGGCCTCCCTGTCCTTCACCATCTCCCAGAGTTTGCTCAAACTCATGTCCATTGCGTCAGTGATGTCATTCAACCATCTCATCCTCTGCCGCCCCCTTCTCCTTCTGCCTTCACGCTTTCCCAACATCAGGGTCTTTTCCAACGAGTCAGCTCTTCACTTCAGGAGGCAAAAGTATTGGCGCTTCAGCCTCAGCATCTGTCTTTCCAATGAATATACAGGGTTGATTTTCTTTAGGATTGAGTGACTTAGAAACTCATGCCCACTTGGCACCTGGAATGTGACCTCACTTGTAAATAGAGCCTCTGAAGATGTAATTATTTAAGGACCTCAAAATGAAATCATCCTCAGTTTTGTGTGGACTCTAATGACTTTTGTCCTTATAAAAGAGGAGACCTGCAGAGACACAAGGAGAAGTCCAGGTGAAGACATAGGCAGAGATTGCATTGATGCAATTGAGTGTTTCCAGTGGCCACCAGGAGGGAGGCATGGAACAGATTCTCCTTCAGAGCTTCCAGAAGAAGCATCTCTGCCAAAACCTCGATTTTGGACTTCTGGCCTCCAGAACTGGAAGACAACAAATTTTTGGGGCTTCCCAGGTGGCTCAGTGGTAAAGAATCAATCTGCCAATGCAGGAGACACAGAAGACTCAGATTTGATCCCAGGGTCAGGAAGCCCTCCTGGAGTAGGAAATGGCAACCCACTCCAGTATTGTTGCCTGGAGAACCCCATGGACAGAGGAGCCTGGTGGGCTACAGTCTGTGGGGTCACAAAGAGTCAGACATGACTGAGCACGTGTGTGCACTTGTTTAAGCTACCCAGTTTGTGATCATTCATTTTATCAGCCTTAGGACACTAATACATGAGTTGATGCTGTCCTCCAGGTTCTATGTGCTTTCACCAACCAGGCTGCGGTCTTGGAAATGAGAATGTGGAAAACAGGAAGAGAGCAAACACTGAGCTGCATTTTAGCCCAACAACCTGGAAGCCCTGTAGTTCGTGGCTGTCAGGGCCTGACACTGTCTGTTCCTTCCCTCTCCAGTTCTTTAGTTTCAAGGGCCTAGGTCCAGAGCAAGTTCATGCTTTAGAGATTCCATTCTTGACCTCGCCCCTCTCCTTCCCACAGAGGTCAGACATTAGTCTCTCTGTTGACACACTCCCTGTAGCTGGGAGCCAGAATTTCCCCACCAAAGTCCATGCAAGTATGGTCTGGGAGCCTTGTGCTGTCATCTGGGATGGCCCAGGGGTGCCTTATGTGGGGTGTGGATGGTCTTGGCCTTTTGAGCTGCAAGGTCCACACTGGACACTCCCAAGAAGGGAAGGAGCCCCTGGGTTGAGAGATTAGGGGAGGGGCACCTACTTCTTTTCTATTCCTTCCCTGGTCTAGTTGGGGCAGTCTTGTCACATCTATCTTCCAACCTAATCATCCCCTTTTGGTGCCACAGAATAGCCCAGCTCCCAGTGAAGAGGAAAAGTTAAAATTGTACATAATCTCCTGTTCATTCTGCCTCTGTAACTCAGCTTGCTCCTTGCAAAGTAGTCTCAGAAAGTGGGGACTTACAGTACTATGAAGTGGAGCTTATCTCACTCACCCTTGTCCTGCTCTTTGAAATTGCCCAGGCCCTGCAAGCCTGCTTAATCATGCCTGTTCATGTAAAGGTAAGGCATGCCCCTCCCCATCTTGACTGCTGTTTCCACGTGTGTGAAACCCTTTAGTTTAAACCAGACTATTAGCAGCTAGTGTTGCCCACCCTAGTCTGTCTATAAAAACTCTGTAACCCCTTTGTTCGGGGCTCAGAGCTTGGAGTGTTAACTCCTCTGGGCCCACTGGCTTAATAAACCTGAGTTCTCCAACTCTCTGAGTGTGGTGCTTATTTTCTTGATTACTGGTTTCTGTAACACCAGCAGAGTACAGAGGGCTGTTAGGGAAGGTTGCAGACTGATTGTACCTCTGTGGGTTGATCCCAGAGGAGCCTGGTATGTCCAGAAGTGCCCCCAAGGCTCCCACCTGACTCTGGGCCCTGAGGGAGCCCCTCCTGCATCCTGCACCAGGCTCCCCTGGGATGCCTTCAGAACATGTGTCTGGAGAAGAAAGGGATAAAGTGAGGGAGCAGCCTTCTGCCCCACCCACTCCCTTCTGAGCTCCCTGTGTGAGGGGGCCCAAGGCCTCCTCTGCTACCTCTTTAGAGCGTCTGGTGGCTGCCAAGAAAGTGGAGTGTGCACCCCTGGATGCCTTCCTGGACGAGGTGATGTACACCCCAGACAGGGGGTGGGTAACAGGAGTGTTCCCTGTGGATCTTAGTATCAGGAACCCAGCTGAACAAATTTCAGGGCAAGAGGTGTTTGAGCAAAGGCTCCTTATTTCTGAATCCTCCACTGGGCACTCATGAAAAAAAGGGAAAGTGTTATTCACTCAGTTTGTCTGACTCTTTGCAACAGCATAGAGTGTAGCCAGCCAGGCTCCTCTGTCCATGGGATTCGCTAGACAAGAATACTGGAGTGGGTTGCCATTTCCTTCTCTGGGGGTCTTCCCAACTCAGGGATTGACCCCGGGCCTCCTGCATTGCAGGCAGATTCTTTACCATCTGAGCCACCAGGGAGGCTGTGGCTGTCGCACAGATGTCAGAGTGCAAGGTGCCTATTGGTAACACAGGCATTAGTCATTTTAGCAGCATCAACCTGTGAGACTGTGAGTCTGAGTGCACTGCCGGGTGTGAAGACTATGTCTCTGCAGGGGCAGGTCCATCCTCAAGGGTGCGGTCTCTGCATCTCTAGAAGTGCACAGATCTTTGCATGACCCAGGTGCAGTCAGACTGCCGCATGCATATTTGCTTGCAGAAGAAAAAGCCTAAGGTACTGAGTGTTGGGGGGAGACATGAGTGGTGGAAGGCAGGCATGTGGAGGTGTGGGGACACCTGTGTGTAGTGTGTGTAAGACACAGGGGCACCTGGACCCGGATCTGTAGGGACAGGAAGGTGCCCACATTTCAGGAGAGCTGTCCTAAGGGGCCTCACCTTCTGTCTCACTCATGCCTAGGTGGAGGCTCACAGGCTGCCCAGAGCAAGAGGAGGGGCGCTGAACCAGAAAAGGTGCGTTCTCTCTCTTGGCTCAGGGCTGGCCTCAGGGCACTCTGAGGCTCTCTCTCTCCCTTTCTGGGGACCAGCTGGGCTGTGAGGAGGTAGTGCAGAGGTACAAGTGGGCTGAAGGAGGATCGTTTTGCTTTATAAAAAATGGAGGTGAAATTCACATATCAAAAATTAACCATTTTAAAGTGTACATTTCAGTGCCATTTAGTACATTCACACTGTGCAACCATTATTTGTGTCTAGTTATAAAATATTGTCATTACCCCAAAGGAAACCTTGTTCTCTTCTCTTTAGCTGTCATGCCCCATCCGCCCTGCTCCTGACCCCTGGCAACCTTTAATCTGCATTTTGTTCCTACAGATTTGCTGTTCACATATTTTGCATATTTCATTTCATTTCTCAACTGTTGAATCAGACAATAGTTGAGCTTGGCTTTTTCCATATAGTATGTTTACAAGTTTCATCCAAGTTGTAGCAGGTATCAGTACTGCAATTTTTTTTTTCTTTTTTGCTGCAAAAAAGAAAACTATATTTAAGTATGCAGTTTGTTAGGGTTAAATCTATTCATGTTGTGTTGTGTCAGAATTCCAGATGTTTTTTCATCTTGCAAAACTAAAACTCTAAACCTGTTAAACAAAAACTCTCCATTTCCTCTCCCCTCAGCCCTGGGAAACTGCAATTCTACATTGTATTTCTCTGAATTTGACTACTTTAGAGACCTCATACGGTGGAATCATACAGGATTTCTTTTGGGGAGAATTGGCTGATTCCACTTAGCATAATATTGCTGAGGTTCATTCATGTTGTAGCATATCACAACATTTTCTTCCTTTTAAAGCTGAATAATATTTCATTAGAGGGATAGACCACATTTTGCTTACCATTCATCCAAGCATGAACATTTGGGTTGCTTCCGCCTCATGGCTATTGTGACCAGTGCTCCTATGAACAGTTCAGTTCAGTCCAGTTCAGTCCCTCAGTCGTGTCCGACTCTTTGTGACCACATGAATCGCAGCATGCCAGGCCTCCCTGTCCATCATCAACTCCCGGAGTTTACCCAAACTCATGTCCATCGAGTCGGTGATCATCCAGCCATCTCATCCTCTGTTGTCCCCTTCTTCTCCTGCCCCCAATCCCTCCCAGCATCAGGGTCTTTTCCAATGAGTCAACTCTTCTCATGTGGTGGCCAAAGTATTGGAGTTTCAGCTTCAGCATCAGTCCTTCCAATAAACACCTAGGACTGATCTCCTTTAGGATGGACTGGTTGGATCTTCTTGCAGTCCAAGGGACTCTCAAGAGTCTTCTCCAACACCACAGTTCAAAAGCATCAATTCTTCGGCCCTCAGCTTTCTTCACAGTCCAAATCTCACATCCATACATGACCACTGGAAAAACCATAGCCTTGACTAGTTGGACCTTTGTTGGCAAAGTAATGTCTCTGCTTTTGAATATGCTATCTAGTTTGGTCCATCCTAAAGGAGATCAGTCCTGGGTGTTCATTGGAAGGACTGATGCTGAAGCTGAAACTCCAATACTTTGGCCACCACATGAGAAGAGTTGACTCATTGGAAAAGACCCTGATGTTGGGAGGGAGTGGGAGCAGGAGGAGAAGGGGACAACAGAGGATGAGATGGCTGGATGACATCACCGACTCGATGGACATGAGTTTGAGTGAACCCCGGGAGTTGGTGATGGACAGGGAGGCCTGGTGTGCTGCAATTCATGGGGTCACAAAGAGTCGGACACGACTGAGCGACTGAACTGAACTGAACTAGGTTGGTCATAACTTTCCTTCCAAGGAGTAAGCGTCTTTTAATTTCATGGCTGCAATCACCATCTGCAGTGATTTTGGAGCCCAAAAAATAAAGCCTGACACTGTTTCCACTGTTTCCCCATCTATTTCCCATGAAGTGATGGGACCAGATGCCATGATCTTCATTTTCTGAATGTTGAGCTTTAAGCCAACTTTGAACAGGGGTGTGCAAATATCTTTTTGAGATCCTGCTTTCAATTCCTTTGCATACATATATAGAAGTGGGGTTGTTGGATCATCAGTTCAGTTCAGTTCAGTGGCTCAGTTGTGTCTGACTCTTTGCGACCCCATGAATCGCAGCTCGCCAGGCCTCCCTGTCCATCACCAACTCCCAGAGTTCACTCAAACTCACTCCATAGAGTCAGTGACACCATCCAGCCATCTCATCCTCTGTCGTCCCCTTCTCCTCCTGCCCCCAATCCCTCCCAGCATCAGAGTCTTTTCCAATGAGTCAACTCTTCGCATGAGGTGGCCAAAGTACTGGAGTTTCAGCTTTAGCATCATTCCTTCCAAAGAACACACAGGGCTGATCTCCTTTAGAATGGACTGGTTGGATCTCCTTGCAGTCCAAGGGACTCTCAAGAGTCTTCTCCAACACCACAGTTCAAAAGCATCAATTCTTCAGTGCTCAGCTTTCTTTACAGTCCAACTCTTGCATCCATACATGAATAAAGTAGTTCTAATTTTAATTTTTTGAGGAATATCTATACCGTTTCTCACAGTTGTTGTACTCTTTTACAATGCCACCAATGGTGCACAGATTTTATAATTTTTTCCACAGTTTTACCATTTTAAATGGCACAATTCAGTGGCATTTAAGAAATTGACAATATTGTGGGACTATCACCTCCATCCTGGAATGTGAAGTCAAGTGGGCCTTAGAAAGCATCACTATGAACAAAGCTAGTGGAGGTGATGGAATTCCAGTGGAGCTATTTCAAATCCTGATAGATGATGCTGTGAAAGTGCTGCACTCAATATGCCAGCAAACTTGGAAAACTCAGCAGTGGCCACAGGACTGGAAAAGGTCAAGTTTCATTCCAATCCCAAAGAAAGGCAATGCCAAAGAATGCTCAAACTACCACACAATTGCACTCACCTCATATGCTAGTATGGAGAAGGAAATGGCAACCCACTCCAGTGTTCTTACCTGGAGAATCCCATGGACAGAGAAGCCTGGTAGGCTGCAGTCCGTGGGGTCGCACAGAGTCGGACATGACTGAAGTGACTTGGCGGTGGCGGCATATGCTAGTAAAGTAATGCTCAAAATTCTTCAAGCCAGGCTTCAACAATACGTGAACTGTGAACTTCCAGATGTTCAAGCTGGTTTTAGAAAAGGCAGAGGAACCAGAGATCAAATTGCCAACATCCTCTGGATCATGGAAAAAGCAAGAGAGTTCCAGAAAAACATCTATTTCTGCTTTCTTGACTATGTCAAAGCCTTTGACTGCATGGATCACGATAAACTGTGGAAAATTCTGAAAGAGATGGGAATACCAGACCACGTGACCCTCTTCTTGAGAAATCTGTATGCAGGTCAGGAAGCAACAGTCAGAACTGGACATGGAACAACAGACTGGTTCCAAATAGGAAAAGGAGTATGTCAAGGCTGTATATTGTCACCCTGCTTATTTAACTTATATGCAGAGTACATCATGAGAAACACCGGGCTTGAAGAAGCACAAGCTGAAATCAAGATTTCTGGGAGAAATATCAATAACCTCAGATATGCAGATGACATCACCTTTATGGCAGAAAGTGAAGAGGAACTAAAAAGCCTCTTGATGAAAGTGAATGTGGAGAGTGAAAAAGTTGGCTTAAAGCTCAACATTCAGAAAACTAAGATCATAGCATCCGGTCCAATCACTTCATGGGAAATAGATGGGGAAACAGTGTCAGACTTTATTTTTATGGGCTCCAAAATCACTGCGGATGGTGATTGCAGCCATGAAATTGAAAGACACTTACTCCTTGGAAGGAAAGTTATGAACAACCTAGTTCAGTTCAGTCACTGAGTCGTGTCTGACTCTTTGTGACCCCAAGAATCGCAGCACGCCAGGCCTCCCCTGTCCATCACCAACACCCAGAGTTCACTCAGACTCACGTCCATCGAGTCAGTGATGCCATCCAGCCATCTCATCCTCTGTCATCCCCTTCTCCTCCCTGCCCCCAATCCCTCCCAGCATCAGAGTCTTTTCCAATGAGTCAACTCTTCGCATGAGGTGGCCAACCTAGACAGCATATTAAAAAGCAGAGACATTACTTTGCCAACAAAGGTCTATCTAGTCAAGGCTATGGTTTTTCCAGTAGTCATGTATGGATGTGAGAATTGGACTACAAAGAAAGCTGAGCACAGAAGAATTGATTCTTCTGAACTGTGGTGTTGGAGAAGACTCTTGAGAGTCCCTTGGACTGCAAGGAGATCCAACCAGTCCATCCTAAAGGAGATTAGTCCTGAGTGTTCATTGGAAGGACTGATGTTGAAGCTGAAACTTCAATACTTTTGGCACCTGATGCAAAAAGCTGACTCATTTGAGAAGACCCTGATGCTGGGAAAGATTGAAGGCAGGAGAATGGGATGACAGAGGATGAGATGGTTGGATGGCATCACCAACTCAATGGAAATGAGTTTGGGTGAACTCTGGGAGTTGGTGATGGACAGGGAGGCCTGGTGTGCTGTGGTTCATGGGGTCAGAAAGAGTCGAACACAACTGAGTGACTGAACTGAACTGAACTGATCACTTTCATTTAGGTCTAAGACATTTCATCACCCCAAAAGGAAATTTTGAACCCATTAACAATCACTCACCACTAAACATGTCCTTATTCCCTGGCAACCACTAACCTGTTTTCTATCTTAATGTGTTTACTATTCTTGATATTTTAAATAAATGGAATCATACAATGATGTGTGGTCTTTTGTTACAGGACTCTTTCACTCAGCATAAATTCTTTTTTAAAATTTTAATTGTTAATTGGAGGATGATTACTTACAATATTGTGATGGTTTGTGCCATATATCAACATGAACCAGTCTTAGGTAGACATATGTCTCTGGTCTCTTAAACCTTCCTTGTACCTCTCTCCCCACTCCACCCCTCTAGGTTATCACAGAGAGCCAGATTTGCATTTCCTGCCTTACACAGCTAATTACCACTGGCTATCTATTTTACATATAGTAATGTACATGTTTCAATGCTATTCTCTCAAATCATCCCATCCTCTCCTTCCCTCACTGTGTCTAAAATCTGTTCTTTATGTCTGCATCTCCTCTGGTGCCCTCTAAAAGTAGAATCATCAGTACTATCTTTCTAGATTCCATGCTATGCTAAGTCACTTCAGTCGTGTCCGACTCTGTGCGACCCCACAGACGGCAGCCTACCAGGCTCCCCCATCCCTGGGATTCTCCAGGCAAGAACACTGGAGTGGGTTGCCATTTCCTTCTCCAATGCATGAAAGTGAAAAGTGAAAGTGAAGTCGCTCAGTTGTGTCTGACTCTTAGCGACCCCATAGATTGCAGCCTAACAGGCTCCTCCGTCCATGGGATTCTCCAAGCAAGAGTACTGGAGTGCGGTGCCGTTATGCATTAATACATGATATTTATCTTTCTCTTTCTGACTTACTTCATTCTGTATAATATGCTCTAGGTTCATCTACTTCATTAGAACTGACTCAAATGCATTCCTTTTCACAGTTGTGTAATATTCCATTGTATATATGTAACGCAACTTCTTTATCCATTCATCTGTCGATTGACATCTAGGTTGCTTCCATGTCCTAGCTATTGTAAATAGTCACTCAGCATAAATTCTTTAAGGGTTACCCATGTAGTAGTATGTATCAGTTCTTTATTCATTTGTATGACTAAATGGTATTCCATTGTAGTGATATAGCTCATTTTGTTCATCCACTCATTCACTAATGCACTTTTCAGTTTTTAAAAGTATTTTATTTTGCATCAACCTTGCTTGTGGCAGAGAGAGAGAGAGAACCAGAGGGAGAGAGAGAACCAGAGGGAGTGAGAGAAGTACAGCTGATGGAGCAGGTGCCTGGTTAACCTTATAAGCATAAGGTTATTGACAGGAGAGCAGCATAGAAGTTGAAGAGAGGCAGGGAGCTTCAGAGAATAGCACTGCGAAGTGACCAGAGAAAGAGAGCCCAGGGGGGATCAGAGAACAGGACTCTATTGTGATGTCAGTCAGGACCACGTCCTGTGGGGGACTCATGCAAGTTAGACCACACAGCAGTAGTAGCTAAGAGCTTTAAGGCCCATTACCTCATTTAAGCACCAAAGACGCTCTATGGAAAAAGGAATATTACTCCTTTTCCAGGTGAGCTGGTAAGTAGGGTTGGTGAGAGATAAACTGAGCTTAAGTCCTTTCTATGTGGTAGGGGACAGTTGGCTTCTAGCTGAAAGTTGAAATTAGGGGGTAGCCTGACCTTCAAATTTAGGAAGGAGTTGGTGTCATGAAGATGGGGATAAGCACAGAGCAACCAGCATGCTCAAAGACAGAAAAGCATGGTGGGGGTGGTCCTGCATGGAGTTAATTATAGCAATAATAGTAGTCTTATTGTTATTATCAGTATTTTTTAAATTAAGTTCTTGCTATGTGGCAGTATGTGTGTTAGGGCACTTAAGATACACGATCATTATTATGAACACCATTTTGCAGATGGATTAAACATGGCTTGGAGAGATTAAGGAGCCTCTCCAGGAAGTCTTCCCAGGTAGGGCTCATTAGAGCCTCTAAATTCCTTCCCACTGGGTCTTCACTTTCTCCTCAAGCAGGTATGCTGCCATGTTGGGGCTAAACTACACCTCCGTGTCTGAATTCATTCTCATCGGCTTCTCCACCTTCCCTCAGCATCTCCTGCTCGTCTTCTTCCTTCTGTTCCTGCTGATGTACCTGTTCACGCTGCTGGGGAACCTGCTCATCATGGCCACCGTCTGGAGCGAGCGCAGCCTCCACACCCCCATGTACGTCTTGCTGTGCGCCCTCTCCATCTCCGAGATTCTCTACACCTTTGCCATCATCCCGCGCATGCTGGCCGACCTGCTCTCCACCGACCACTCCATCTCCTTTGTGGCCTGTGCCAGCCAGATGTTCTTCTCCTTCACGTTTGGCTTCACCCACTCCTTCCTGCTCACCGTCATGGGCTACGACCGCTACGTGGCCATCTGCCACCCCCTGCGCTACAACGTGCTCATGAGCCCCCGAGGCTGCGCCTGCCTGGTGGCCTGGTCCTGGGCTGGAGGCTTAGTCTTGGGATTGCTGGTGACATCTGCCGTTTTCCACCTCCCCTTCTGTGGTCTCAATGAGGTTCACCATTTTTTCTGCCATGTGCCTCCGCTAATGAAGTTAGCCTGTGGAAATAATGTACTGGGAGTGGCCCTGGGCGTGGGCCTAGTCTGTAGCATGGTCTTGTTGGGTTGCTTTCTCCTCATCCTGCTCTCTTACGCCTTCATCGTGGCCACCATCTTGAGGATCCCTTCCGTCGAGGGCCGGCACAAAGCCTTCTCCACGTGTGCGTCTCATCTGACTGTGGTCGTTGTGCACTATAGCTTCGCCTCTGTCATCTATGTCAAGCTCACAGGTCTCCACTCTCAGCAAGGCAACATCTTGATAGCCATCACCTACACGGTCCTCACACCTTTCCTGAGCCCCATCATATTCAGCCTCAGGAATAAGGAGCTGAAGAACGCTATGAAGAAGACTTTCCTCAGCAAACTATCTTTCCAGCGTCTGAGTGGCCTGTGTGGAGGTGGTCAGAATATGGTAGAAAGATGAGCATACCCTCATCTGTAAATGGGATTAATAATGACTACCCTGCATGGCTGTTGTAAAGATTGGTGTGTGTGTGTGTGTGTGTGTGTGTGTGTAAGTGACAGTACCTATCACCTACTGAGTAGGTGCTCAATAAATATTAACTTTTTCCTCCCCCTGCCTTGGTCTGTGTGTCTGATAATTTTGTATTTTAATCAAGCAGCGTTGTTGAGATATAATTCACATATTGAAAGTACACCATTCAATTGGTCTTTAGTATATTTATAGAGTAATACAGTTGTCACTGAGAAGAAACCCATGTCCCTTCCTTTATTATCAATCACTTCCTACTTCTTCCCAATGCCCTTACCTCCCAGACTCAGAAAATGGCTTAGCTGATTTATCTGTTTGCCTATTCTGGATATTTCCTATAAATGGAATCATACACAATGTGGTCTCTTTGAGTAGATCCTTTAATTTAGCACATAGTTCAAGGTTCTTCTATGTTGTAGAATGTACCAGAACTTCATTACTCTTCATTGCCAAATAGTAAGTATGGGTAAGTATGGATGGTCTTCCCAGGCAGTGTTGGTGGTAAAGAATACGCCTGCCAATGCAGGAGACATGGGTTTGATCCCTGGGTCAGGAAGATCCCCTGGAGGAATGCATGGCTACCCTCTCCAGTATTCTTTCCTGGAGAAACCCATGGACAGAGGAGCCTGGTGGGCTACAGTCCAAAGGATTGCAAAGAAGTTCCACAAATCAAACCTCAATCAAAATATATAACTCTAGGAAATCCATTGATTTCTAGGTAATCCCTAGAAATCCATTGGTTAGGACTCAGCATTTTCACTACCAGGGCTTGGGTTCAGCCCCTGGTCGGGGAACTATGGGGTGGATAGTGATAAGAGATAGAGTAGGATAAGTAAATAGTAGCTTGAAAGTCCCACTAGGGGATTGAATACAGAGAGGGAACTTTAAGGGAGTTTGCTGCTGCTACTGCTGCTAAGTCGCTTCAGTCGTGTCCGACTCTTTGCGACCCCATGGACTGCAGCCTACCAGGCTCCTCCATCCATGGGATTTTCCAGGCAAGATTACTGGAGTGGGGTGGAGTTTAGGAGATTGTAAATTAATGACCACTCAATAAAAGAATCCAGTAACCAAGCCACAGTCCACACATGTAGTTAAAGCACAAGACAATAGATATACTGTCTATATCTTGTTACATAAAGTCAAGGAGTTAATGGACCTTCAAGAGTAGCATTTTTGAATGTAGCCAAGACAAGAATATAGGTGAAAGGGGCAAGAAATTAGGCAAAAGGGGGCATCATAGCATATGTTACCACACTTCTGCTAATATATATATGATTTAAATAGTGCCATGACAGTCCTGGTTAGACCATATATATGGTCAAAGGAAGAATTAAGGATTTAACCCTTGACGTCTATCCCAAAATGAGAAAGAAGGTGGTCTCCCCCTCCTTTCTTTTCCTTTGATTATAAAAACGTAGTCCTCATTGTTCTCAGCGCTGCACTCCCTTGCCTGACTGCTTGTATCTCTTGCAAGCGTCCTATGCTAATATACTCGTTCTTTGTCCATTGCCTTGTCTCCCTCTGAATTCTTTCTGTGATGAGACAAAAGAACCTGAGCTTCAGTAGGTCCTGACACCAGGTGAGCAGTTTCAATGAAAAGGTAGTGGGTTCAAGTCTGCTCCTCAGCTCCAGCTTGTGGGATCAAGCTCCTATCTGAGGTGTGGCTGGGTTTGAGTCTCAGCCCATGGGTTCAAGCTCCAATATGAGTTTTGGCTGAGTGTGAGTCCCATCTGGGAAGGAGTGCAGTTTCAGAAGTACACCCTAAAAGGAATTTTAATGAACCTAGATTTTTGAATCATCCCATACATAGAATATATACTAAAACCATTAACAGATTTTTATCCTTGTGACTAGCAGTAAATTTTACCAAGATGTATGCTTAGTATGGACTATGCTCCACATAGTCCCTGGCAAAAATCATATATATATACATATATATGTATATGTACACACACACACACACATACTGGCTCCTTCTGCTATATCTTCAGAGCAGTCCCCTCAGAGTTACTGAAAGGCTGTCTTCTGGGCTAAAATCCTCAGTAAGATCTTGAATAAAACTAAACTTACAACTCTAATGTGTGTTTTTCTTTAACACTTTTGGAGACCGTGAAGGGACCCAGAACAGACTTCTCTCCTTTGCCTGAACCCTATGAGTATCCAGAGCCTTGGTACCAGCAAGGGCTTCTTGTGTCTGTCCATCTTCTTGGCAAGTCCAGACTGGAGGGTTTCTTCTGGGCCTCAAATCTCTTGTCTTGAATGATTATCCTGAGATTTATTCAGTGGTTATAAAGTCCTCACTGCAAGAAATAGATTTCCTTGAACTTAAACTCAAGAAGAGGTATCTGGATTCCCCAGTTGAAAGACACTGGGAAGGTTCTGGCTGAGTGATTAGGTAAGGGCTGACATGGCATCTTTCCTTGAATTGGTTACATTAACACTTTGTCAGAATAAAAGTGAAGATGTCATATGAGAGCCTTCAGATCTAAAGATAAGGGACATAGCTTCGACCAGCTGGTTGTGGCTTTCCCAACTAACTGAAAAAAGGAGAAAAGGAAAGACACATGCATTTGAATGCAGAGTTCCAAAGAATAGCAAGGAGAGAAAAGAAACCCTTCCTCAGTGATCAATGCAAAGAAATACAGGAAAACAATAGAATGGGAGAGACTAGAGATCACTTCAGGAAAACTAGAGATACCAAGGGAACATTTCTTGTGAAGATGGGCTCGATAAAGGACAGAAATGATATGGATTTAACAGAAGCAGGAAATATTATGAAAAGGTGGCAAGAATATACAGAAGAACTATCCAAAAAAGATCTTCATGACCCAGATAACCACGATGGTATGATCACTCACCTAGAGCCAGACATCCTGGAATGCGGAGTCAAGTGTGCTTTAGGAAGAATCACTATGAACAAAGCTAGTGAATGTGATGAAATTCCAGTTGAGCTATTTCAAATCCTAAAAGATGATGCTGTGAAAGTGCTGCGCTCAATATGTCAGCAAATTTGGAAAACTCAGCAGTGGCCACAGGACTGGAAAAGGTCAGGTTTCATTCCAGTTTCAAAGAAGGGTAATGCCAAAGAAGCTTCAAACTTTGCACAATTGCACTTATCTCACACACTAGCAAAGTTATGCTCAAAATTCTCCAAGCCAGGCTTCAACAGTACATGAACCATGAACATCCAGATGTTCAAGCTGGTTTTAGAAAAGGCAGAGGAACCTGAGATCAAATTGCCAATATCTGTTGGATCATCGAAAAAGGAAGAGAGTTCCAGAAAACATTTATTTCTGCTTTATTGACAATGTCAAAGCCTTTGACTGTGTGGATCACAACAAACTGTAAAAAATTCTGAAAGAGATGGGAATACCAGACCACCTGACCTGTCTCCTGAGAAACCTGTATGCAGGTCAAGAAGCAACAGTTAGAACCGGACATGGAACAACAGACTGATTCCATATTGGGAAAGGAGAACGTCAAGGCTGTATATTGTCATCCTGCCTATTTAACCTATATGCACATGTGAAATGATGGGCTGGATGAAGCACAAGCTGGAATCAAGATTGCTGGGAGAAATATCAATAACCTCAGATATGCAGATGACACCACCCTCATGGCAGAAAGCAAAGAACTAAAGAGCCTCTAGATGAAAGTGAAAGAGGAGAGTGAAAAAATTGGATTAAAACTCAACATTAAAAAAACTAAGATTATGGCATCCAGTCCCATCACTTCATGGCAAATAGATGGGTAAAAAATGGAAACAGTGACAGATTTTATTTTTTTGTGCTCGAAAATCTCTGCAGGTGGTGGTGAATGCAGCTGTGAAATTAAAAGATGCTTGCTCCTTGGAGGAAAAGCTATGAGAATCCTAGACAGCATATTAAAAAGTAGAGACATTACTTGGCCGACAAAGGTTCTTATGGTCAAAGTTATGGTTTTTCCAGTAGTCATGTATGGATGTGAGAGTTGGATTACAAAGAAAGCTGAGTGCCAAAGAGTTGACGTTTTTGAACTGTGGTGTTGGAGAAGACTCTTGAGAGTCCCTTGGACTGCAAGGAGATCCAACCAGTCAAAGGATCTAAAGGAAATTAACCCTGAATATTCATTGGAAGGACTGATGCTGAAGCTGAAACTCTGATACTTTGGCCACCTGATGTGAAGAACTGACTCATTGGAAAAGACCCTGATGCTGCGAAAGATTGAAGGCAGGAGGAGAAGGGGATGATGGAGGATGAGATGATTGGATGGCATCACCGACTCGATGGACATAAGTTTGAGCAAGCTCTGGGAGTTGGTGATGGACAGGGAAGTCTGGTGTGCTGCAGTCCATGGGGTCGGAAAGAGTCAGACACAACTGAGTGACTGAATTGAAATGAACTAACTGAGAAATTTATGAGAGTGTTGGAGGCAAGTCATTATTTGTGCAGTAGTCTCATAGGGTAACCCATTCATTAATTTAAAATATTGCTTGCCTGGGGATGCACAGATAAAGATAGGCCAACCAGTGCCTTGAACACTGTCACAGTTTTAGAGTGCTGGAGGGAGAAGCTGAGACACATAAAGGAGCTGAAATGATTTTAGAGTGACACTTAGAGGAGTTAGGTTCACAAACAACACACCAGCCTACCACACAGTTTTTTATTTATTTATTTATTTATTTTAATTGGAGGCTAATTACTGTACAATATTGTAGTGGTTTTGCCATACATTGGCATGAATCAGCCATGGGTGTACATGTGTTCCCCATCCTGAACCCCCTCCCATCTCCCTCCCCATCCCATCCCTCAGGGTCATCCCAGTGCACCAGTCCTGAGCACCCTGCCTCATGCTTTGAACCTGGACTGGTGATCTATTTCACATATGGTAATATACATGTTTCAATGCTATTCTCTCAAATCATCCCACCCTTGCCTTCTCCCACAGAGTCCAAAAGTCTGTTCTTTACATCTGTGTCTCTTTTGCTGTCTTGCATATAGCGTTATTGTTACCATCTTTCTAAATTCCACATATATGCGTTCAGTTCAGTTCAGTCGCTCAGTTGTGTCCAACTCTTTGCCACCCCATGAATTGCAGCACACCTAACATACTGTATTGGTGTTTTCCTTTCTGGCTTACTTCACTCGGTACAATAGGCTCCAGTTTCATCCACCTCATTAGAACTGATTCAAATGTATTCTTTTTAATAGGTGAGTAATATTCCATTGTGTATATGTACCACAGCTTTCTTATCCATTCGTCTGTTGATGGACATCTAGGTTGCTTCCATGTCCTAACTATTGTAAACAGTGCTGCAATGAACATTGGGGTACACATGTCTTTTTCAATTCTGTTCTCCTTGGTGTGTATGCCCAGCAGTGGGATTGCTGGGTCATATGGCAGTTCTATTTCCAGTCTTTTAAGGAATCTCCACACTGTTCTCCATAGTGGCTGTACTAGTTTGCATTCCCACCAACAATGTAAGAGGGTTCCCTTTTCTCCATATCCTCTCCAGCATATACTGTTTGTAGATTTTTGGATAGTAGCCATTCTGACCTTTGTGAGATGATACCTCATTGTGGTTTTGATTTGCATTTCTCTGATAATGAGTGATGTTGAGCATCTTTTCATGTATTTGCTAGCCTTCTGTATGTCTTCTTTGGAGAAATGTCTGTTTAGTTCTTTGGCCTATTTTTTGATTGGGTCGTTTATTTTTCTGGAATTGAGCTGTAAGAGTTGCTTGCATATTTTTGAGATTAATTCTTTGTCAGTTGCTTCATTTGCTATTATTTTCTCCCATTCTGAAGGCTGTCTTTTCACCTTGCTTATAGTTTACTTCGTTGTGCAAAAGCTTTTAAATTTAATTAGGTCCCATTTGTTTATTTTTGCTTTTATTTCCATTACTCTGGGAGGTGGGTTATAGAAGATCCTGCTGTGATTTATGTCGGAGAGTGTTTTGCCTATGCTTTCCTCTAGGAGTTTTATAGTTTGTGCTCTTATGTTTAGATCTTTAATCCATTTTGAGTTTATTTTTGTGTATGGTGTTAGAAAGTGTTCTAGTTTCATTCTTTTACAAGTGGTTGACCAGTTTTCCCAGCACCACTTGTTAAAGAGATTGTCTTTTCTCCATTGTATATTCTTACCTCCTTTGTCAAAGACTCAGTTTTAAGTAGTAATTTTATTTCAACAAACCAACTTAAAAAAAAAATCTTTTTTTTTTTTTGTCTGTGGTGTATCTTTGTTGCTGCATGCAGGTTCTCTAGTTGCAGTATGTGGGGTTGTTGCAACCACAACTCTTTGTTGGGGTTGCTGCAACCACAACTCTAAGTGGGCTTCTGATTGCAGAGAACAGGCTGTAAGCATGCAGGCTTCAGTAGCTGCGGCTTGTGGGATCTAGAGCACTGGCTCAGTAGTTGTGGCACGGGCTTAGTTGCTCTGTGGCATGTGGGATCTGCCTGGTCCAGGGATCGAACTGATGTCCTTTGCATTACAAGGTGAATTCTTAATCACTGGACCACCAGGGAAACCCCCAACTTTAAAATGGGAAATAAAGCCCCCAAACAGAAGAAGGAGGAGAACCAGATAGCCAAATTTTATTACTCTGGCTGGGTTTATGTAAGTACCTAACTTATACTTCCAAGTACTTACTCAAAGGAGGCCTAAAGATATCACTCAGAAATGATCAAGATGGGATTCTTTGGACACTCCAAAATTGGCTTTTTATGCACACAGAGAAAGCTGGCTTGATAAAACATCTTTTCAAAATTCTGACTCTAACAGAACAAAAATCCTTCTAGGAGGACCTTATGTTTCTTTTCCTGTGCCTTTGAGATGTAAATGTTTTACTAGGGCTCTCAGGAAATGCTTATCTAGACCATTTCCAATACTGGAAGGAGGAAGAATGGGTTTTAAACCAAAGCCAGTACACTTAACTTGTTTCAATGATTATTTATAAACTAGTGAGTTTTATACTGTAATATCTGCTTCATGGCTAAGTTTAAAAATGAAAACTATGGAGTCTCTGTGTCTGTTTGGATGTATGTGTGTCTGTGTGTGTACATTGTAGATATGATAGGTTTCTACCTCATTGCCAAAATTATTTTGTTAATGAGCTTCATTTAATTGGCTGAAAGGATATTAAGCACTTACCTAAATTCTCAGAAATATAGTAGACACTGATCCAAATGAGTTTCAGGATCATGTACTCTGGGAAATATTCATATTAAATTAAAATTCTGTACTGAAGTTAGCTTAAGGTGGTTGGTTTAACTAAAACAGACGTGTCTTTAGAGACATCAACTTTAAGTATAATACCTGTATTTAGCAAGGTTGATTAAAACTCACACAGGATTATATTGTCCATTTTATAAAATCTGTCTATAGAAAAAAAACCTTGAGAGGATTTCTGACTTGGTCTAATGTCTTATGAAATTATCATGGGAAATCTGTTGGGGACAAATGAATTAAACAGATGCAAATGGGATAACAGCTTTTAGGTGAACTGTTTAAGAATAAACACGTTTAATGGTATGTCTACTTAAAAACAGTTTTTTCAGATTTTTGATAATGTGAAACTTTAGAATTTTGATAAGTTAAATAATAGAAGTTTATTGAATATTTAGATCATTCCCAGATAAAATGATACTGAAACATTAATTATGGAACATAGGCTTTATTTTTAAAGAGAAACTATTTTTATGGCTATTAATAAATATGCTTGGTTCCACACTGAGAAGCTTTCTATAAGAAAGCTTCCTTTTAAAAATTATAAATAGCATTTAAAATTTTTCTAATCTATAGAATGCTAAAATAAAAGACAGTTTCTAATTGCATACTTCTTAATTTTCATTTTAGGTTTTAAAGGTCAAGAATTCTAACTAATACATATAATCAAAACTACCATTGTTAATTAAAAAAAAACTTTGTGTGGAGAAAAATGTATAAGGAATAGAAATGTATTTTGTTAAAAGGAAACAAAGTAATTTTGTCCTAAAGAGAGGTTATGAAAGAGAGAGAGAGAAATACACAAAGCATAGGACAAAATTTGAAGATAATCTGAAAGTTATAAAAGGTTATGAGAAAGGAAGGCTGAGAAAAAACATTCAGGACTGAATAAGATTAGGATAAATTTAGTTGAGTAAATTAATTTTTAAAGTTGAAGTATAGATGATTTACAAAATAAATATTTGTTTCAGGAGTGCAGCATAGTGATTCAGTATTTTTATAGATTACATTCTAAGTAAACAAAAAATACTGGCCATATATTCCCTGTGATGTATATGTATTTTTGTAGTTTACTTACTTGTATTTTATACATAGTAGTTTTTACCTCTTAATCCCTTACCCCTGTATTGCCCCTTCCCTCTTCCCACTCCCCAATGGGACCTGCTAGATTGTTCAATCTGTATGTTTCTGTTTTGTTATATTCATTTTTTTTGTTTTATTTTTTAGATTCCACATATATGTGGTAATATAGGTATTTGTCCTTCTTTGTCTAAGAAAGCTTAATACTAGGAATAATATCCTCCAGGCCCATCAGTGTTGTTGCAAGGGCAAAATTTTATATTTTTTAGTGGCTGAGTAATATTCCATTCCATACACACACAACATCTTTATCCACTCACCTGTTGAGGAACACTTAAGTTGCTTCCATATCTTGGATATTGCAAATAATGCTGCTATGGACACTGGGGTGAAAATATCTTTTCAAATTAGTGCTTCACTGTCTTCAGATATATACCCATGAGTGGAATTTCTGGATCACATGATAGTTCTACTTTGTTTCTTTGAGAAACCTCCATACTGTTTGCTTCCCAGTGGCTCAGCGGTAAAGAATCTTCCTGCAATGCTAGAGTTGCAGGAAATGAAAGTTTGATCCCTGGGTCAGGAAGATCCCCTGGAGAAGGGCATGGAAACCCACTCCGGTATTCTTGCCTGTAGAATCCCATGGACAGAGGAACCTGGGGGGAGGCAGTCTATAGGGTCACAAAGAGTTGGACACGACTGAAGCAATTTAGCATGCACACAGGCCATATGTTTTCCATAGGGGCTGCACCAATATACAGGGTACTAGGGTCCCTTTCAGAGAAGGTGATGGCACCCCACTCCAGTACTCTTGCCTGGAAAATCCCACGGACAGAGGAGCCTGGTGGGCTGCAGTCCATGGGGTCGCAAAGAGTCGGATACGACTGAGCGACTTCACTTTCACTTTTCACTTTCAGGCATTGGAGAAGGAAATGGCAACCCACTCCAGTGTTCTTGCCTGGAGAATCCCAGGGACGGGGGAGCCTGGTGGGCTGCCGTCTATGGGGTCGCACAGAGTCGGACACAACTGAAGCGACTTAGCAGCAGCAGCAGCAGCAGCAGCAAGGTCCTTTTCCTCCACAGCCTTGCCAACACTTGTTATTTGTACACCTTTGACAATAGCAATTCTGACCGGTGTTAGATAATATCTCACTCATGTGTTGGTTTGCATTTCTCTAGTTGAACACCTTTTCATTGGTCCCTTGGCCATAGGTATATCTCCATTGGAAAACTGTATTTTTGGTCTCCTGCCCATTTAAAAATCAAGTTTTTGGTTTTTTTTGAAATGTGTGAGTTGCTCATATATTTTGAATATTAACTCTATTGGTCATATTATTTGCAAATACTTTCTCCTATATCATAGGTTGTCTTTTTGTTTTGTTGAGTCTTTTAACTCAGTCCCATTTGCTTATTTTTGCTTTTTTTTTTCCCAAGCAGACTATTCCAAGAAAATATTGCTGTGATTTATGTCAAATCTATTCAGTCTATGTTCTCTTCTAGGAGTTTTATGGTTTCAGGGACCCATTCATAACACATTATGAATTTTTTTTTTATATGATACAAGAAAATGTTCTAATTTTATTATTTACATATAGCTGTCCCATTTCCCCAGCACCACTTATTAAAGACACTGTGTGTATATATGTATATAAATGTGTGTGTGTGTGTATACAACATTGTTTATATATAAATAGCATCACTTATTAAAGACACTGTTTACATATAACATATATATATATGTTGAGTGATGCTAAAGCTGAAACTCCAGTACTTTGGCCACCTCATGAGAAGAGTTGACTTATTGGAAAAGACTCTGATGCTGGGAGGGATTGGGGGCAGAAGAAGGAGACGACAGAGGATGAGACGGCTGGATGGCATCACTGACTCGATGGACGTGGGTTTGGGTGAACTCCAGGAGATGGTGATGGACAGGGAGGCCTGGCGTGCTGCAGTTCATGGGGTTGCAAAGAGTCGAACATGACTGAGCGACTGAACTGAACTGATATGTTGAGTAGTACTTAGTTTTCCCATATCTTAGCTATAGTATTATAAATAATGTTGCTATGGGTATTGGGGTGCAAGTATCTTTTTTAATCAGTGTTTTTGCTTTCTTTGGCTATATACTCAGCAGTGAGGTTTCTGGGTCATGTGGTATTTCTAGTTTTAGTTTTTGAGGAGCCTCCATACTGTTTTCTGTACTGGTTACACGAACTCACATTCTCACCAACAGTGTACTAGGGTTCCCTTTTCTCTACATCCTCACTAACATTGGCCATTTGTAGACGTTTTGATAATATTCTTCTTACAGGTGTGAGGTGATATTCATTGTGGTTTTGATTTGTAGTTCTCTGATGATTAGTGATGTTATGTATTTTTTTCATTTGCCAATTTGTCATCAACATACCTCCTTTGGAAAATTTCTATTCAGATCATCTGACAATTTTGAACTGGATTCTTTTTTACATTGAGTTGCATGAGCTATTTATAAATTTTAGATATTAACCACTTATTGGTTATATCATTTGCAAATATTTCTCCCACAAAGTAGTTTGTCTTTTTAGTTTGTTAATGATTTCCAAATCCTAAAAGACTATGCTATGAAAGTGCTGCACTCAATATGCCAGCAAATTTGGAAAACTCAGCAGTGGCCACAGGACTGGAAAAGGTCAGGTTTCATTCCAATCCCAAAGAAAGGCAATGCCAAAGAATGCTCAAACTACCGCACAATTGCACTTATCTCACAAGCTAGTAAAGTAATGCTCAAAATTCTCCAAGCCAGGCTTCAGCAATACGTGAACCGTGAACTTCCACATGTTCAAGCTGGATTTAGAAAAGGCAGAGGAACCAGAGATCAAATTGCTAACATCTGATGGATCATTGAAAAAGCAAGAGAGTTCCAGAAAAACATCTATTTCTGCTTTATTGACTATGCCAAAGCCTTTGACTGTGTGGGTCACAATAAACTGGAAAATTCTTCAAGAGATGGGAATACCAGACCACCTGACCCTCCTCTTGAGAAACCTATATGCAGGTCAGGAAGCAACAGTTAGAACTGGACATGGAACAACAGACTGGTTCCAAATAGGAAAAGGAGTATGTCAAGGCTGAATATTGTCACCCTGCTTATGTAACTTATATGCAGAGGACATCATGAGAAACGCTGGGCTGGAGGAAGCACAAGCTGGAATCAAGATTGCAGGGAGAAATATCAATAACCTCAGATATGTAGATGACACCGCCCTTATGCCAGAAAGTGAAGAGGAACTAAAAAGCCTCTTGATGAAACTGAAAGAGGAGAGTGAAAAAGTTGACTTAAAGCTCAACATTCAGAAAACTAAGATCATGGCATCTGGTCCCATCATTTCATGGCAAATAGATGGGGAAACAGTGGCAGACTTTATTTTCTGGGACTC
The DNA here is from genome assembly GCF_019923935.1 of Bubalus bubalis. Taxonomy (NCBI): domain Eukaryota; kingdom Metazoa; phylum Chordata; class Mammalia; order Artiodactyla; family Bovidae; genus Bubalus; species Bubalus bubalis. The sequence goes on along the minus strand of NC_059165.1, from coordinate 103,294,686 downwards.
CAAAATCACTGCGGATGGTGATTGCAGCCATGAAATTAAAAGACACTTGCTCCTTGGAAGGAAAGTTATGACCAACCTAGACAGCATATTCAAAAGCAGAGACATTACTTTGCCAACAAAGGTCTATCTAGTCAAGGCTATGGTTTTTCCAGTGGTCATATATAGATGTGAGGGTTGGACTATAAAGAAAGCTGAGTGCCAAAGAATTGATGCTTTTGAACTGTAGTATTGGAGAAGACTCTTGAAAGTCCCTTGGACCCCAAGGAGATCCAACCAGTCTATCCTAAAAGAGATCAGTTCTGGGTGTTCATTGGAAGGACTGATGTTGAAGCTCAAGCTGCAATACTTTGGCCACCTGATGTGAAGAGCTGACTCATTTGAAAAGACTCTGATGCTGGGAAAGATTGAGGGCAGGAGGAGAAGGGGACAACAGAGGATGAGATGGTTGGATGGAATCACCAACTCAATGCACATGGGTTTGGGTGGACTCCGGGAGTTGGTGATGGACAGGGAGGCCTCGTGTGCTGTGGTTCATGGGGTCACAAAGAGTTGGACACGACTGAGCAACTGAACTGAACTGAACTTTCTCTCTTAATGTAGTGTTTATCACAATAAACTTCCCTGTTAGAACTACTTTTGCTGTATTCCAAGTTGTGTTATGTTGTTATCCATTTGCATTCAGCTGAAGATAATTTTTAATTTCTCTTTTGGTTTCTTTATTGACCCAATAGTTGTTTAACAAATTAATCTCTTGGACCAAACAGCTTCCCAGAGGAATTCAACCAAATATATAAGGAAGAACTAATACCTATCCTTCTCAAAATACTGCAAAAAAAGTAAAGAGGATGGAACACTCCCAAACTCATCCTATGAGGCCATCATTACCCTGATACCAAAACCAGATAAAATCACTACAAGGAAAAGAGAAAGTTGCAGGTCAATATCCATGATGATACAGATGAAATCCTCAAAAATATTAGCAAACCAAAATTAACAATTTATAAAAAGGATTATACATGACTATCAAGTTGGATTAATTCCAGGTTCAATATCCACACACCAACCAGTGTGATACACCACATACACAAAAGACAGGATAAAACTCACATTATCTCATTAGAAGCAGAAAAAATTGACAAAGTTCAACATCCATTCATGATTAAAAATTTTCATCAAAGTTGGTATAGAAGGAACATATCTCAACATAATGACGACCATTTGTAACAGTCCCACTGCTAACATTATAACTGAATGAAAAGTTGAAAACTATTCCTCTAAAATCAGAATCAGGACAAGGATGACCACTCTTGCCTCCTCTGTTTGACATAATATTGGAAATCCTAGATACAGCAATCAGACAAGGAAAAGATAGAAAAGCATCCAAAGTAGAAAAGAAAAGGAAAAATTTCTCTGTTTGCAGATGATATAGCCCTATATATATATAAAATCTTAAAATCACTACTTAAAAAAAAATCACAACTAGTAAATGAATTCAGATTTGTAACTTATAAGACTAAGTTATCTTATTTATCTAACTTATAAGACTAAGTTATTTTAGTTATCTAACTTATAAGACTAAGAAATCTGTTGCTTTTCTTTATACCAAAATCACATCAAAAAGAACAAAATAACCTGGAATAAACTTAACCAAAGAGGTAAATGACTTTTTTCTCTGAAAACTATAAAACACTGATGAAAAAAATTGAAGATGCAGCCAAAAAATTGAAAGATAACCCATGTTCATGGATATAAGAATAATATTGTTTTAAAGTCTATACTACCAAAAGCAATCTATAATATATAATGGAGAAAGACAATCTAGGAAAACTGGACAACTGTAAAACAATGTAAAACAATGAGATTAAAACATTCTCTAACACTATATTAAAAATTAATATTGGGTTAAATGTCTTTATGTAAGATCTGAAGCCATAAAACTCTTAGTAGAAAACAGGCAGAAAACATTTATGGCACTTTGCCATAAATCATAGCAATATTTTCTTGGCTCAGTCTCCTACAGCAGAATAAATAAAAGAAAAATAAACAAGTGGGACCTAATTAAATGTAAAAGCTTTTGCACAGCAATGGAAATCATTCCATTCAGTTCAGCTGCTCAATCATGTCAAACTATGTGACCCCATGGCATGCCAGGCCTCCCTGTCCATCACCAACTTCAGGAGTTGACTCCAACTCATGTCCATTGAGTCGGTGATGCCATCCAACCATCTCATTCTCTGTCATCCCCTTCTCCTCCTGCCCTCAATCTTTCCCAGCATCAGGTCTTTTCAAATGAGTCAGCTCTTCACATCAGGTGGCCAAAGTATTGCAGTTTCAGCTTCAGCATCAGTCCCTCCAATGAACCCAGTACTGATTTCCTTTAGGATGGACTGGTTAGATCTCCTTGAGGTCCAAGGGACTCTTAAGAGTCTTCTCCAACACCACAGCTCAAAAGAATCAATTCTTCTATAAAACTCAACTTTCTTTACAGTCCGACTCTCACATCCATACTTGACTACTGGATAAACCATAGCCTTGGCTAGACGGACCTTTGTTGGCAAAGTAATGTCTCTGCTTTTGAATATGCTGTCTAGGTTGGTCATAACTTTCCTTCCAAGGAGCAAGTGTCTTTTAATTTCATGGCTGCAATCACCATCCGCAGTGATTTTGGAGCTCCCAAAAATAAAGTCAGCCACTGTTTCCCCATCTATTTGCCATGAAATGATGGGACCAGATGCCATGATCTTAGTTTTCTGTATGTTGAGCTTTAAGTCAACTTTTTCACTCTCCTCTTTCAGTTTCATCAAGAGGCTCTTTAGTTCCTCTTCACTTTCTGCCATAAGGCTGGTGTCATCTACATATCTGAGGTTATTGATATTTCTCCCTGCAATCTTGATTCCAGCTTGTGCTTCCTCCAGCCCAGCGTTTCTCATGATGTCCTCTGCATATAAGTTACATAAGCAGGGAGACAATATTCAGCCTTGACATACTCCTTTTCCTATTTGGAACCAGTCTGTTGTTCCATGTCCAGTTCTAACTGTTGTTTCCTGACCTGCATACAGATTTCTCAAGAGGAGGGTCAGGTGGTCTTGTATTCCCATCTCTTGAAGAATTTTCCAGTTTATTGTGACCCACACAGTCAAAGGCTTTGGCATAGTTAATAAAGCAGAAATAGATGTTTTTCTGGAACTCTCTTGCTTTTTCGATGATCCTTCAGATGTTGGCAATTTGATCTCTGGTTCCTCTGCCTTTTCTAAATCCAGCTTGAACATGTGGAAGTTCACAGTTCATGTATTGCTGAAGCCTGGCTTGGAGAATTTTGAGCGTTACTTTACTAGCTTGTGAGATAAGTGCAATTGTGCAGTAGTTTGAGCATTCTTTGGCATTGCCTTTCTTTGGGATTGGAATGAAACCTGACCTTTTCCAGTCCTGTGGCCACTAATGAGTTTTCCAAATTTGCTGGCATATTGAGTGCAGCACTTTCATAGCATCATCTTTCAGGATTTGAAATAGCTCAACTGGAATTCCATCACTTCCACTAGCTTTGTTCATAGTGACGTTTCCTAAGGCCCACTTAACTTCACATTCCAGGATGTCTGGCTCTAGGTGAGTGATCACACCATTGTGATTATCTGGGTCATGAAGATCTTTTTTGTACATTTCTTCTGTATATTCCTGCCACCTCTTCTTAATATCTTCTGCTTCTGTTAGGTCCCTACCATTTCCTTTCTTTATCGAGCCCATATTTGCATGAAATATTCCCTTGGTATCTCTAATTTTCTTGAAGAGATCTCTAGTCTTTCCCATTCTATTGTTTTCCTGTATTTCTTTGCACTGATCCCTGAGGAAGGCTTTCTTTTCTCTCCTTGCTATTCTTTGGAACTCTGCATTCAAATGGGCATATCTTTCCTTTTCTCCTTTGCTTTTCACTTCCCGTCTTTTCATAGCTATTTGTAAGGCCTCCTCAGACAGCCATTTTCCTTTTTTGCATTTCTTTTTCTTAGGGATGGTCTTGATTCCTGTCACCTGTACAATGTCACGAACCTCCATCCATAGTTCATCAGGCACTCATCTATCAGATCTAGTCCCTTAAATCTATTTCTCAGTTCCACTGTATAGTCATAACGGAGAAGGCAATGGCACCCCACTCCAGTACTTATGCCTAGAAAATCCCATGGATGGAGGAGCCTGGTAGGCTGCAGTCCATGGGGTTGCAAAGAGTTGGATACGACTGAGCAACTTCCCTTTCATTTTTCACTTTCATGCATTGGAGAAGGAAATGGCAACCCACTCCAGTGTTCTTGCCTGGAGAATCCCAGGGACGGGGAAGCCTGGTGGGCTGCCATCTATGGGGTTGCACAGAGTTGGACACGACTGAAGCGACTTAGCAGCAGCAGTATAGTCATAAGGGATTTGATTTAGGTCATACCTGAATACTGTAGTGGTTTTCTCCACTTTCTTCAATTTCAGTCTGAATTTGGCAATAAGGAGTTCATGATCTGAGCCATAGTCAGCTCCTGGTCTTGTTTTGGCTGACTGTTTAGAGCTTCTCCATCTTTGGCTGCAAAGAATATAATCAATCTGATTTCGGTTTGGCCATCTGATAATGTCCATGTGTAGAGTCTTCTCTTGTGTTGTTGGAAGAGGGTGTTTGCTATGACCAGTGCATTCTATTGGCAGAACTCTATTAGCCTTTGCTCTGCTTCATTCCGTACTCCAAGGCCAAATTTGGCTGTTACTCCAGGTATTTCTTGACGTCCTACTTTTGCATTCCAGTCCCCTATAATGAAAAGGACATCTTTTTTGTGTGTTAGTTCTAGAAGGTCTTGTAGGTCTTCATAGAACTGTTCAACTTCAGCTTCTTCAGCATTACTGGTTGGGGCATAGACTTTGATTACCATGATACTGAATGGTTTGCCTTGGAAATGAACAGAGATCATTCTGTCATTTTTGAGATTGCATCCAAGTACTGCATTTTCGGACTCTTTTGTTGACTATGGTGGCTACTCCATTTCTTCTAAGGGATTCCTGTCCACAGTAGTAGATATAATGGTCATCTGAGTTAAATTCACCCATTCCAGTTCGTCTTAGTTCACTGATTCCTAGAATGTCAACATTCACTCTTGTCATCGCCTGTTTGACCACTTCCAATTTGCCTTGATTAATGGACCTAACATTCCAGATTCCTATGCAATATTGCTCTTTACAGCATTGAACCTTGCTTCTATCACCAGTCCCATTCACAACTGGGTGCTGGTTTTGCTTTGGCTCCATCCCTTCATTCTTTTTGGAGTTTTTTCTCCACTGATCTCCAGTAGCATATTGGGTACCTACTGATCTGGGGAGTTCATCTTTCAGTGTCCTATCTTTTTGCCTTTTCATACAGTTCACGGGGCTCTCCAGGCAAGAATACTGAAGTGGTTTTTCATTCCCTTCTCCAGTGGAACACATTCTTTCAGACCTCTCTGCCATGAAAGATCCCAAATGAACACCTGAACTTTACATCTCAAAGAATTAGGAAAAGAACAGACAAAGCCCCAAATTAGTAGAAGGGAGGAACTAAAAAGAAATCAAAGCAGAAACAAATAAAACATAGATTAGAAAAACAATAGAAAATATCAATGAAACTGAGAGTTGGCTCTTTGAAAAGAGAAATAAAATTGACAAAACTTTACTAGACTACTCAGGAGAAAAAAGAAAGAAGGCTCAAATAAAATCAGAAATGTAAATGGAGACATTAAAACTGATACCATAGAAATGCAAAAAGTCAGAAGAGACTATTATGAACAATTATACACCAACTAATTGGACAACCTAGAAGAGATGATAAATTCCTCCAAACACAAAACCTACCAAGACTGACTCATGAGAATTAGAATATGTGAACAGATCAATAACAAGTAAAGAAATTTAACAAACAATCAAAAATTTGGCAACAAAGAAAAGCCCAGAACCAAATGATTTCACAGGTAAATGTTACCAAAGGATCAATGCCAATCATTTTCAAATGCTTCCAAAAACTCTTTTTTAGCTCCTTCTTCATCCTGAAGAAGAGGGGACACTTCCAAACTCATTAACAATGCCAGCTTTGCCATTATACGTAAGTCAGATAACAACAATACTAGAATAGCAAACTCCTGGCCAATATCCTTGATAAATATAAATTCAAGTAATCTCAACAAAATACTAGTAAGCCAAGTTCAGAAGCACATTAAAAGAATCATAAACCAAGGGAGAGAGGCCAAGATGATGGAGTAAATATTTTTTTTTTCGTGGAGACAAATACTTTATTTTCTTTTGTGTATTTCTTATGATTTAAATAGTAATGATAAAACACTAGTCACACTGCTTGACACATGGAAAAGATCCAATTCTGGTGGCATTTCTTATTATGTTTTGGTTATTTTGTTTATTCTTATTTTGGGGGATGGGGATATAAAATCTTCTCTTGTTAATCCATTCAAAAAAAAATCATGTGCATCAGGGTCCTGACACATCCATATGGTGCTTCCCACCTGCCTATAGATAGAGAACATATTCTTAGGCACAGACAATAGGATGGAGTTAATCTCACTGGGTATAAATAGGAGACTATGATGGCTTGAGATAATGCAAGAGGGAGAAAAATTTGAGACAAATAAAGCTAGTATGCACCTAACTTCTATGAAGTGTGGGCATTTTACAGACCAGAATCATTAAAAAAGTATTATAAAGATAGACATTATTATTTCCAACCCTTCCTTCAAACTTTCCATCAGGAACTTAGGGGACAGAAGGTTCTGCGGAAGGTTCTTTTTATGGCGTTCTTCAGCTCTTTATTCCTGAGGCTGAAAATGATGGGGCTAAGAAAAGGGGTGAAGACTGTGTAGGTGGTGGCCAGCAGAGTGTTACTGTCCATGGAATGGGCGACTTTGGGCTTGAGGTAGATGAGGGAGGCAAAACCGTAGTGCACGACCACTATGGTGAGGTGGGAGACACAGGTGGAGAAGGTCTTGTGCCGGCCCTCAGTGGAGGGGATCCTCAGGATGGCGGCCACGATGAAGACATAGGAGAGGACAATGAGGAGTAAGCACCCCATCAGGGCTGTGACACAGACCAGGATCACAGCCAGGGTGACAGAGGCTGTCCCCTTCCCACAGGCCAACTTCAAGAGGGAAAGCACATGGCAGAAAAAATGGTGAATCTCATTAGACCCACAGAAGCTGAGGTGAAAAATGATCAGTGTTACCATCATCCCCATGACTGAGCCACCAGCCCAGCACCAGGACACAAGACGGGCACAGTCACGAGTGCTCATGAGCACGTTGTAGTGCAGGGGGTGGCAGATGGCCACGTAGCGGTCGTAGCCCATGATCATGAGCAGGAAGGAGTGGGTGAAGCCAAACGTGAAGGAGAAGAACATCTGGCTGGCACAGGCCACAAAGGTGATGGAGCGGTGGGTGGAGAGCATATGAACTAACATGTAAGGAGTGATGGCAACAGTGAACAGGATCTCGGAGGTGGAGAGGGCGCACAGGAAGAGGTACATGGGGGTGTGGAGGCTGTGCTCCCTCCAGATGGTGCCCATGATGAGCAGGTTCCCCAGCAGTGTGAACAGGTACATCAGCAGGTACAGCAGGAAGAAGGTGGGCAGGAGCTGCTGAGGGAAGTTGGAGAAGCCGATGAGGATGAATTCAGATATCATGCTGTAGTTTTGATTAGACAAGAATGCTGCATCTGGTGAGATCAGAAACAGAATGAAATCACAGTGGTTAAAACAGATTCATCACGTGCAGAAGATGGAAGAACTAGTTAAATGACACCACAAGGAAGCACTCAGACAAATTCAAGGTGGATCATTCCACAGAACAATTGATCTGGTCTCATTAATAAGCCAGGATAAAGAAAAGGATAAAGAGAAATTCAGGGGACATAACAATAATATGCAATATTGGGTACTAGATCAGATACTGATTTAGATAAGCTAGTTGTATTTTTAAGGAAATAGAGAAGATTTTGATTGTGGTATGGATAAATGAAGAAGTACAAATAATATTAAGGGGTTATTATTAATTAATTTTTGGTTTCCCTGGTGGCTCAGATGGTAAAGAATCTTCCTGCAGTATGGGAGACCTGGGTTTGATCCCCGGGTTGGGAAGATCCCCTGGAGGAGGGCATGGCAACCCACTCCAGAATTCTTGCCTGGAGAATCCCCGTGGACAGAGGAGCTTGGCGGGCTACAATCCATGGGGTCACAAAGAGTTGGCCATGACTGAGTGACTAAGCAGAGTACATATTAATTAATTTATTGATATTTTGTTTGGTTTAATTTTTTTGGCTGTGAAGGTAAATATCAGTAGTTTAAAGGGATACTGAAAAATAAAAAATGATGAAAGTAGAAATGACAAATTTAAATTTCCAGCAAATAAGATTGGAGCCATGTTTTTGTTAGACTCAGCAAACAGTCTTTATCAGATTCATTATTCCAAGCATAGAAAAGTATACAGGTATTCTCCCCAGTGGGACCTACTAAGACCATGGGGCAAAACTTTCAGTTTTATTTGAAAATCATGGATATTGGTAATTTTCTTCATTCCCCTCTTTCTTCCTCCTACTCCTGATAAATAAGTAGTGATTATTAGTTTTCTGTAAGTCTTTCTTTGTTTTGCCATCCATATTTTCTATATATTCTATTTATTCATCTAAAAGAACATGTGACTAAATACATAATTCAAAAATTAAAAAATAAAGGCATACTGAAATTAAAAAAATTCACACACATGCACACACCAAGGAACAAAGGAATATTTCATGAAGGTTAAAAGAACATTGTATCAACCTACATGTATATAATTAACCTATATAAAAACATACACTTGAATGTTAGAAATTAATATTCAACACAACTTCAGTGAAATAATTATAAAATAGAAATTACTAATCAATACTAGATAGATAAGAAATGAAAGTTGGAAATTTTAAGAGAGTTCAGAAATGCAATTTGGGTGTTATTAATTATAATGCACTATAATATTCAGACATTAGCTCCTATATATATTTAAGCTCTTCACAAAACAATATTAAACATGTTTTTTCAAGTACACAGAGGACTTTATAACAAAATTTTACCTTATTTTCAGACATAGAGAAATTCTCCATCTACTTCAAAGTATAAATAATATATAGATTATAATGTGCTAAAGTCAAAAATCACTGGAGAAGGAATAGCTTTCCAAATCCATAAGTTAGAAGGATGTAGTATTAACCTCTTGCTTCAGTAGTAAGTCATAAAATAAATGAGATATTTATAAAAAATAATTCAAGCATCAAATGTCAATTAAAAAATACCTTGAGGAGAATATGCAATTTTATATATTAAGAAATATATATATATATAAAGAAACTTTACCCAGAAAAAGCATGCTTACTACAACTAAAATCAAGTGATGAAAATTAATAAGATAGAAACAGGAGAAAATGCCAATGAGAAAGCATAAAATTAAAATTGGGAGACAACTATAGAAATATAGATATTTAAAATGAATAAAAATAGTACGAAAAATGTAAGTTAAGAAATTGAAATAAAAGATGAATAAATTCACAGAAACATAAAGTTCCAAAACTGGTGCAAAAAAGAAAAATAGAGACCCTGGGTATTCAAAAACTTTCTAAAGAAATTGAAATGTTAAAAATCTTCTCCTTCCTATAATTATCAGCCCCAGTGGGTTTATAAATGTGCACATATACCTTTTAGGAAAAATTGAATATCTTATACATGTTCTTCAAATAAAAGAAAAAAATGGAAAAAATTGAAATCTGCTGAACTTATTTCATCAGGTTAATGCAATCTTGATTCTAAAACTGGGTAAAAATGTTATAAGAAATGACAGTTACTGGCTCACTTTACCTATCAATTTTTGATTTTGAAATCTATTTATGACATCACCTAATCAATGAAATGATGTGTTAAAATTAGTAAATTATGATCAAGTGGTGTTGGTTTATCCCATGAATGACAAAATGGTTTAGCATCATGTGGTTCACATAAATAAATTAAAAAAAATAATGTAAGTATTTTGACCAAGGAAAAAATGTATTTTCTTAAATTTAACTTCTATTTCTGACATTTTAAATGTTCATGTAATAATTGCCTGTAACATGGGAGACCAGAATTCTATCCCTGGGTCAGGAAGATCTGGAGAAGGGAATGGCAACCCACTCCAGTATTCTTGCCTGGAGAATCCTATGGACAGAGGAACCTAACAGGCTACAGTCCATGGAGTCGCTAAGAGTCAGACAGGATTGAGCAACTAACACTTCCTTACCTTACTTTAGGTGTACAACATAATGATTTCACATATGTTTGTCTATTTATGATTTTTAAAGCCCCTTTGCAACATGAAATTGAAGGGGACTTTCTTAGCTAGATAAAGAATACATCCTAGAAAACTAGCAAATAGTATACTATGTAGGGACCTTTACATACATTATTTTATCATCAGGAAGAAGCCAAGGATACTTACTGTCTCTGCTGGTCTTTAACATGGAACTGAAAGTCATGAGTGGGGCTACAAGGAAAGAGAGGAAGGAGATACAGAAGGATTGAAGTGATGAGAACTGATCACCTGTCTGGAAAGATTAGAGAATCAAGATGTAATATGTTAGAACCATAGGAGAGTGCAGTGATGCAGAAGGCAAGATTAACTTCCCAAAACCACAGTCATTTCTTGTGCCCTTAAATCAGTAGTTATCATTAAAATTTAGTTTTTAAGTAAAAAGTAAGACAACAGTCTCAAGTGACACAGATGATATAGAAAGAGTTCTCAAGCATTTTGGCCTCAGGATGCCTTTATACTAAAAAATTATTGAGGCTCCTAAAAGGTATTTGTTTAGGTGGAATGTAACTACCAGTTTTTTACCATATTAGATATTAAAGCTAGAATCTTTAAAAATATTCAGTAATTCAGTTCAGTTCAGTTGCTCAGTCATGTCCAACTCTTTGCAATCCCATAGACTGCAGCACACCAGGCTTCCCTGTCCATGACCAATTCCCGGAGTTTACTCAAACTCATGTCCTTCGAGTTGGTGATGCCATCCAAACATCTCATCCTCTGTCATCCCCTTCTCCTCCCGCCTTCAATCTTTCCCAGCATCAGGGTCTTTTCCAATGAGTCAGTTCTTCACATCAGGTGGCCAAAGTATTGCAGTTTCAGCTTCAGCATCAGCCCTTCCAATGAATATTCACAACTGATTTCCTTTAGGATGGACTGGTTGGATCTCCTTGCAGTCCAAGGGACTCTCAAGAGTCTTCTCAACACCACAGTTCAAAAGCATCAATTCTTTAGCACTCAGCTTTCTTTATAGTCCAACTCTCACATCCATACATGACTACTGGAAAAACCATAAATTTGACTAGACGGATCTTTGTCTGCATTCAGTAATTAGTACACTTTAGAAACAGTAATAAATCTATTACATGTTAACATTAATAAGATATTTATATAAGATTGATTACATTGTTCAAAAACATTTAGTGAGAAGAGTGGTCTTTTATTATGTGTTTGAAAATATATCTAATGTCTGCCTTGATAGAAAACATCCTAATGCTCATATCTATTTCTTCATTTAGTCTGCGATAACATATTGTTTTGGGCTTCCCTGATGGTTCAGACAGGGAAAAAATCTGCCTGCAGTGCAGGAGACCTGGGTTGGATCCCTGGGTTGGGAGGATTCCCCTGGAGAAGGAAATGGCTACCCGCTCCAGTATTCTTGCCTGGAGAATTCCATGGAAAGAGGAGCCGTGTAGTGTTTTAGTTGAAGTATATGATTAAAACACATCCACACATGTAATTAGTAAAATAAGGACCTAATGACCTAAAGACCCCAGGTAATGTCTCTGGGACCCCTAGGGATTCTCACCTTGCTTTGAAAAGCACTGTAATTACAATATCTAGAAATTAACATAAAATATGCAATACATCTAAAGACTTTAAAGCATTAATAACAACGTAGAAGGTGATCTGAATACTTGAAAACAGTCTACTCCCCTGAATGAGTTGAGCTAATATTATCATGATGTCAAGTTTTCCTAAATTACGTTGCACTAGCAATTCCAGGGAATTGATTGTGAATGTGATGAAACTTGCCTAAAATTTCTTCTGAGAATTGAATCAATATAAAACTATAACAAACTTTTAAAAATTGAGTAAACAGGAGAGATATATCCTCCTGGATAATGAGACACATTATAGAATCATAGTCATTTCTTAAAGTGTGATCCTGGATTAAATGGGCACTGATTAAATTGATTCTATGTCTCAGAAAATACCCCTGTATGGTTCAAAACTTAATGTATATAAAGGTGGGAGCACAAATCAATGGGAAAATATAAGATCGCCTGCTACTTTCTGGTGGGGGAAAATGTTCATTTTAGGAAGCAAAGTAAATCTGAATATCTGCCCAAGAACACATGCAAAAGTGGAATCCAGATAGATTTAAGACTGGAGTGGGTTGCCATGCCCTCCTCAATGCTCTTGTAGGCATGGCAACCCACTCCAGTATTCTTGCCGTATTCTTGCTTGGAGAATCCTATGGACAGAGGAGCCTGGTGGCTGCAGTCCTTTGGGTTGCAAAGAGTCAGACAGGACTGAAGCCACTGAGCATGCACGCACTCAAGAGAGTTACTTTTTTTGATTTTAAAAAGCACAAAATTTAAGGTGATATTTTAAAAAAAAGACACGGAAACATCAACATGAAGGACTTTTGTTCCACAAAGGAAATTATAGGTAAAGTTATCAGGCAGATGAAACTTTATGAAGAATAATTTTCACTGTGGGAAACTGTCGATGGAATGCTATCCAGAAAAACGAACAAAGAGTAAGAATCTCAGTACAGGTAACGAGCAGAGAAATCATGGAAAGAGTTACACAGGCAAATGGAAAGATGCCCGGTAAAAAGGAACATGGGGAAGGAGGAAGGTAGGAAGAGAGGGAAGGGTGATGGAATTTCATTGTATAACTATTCAGTTCCCCAAATTAGAAAACATTGTGTTGGCTGGATTATGGGGAGAAAGGAATACTCTTGCAATGCTGGTGAGAATGTAGAATGATGAGAATTCAAAATATACATGCTCTCTACACCAGCAAATTTGGTCCTAAGTGCTTGTCTTGATTTCTCAAACCTATTTATAGGGGAGCATTTAAGAGTTTGCTTCTTGTAGCATTGCTGTAGTGGAGGAATTGGGGAGAGGGGAGGTAGGAAGGACTGGATGCAAACATTGGAGCCTCAAACAGGTGTCAGATATACACATAGCAGTATAAAGGGATTTAAAAAATAATATTGAGTGAATGAAGCAAAGGCCAGGATGAACTCTCTACCATAATCCATTTTGGGCACATTAAAAATTTAGTACATGAAACTACACTGTATCAAACCAGAACAGTGAATGCATGTCATTACATACTTGTCAAAGCCATCAAACGTACAGAGAAAGAGTGAAGCTTAATGTGGACTTGGACTTTGGTTAATTATGATGTATCTCTATTGGTTGATCAGGTTTAAAAATAAAATAAAATTAAATTAAAGACCTTAAAAAAAATGGTAACAAATGGACCACATGATGCAAGATGTGAAAATAGAGAAAACTGAGCTGGCAGAGGAGGTTAAGTGGGAACCTGCTATACTATCTGATCAGTATTTCTATAAACCTAAAACTCCTATAATAAAATGAAGCCCATTCATTTAAGAAATTAAAACATTAAAGGATTTATACAAATTTGTCAAAACGTATATAAATCAAAGGGTACACATGAAGAATTTTAAGTGTTTGTCGAAACAAAAAGACAATGGGATGAAAGAAAGGGAATTAATTAATGAAATATGAGGAGGACCTCACACAAACCAATGGTGATCAAAAGCCGTAAACTGGAGATATCATTGCTCAAACCTCTGCACCTGAACTCCATCATAAAATTAGAAGAAAATTCTATGAATAATTTGAGCCACATTGCTATCCAGAGCTCCTGAACTCCTGGCTCTGAGACAGCCCTCCCATCCCTGACATAATGACCCCTAACCATTTCATTAGGACGTCGTCTCTAAGAATCCCCCACAGTAGCTGTCATTTGGATCTCGGAGGACACAGAATCATCTGGACAGTGAGGAGCTTGGCAGGAGTTGGGGGTGCTCTTTAGAGTGAGGAAGACTGCATTTTGGACCTGAAAAACACGTCCTCTGACCACCTAATTAAGGTCCCCACGCAGAAGCCAAGACACTGGCATCAGCCGCCTTCCATGCTTCATCCCTCCCTTCACTCAGCATTCTCTTTCCCTACCAAGTAGTTCCAGCTCCCCTGCATCCTTATGGCTCCATCTCCTTTTTCCTAGACCACTGCCCCAGGTTCCTCCCATGTCCCCTTCTCTGGTCCCATTCTACTCTGACTCCTAGAGTGAATTTTCTGAAATATGCACAGGGTCTGCCGTCATCAGGCGCAGGGTTCAAAATCAAAGAACTTTGCAGTGTTGATCCACTCCCTTCCCAACCAAGAGCACACAGAGGACTGCCTTCAGTGGGTCCATGAAATTCACCCCAGGGCTTAGGTGCTTGTGCTCAGTTGTGTCCAACTCTTTGCAACCTTTGGACTGTAGCCTTCCAGGCTCCTCCTTCCATGGGATTTTTCAGGCAAGAATACTGGAGTGGGTTGCCATTTCCTTCTCCAGGGGATCTTCTCCACCCAGGAATCGAACCCACGTCTCCTGAGGCTCCTGAATCACAGGCAGCTTCTTTACCTGCTAAGCCAGCAGGAAGTCCACATAAGGGCTTAAAGTTTACCTAAGAAATGTGGTTGTCACTGACTGAGAAGACTGTGTTCCTTCTGATCTGGTTTGTTGTCATCCTTCTGTACTTGATATATCACCAGCTGACCCCATTCTAAACTCGGGGTCTCTGACCCCAGTGGAGGACTTAGACCCTCTGGTAACCACACAACACAGTTCCCCCCAGGAGGCTGATTCAACCTCCACTCTCTTCTCCAGCCCCTACCTCACCCCTGCAGCCTACCTTTCCACCTCCTGCATGGTGGAACACCATGATTATTAAGGCTGGCCTCTCCCTTCTTCTCTAATAGGTGGACAGAATTTTGTCTCCTTTGGTCTCATGGAGGAGTGCTTGTGCACCAGTGCTGAGCAAACATCAGACACATCACAGGAGTGAAGCCTGCTCACACTTCTGTCTCCTCCGGAGCCTCCCCTCCAGGTTAGCTGGGCCAGAGCAGGACAGAGCAACAAAGACAAGATAACCTAGAACAGGATTTCTCAGCTTTAGCATTAGTGATGTTTGTTTCTGTTTTGTAAACTTTAAACTTTTTATTTTGTATTGGGGTATAGCCAATTAACAATGTTGTGATAGTTTCAGAGGAACAGCGAATGAATTCAGCCATGCATATACATGTATCCATTCTCCCCCAAGGGCTTCCTTGGTGGTTTAGATGGTAAAGAATCAGCCCACAGTGTGGGAGACCCAGGTTCAGTCCCCTGGTTGGGAAGATCCCCTGGAGAAGGAAATGGCTACACACTCCAGTATTCTTACCTGGAGAATTCCATGGACAGAGAAGCCTGGCGGGCTATGGGGTCACAGAGTTGGACACAATTGAGCAACTAACACTTTCACTTTTACTTTCACTGGCCTCAATTCACCAGAGGCCTGCAGCATCCTCTCCCCACCAAATTCTGATGACCAAAAAGCTTTAGATTTGTCCAGATGTCCACCATGGGGCAGAATCATCCTGGGTTGACAACTGCTGACCTAGAAGCTGCAAAGGACACTTGAGCTAAACGAGAAGAAAGGACGCAGAGTGGGCAAAATGAGAAGACCCGGAGCAGCTTTCCACAACCAAGCTCCTCTCTTACTACTCTTTTCCCCAGCCCCAGTCTCATCCCCAGGCTGAGAAGCGCTGCTCACAATGGTAGATTCTGCCTCCGTAGCTTTCTGTCCTGGTTTCCCTCTGCCTGGGCTGCCTCTTCCAGAAATGGTCAGTCGGGGTGAGCAGAAGCTCTCCTGCTTGTTGCTGTCAGCAGCACCCCCAGGCAGGTGTGGAGTGAGATCTAGAATCTCCCAAATGTGATATACAGTGTGCTTTATCCCTGCTGCAGCCTCCAGCAGGCTGTTCCCAAGAGCATCTTCATGGAACCAACTGCAAGGGCAGTCCTCAGGGTCTGGAGAGGCTGAGCGGGACCTCAGGGGGAGCTTCTGGGATCTTCAGTCTCAGCTATTCACACACAACAGAGATTCCCTGCTGCCTCCCTCTGCCCAGTGTGATGGCAGCCACTGCTGAGGGCTGAGCTCTCAGTCTTGGGGGATACAGGGCTGGATACAGATGCCCTTGACCCCTTGCGGGTAAAGAAAGGGTCAGAGGGAAGTCAGGAACTGGAGGAGCCCAGAGTAAGAATCCATGGCTGTGCCCTTGGGTAAGGCCAGTTGGAAAGCTGTCCAGAATAAGGGTACTTTGGAGCTGGCTCCTGGGGAGTGGTTTCTCTTGCATAAGGTAAGTGCTCAATGTCTTCTAGCCACATTGGAAAGTCCCACCTTCCTCTCCATCTACCTCTGCCCTATCCCTGTTATCCTGGTGATCCAGGTCAGAAAGTCTTGTTACTGAGTCCAAGTGCGCTCTGGAGTATCGCCGCACATTGGCCAATGAATCCGAGAGGTGTTGAGGCAAGGAAGAGACTTTAATTGGGGAGCCAGCAGACCCAGAAGATGGCAGTCTAGCACCTCAAAATAACCATCTTATTGGGGTCTGGATGCCAGGTTCTTTTACAGATTAGAGATGAGGGGATGAGAGGAAGCAAAGTAAAAAGGCCATTAATATTGCAAACGTCTCCTAGAATGACAAGCCTCAGGTGTGTTAATTTCTTCCTTCCTGCCATCCACAGGTAGACAGGATTCTGAAATAACGCACTTTAGTTTAACAGTCAGGCAGAGGGGCAGGATTCTCGGAGGTAAACCATTCTGTATGATTATAATAACAAAAGCAATGAAATGCAAGTCAAAGAAACAGTTTCACCATGGGGTCAGAATTGGCTTCCTCCCTGCAAAAGTCTGACATTAGCATAAGACTCTTTATGATAAAATATGAACATTTGATCTTTTGGTCTTTATCCCTTATTCTTGACTCTCGGTTCCGGAAACTATTAGTATCTCAGGAGTGAGCAAAGTGTCTTTTTTTATACTGACGAGATGATTAGTAACTGGAGGCCCCAAGGTAGCTTTCTGGGGATGGTCTCCAGAAAGATCAAGGCAAGATTCAAAGGCTGAAACTTTTACCCCCACTCCCTTAGGCCTCCAGAACAAGGAGAGGAGGTGCAGATTGAGTTAGGCACCAAAGCTCAAGGATTTAATCAGTCATGACTCTGTGATAAAACCTTAATAGAAACTCCCTAAACAACAGGATTTGGAGAGTTTCTAGGAGACAGTTTCTAGGTGGTGAACACAGGAAGGTGCTAGGAAGGTGTGGTGTATCCGGAGAAGGATGGAAACTCTTCACTCCTTACCTTGGAATCTGTCCTATGCTTCCCTTTCATGTGTTTGTGCCTAAGTTGCATCTTCAATAGCAAACTAGCACCTAGGTGGCCCGGTGGTAAAGAATCCGCCTAAGCATGCAGGAGACACAGATTTGATCCCTGGGTCTAGAAGATCCCCTGGAGCAGGAAGTTGCAACCCACTCCCGTATTTTTGCCTGGAGAATCCCATGGACAGAGGAGCCTGGCGGGCCACAGTTTATAGGATCACAAAGAGTCAGACATGACTGAGAGACTGAGCACACACAATAGCAATGAAAGAAGTTTTCTGAATTCTCTAAATCATTTTAACAAAGTGTAGAACTTGAAAGCGGGGAGTGGGCTGTGGAAGCATCCAACTTCCTAGCCTGGACTGGTGGCTGAAGTGGGAGTGGTCTTGTGGAACTGAGCCCTTCGCCTGTGAATTCTGACACCAGCTCCAGGTAGTTGATGTGCGTGTGTGCTTAATCCCTCAGCTATGTCTGATTCTGTGCAAGCCTATGCACTGTCGCCCACCCGGCTCCTCTGTCCATGGGATTTTCCAGGCAAGAAGACTGGGGTGGGTTGCCATTTCCTACTGTAGGGGATGGTTCCAATCCAGGGATTGAACCCCTGTCTCAGTGTCAGAATTGAACTATAGGACACCATTGGTATCCAGAGAGTTGGAGAACCGATCTTTAGTGTAGAGATAGAAGCCACAGGCTTAATGTCATAAGTGTTTAGCAACACTGTCTGCTCAGCCTCTGCAATCAGCCTCGAATCTTGCCACTCAACTCATCCAGGATGCCCTCAGCTGTCTCCACTCCACCTCTCTGCACCATTTTCTACATCTGCCCACATCCACTCCTGCCCTTAGCAGCTTACTCCCCTCACAATATTCAGAAAGAGCTCTCCATGAGGAAGAATCTGACCCTGCTGCTTGTGCTGGAAACCAACTGCTGGGTACAACCACCTTGGAAAATGGATTGGCAGTATCTATTGCAGGTGAATTGCAGATCTTCACTATGATTCAGTAATTACACATCTAGGTACAGACTCAAGAGAACAGCACATAAGTATTATCCACTAAAGGACATGTTTTCAACATTCACAGTAATGCAATGCATAGGAATCCCAGAGTGGAAACAACCCAAATGTCTATGCATACGTTCATATCATAGAATATCGTACAACTATTTTTTTTGTAAGTGTATTTAAAATATTTACAGGCAATGCAGTGGTTTGATATAATTATATATTATAAAACAATCACTGAAATAACATCAGTTCAATTCAGTCACTCAGTTGTGTCCGACTTTTTGCGACCCATGAACCGCAGCACGCCAGGCCTCCCTGTCTATTACCAACTCCCAGAGTCCACCCAAACCCATGTCCATTGAGTCGGTGATGCCATCCAACCATCGCATCCTTTGTCGTCCCCTTCTCCTCCTGCCCTCGATCTTTCCCAGGATCAGGGTCTTCTCAAATGAGTCAGCTCTTCACATGAGGTGGTCAAAGTATTGGAGTTTCAGCTTCAACATCAGTCCTACCAATGAACACCCAGGACTGATCTCCTTTAGGATGGACTGGTTGGCTTTCCTTGCAGTCCAAGGGACTCCCAAGAGTCTTCTCCAACACCACAGTTCAAAAGCATCAATTCTTTGGTGCTCAGCTCTCTTTATAGTCCAATTCTCACATCCATATAGGACCACTGGAAAAATCATAGCCTTGACTAGACGGACCTTTGTTGGCAAAGTAATGTCTCTGCTTTTGAATATGCTGTCTAGGTTGATCATAACTTTCCTTCCAAGGAGTAAGCGTATCTTAATTTCATGGTTCATGGCTGCAATCATCATCTGGTTTCGGAGCCCAGAAAAATAAAGTCAGCCACTGTTTCCACTGTTTCCCCATCTATTTCCCATGAAGTGATGGGGCTGGATGCCATGATCTTCAGTTTTCTGAATGTTGAGCTCTAAGCCACTTTTTTCACTTTCCTCTTTCACTTTCATCAAGAGGATCTTTAGTTCTTCACTTTCTGCCATCATGGTGGTGTCATCTGCATATCTGAGGTTATTGATATTTCTCCCTGGCAATCTTGATTCCAGCTTGTGCTTCCTCCAGCCCAGCGTTTCTCATGATGTCCTCTGCATATAAGTTAAATAAGCAGGGTGACAATATTCAGCCTTGACGTACTCCTTTTCCTATTTGGAACCAGTCTGTTGTTCCATGTCCAGTTCTAACTGTTGCTTCCTGACCTGCATACAGGTTTCTTAAGAGGCAGGTGAGGTGGTCTGGTATTCCCATTTCTTGAAGATTTTTCCACAGTTTATTGTGATCCACACAGTCAAAGGTTTGGCATAGTCAATAAAGCAGAAAGAGATGTTTTTCTGGAACTCTCTTGCTTTTTTGATGATCCAGTGGATGTTGGCAATTTGATCTCTGGTTCCTCTGCCTTTTCTAAATCCAGCTTGAACATCTGGAAGTTCACGGTTCATGTATTGCTGAAGCCTGGCTTTGGAGAATTTTGAGCATTACTTTACTAGTGTGTGAGATGAGTACAATTGTGTGGTAGTTTGAGCATTCTTTGGCATTGCCTTTCTTTGGGATTGGAATGAAAACTGACCTGTTCCAGTCCTGTGGCCACTGCTGAGTTTTCCAAATTTGCTGGCATATTGAGTGCAGCACTTTCACAGCATCATCTTTCAGGATTTGAAATAGCTCCACTGGAATGCCATCACCTCCACTAGCTTTGTTTGTAGTGATGCTTCCTAAGGTCCACTTGACCTCACATTCCAGGATGTCTGGCTCTAGGTGAGTGATCACATCATCTTGATTATCTGGGTCATGAAGATATTTTTTGTAAAGTTCTTCTGTATATTCTTGCCACCTCTTCTTAATATCTTCTGCTTCTGTTAGGTCCCTATCATTTCAGTTACCATGTGTTATCTCTTCATATTTTCGTTTAGCCTCTCCACATGCTTTGTAATCCACTGGGCTTCCCAGATGGCACTAGTGGTAAAGAATATACTTACCAGTGCAGGAGATGCAAGAGACATGGGTTTGATCCCTGGATTGGAAAGATCCTCTGGAGAAAGAAATGGCAACCCACTCCAGCATTCTTGCCTGAAAAATTCTGATAGAGGAGCCTGCTGGAGACCCCCTGGTCCAGGGGGCCACAAGGAGTGGGACATGACTGAGTGACTGAGCACAGCACACACAACACACAGTCTTTGAATTACCAATTACTTAAATTTCTAGTATTAAATGGTATAGTGAGACTACTCTGTTTATTAGAAAGCAGAGCATCTAAGCTTACTTCTCATGTGTACCTGATTTGATTCTCATTTCTCAGAGCAGCTGAGATGAGGAAAGACCACTATTCATGTAAACATTTAAAGTTCACAGATGGCCAGCCAAGTTTCGACGCATGAGGCAGGGTGCTCAGGGCTGGTGCACTGGGATGACCCAGAGGGATGGGATGGGGAGGGAGAAGGGAGGGGGGTTCAGTATGGGGAACACATGTATACCCATTGCTGATTCATGTCAATGTATGGCAAAACCACTAGAATATTGTAAAGTTGTAAAGTAATTAGCCTCCAATTAAAAAAAAAAAAACAACAACTCATTGCTACATTGAACTAGCTGTTACTGTTGTCCTCAAATTGTAGGGCTAATGAGATTAATGGCAAGTTCTGGAAAGGTTTAAGCAGCCCTCTTGCTGTTTCAGATAACAAAAAGTATGCACAAAATGTATAATCCTTGATTTTAAGATCTTTTAATCATAAAAATCACAGTTAATCATTGTTTAGCACATCTTACAGAATATTGATAATAAAGTTAGGTAACAAAAATATTGTATCCTAGCCACCAAACTATACTTTAGCTTGTGTAATAATAGAATTTGGGATTAAATGCTGATTTTATCAATGTAACATTAAATGTTTTAGGACCAAAAAAAAAAAAAAACCAAAAAAAAAAACAAACAAACAAATGAAAAAGAAAGCTGTGGTACATATACACAATGGAATATTACTCAGCTATTAAAACTAAGGCATTTGAATCCTTTCTAATGAGGTGGATGAAACTGGAGCCTATTATACAGAGTGAAGTAAGTCAGAAAAAAACAAACCACCAATACAGTATATTAATATATATATATTTATATATATGGAATTTAGAAAGATGGTAATGATGATCCTATATGCAAGACAGCAAAAGAGACACAGATGTAAAGAACAGGCTTTTGGACTCTGTGGGAGAAGGCGAGGGTGGGGTGATTTGAGAGAATAGCATTGAAACATGTATATTATCATATTTGACATGGTTTGCCAGTCCAGGTTTGATGCATGAGACAGGGTGCTCAGGGCTGGTGCACTGGGATGACCCAGAGGGATGGGATGGGGAGGGAGGTGGGAGGTGGGTTCAGGATGGGGATCACATGTACACCTGTGGTGGATTCATGTCAATGTGTGGCAAAAACCACTACAATATTGTAAAGTAATTAGCCTCCAAGTAAAATAAATAAATTAATTTACTAAAAAAAGTTCAAGCCAAACAAATAAAATAAAAATTTATGGACCCCTATTGCCATGGAAACAAACTCTTCAAGGGGAACACAGCATCTTGCATATTGTTGCTATTGTTCAGTCGCCCAGTTATGTCTGACTCTTTGCGACCCCAAGGACTGCAGCACACCACCTGTTTCATATTCCAGAAACCCTCAGTTACATCTAACCCTTCAGGGTTCACCAGATATACCATTGTGCCCAAATGCACCATGCCTATGTCACTCTTAACCTTTGTGCTTGCTGTCTCTTCTTCCTAGAAAGTCCTCTCCCATCTGTGTACCTCACCTGGATCACACCTCCTTACCCTTCAGGTCTCACTTGAGACATCACTCCCATCCAGAAGTGATGTCTTAACAACTAGTCTTTGTTAAGCCACAGACCAGTCTCTGATCTACTGTTAGCTCTCACAGGCTCTTAGGCTTTCCTCATCACACCTTGGGCCACTCTGTGTTGTCACCTTTGGTTACATGACAGCTTCCCCACTGGGGCATAAGAATGAGTGTTGAAAGTGAAAGTGCTAGTGACTCAGTCGTGTCTGACTCTGTGACTCCATGGACCGTAGCACTCCAGGCTCCTCTGTCTATGGGATTTCCCAGGCGAGAATACTGGTGTGGGTTGCATTTCCTCCTCCAGATGGGGATCTTCCCAATCCAGGGATTGAACCCTGGGCTCTTGCATTGCAGGTGGATTCTTTACCATCTGAGTCATCAGGTCAGCTCTGTCCTTGGTTATTGCTGGATACTAGTGCCTAACATGTCTCCACATTAAATAACTATTTAATAAGCTTTTGTGACTATATAAATAAGGGCAAGTGCTGTAAGTGTTGCAAAGAAAAGCAGATTCTGACATTATGTTGGAACTGTTTCTTTGACTTGCTTTTCATTGCCTTTGTTATTATAATTATATGCAATGACCTGCCTCAGTGAATCCTGCCCCATGCTTGACTGTTAAAGTGCCTTTGTTCAGAATCCTGTCCACCTGTAGATGGCAGGAAGGAAGATATTAACACACCCCTTACCTGAAGCTTGCCATTGTAGGAGATGTTTGCAAGATTAATGGCCTTTTTACTTTGTTTCCTTCCCTCTGCTCATCTCTGATCTGTAAAAGAACCTGGCATCTAGACTCCATAGAATGGTTATAATGACACATTAGTCTGTCATCTTCTTGGTCATTTCAACTGGAGAATTTTGATGGACAAGGAAGAGATCCCCAAGCAATGTTCTGATAGCATTTAAAGCAGAGGGAATAGTTTGAGCAAAGGCATGCAGGTGTGCTGCGCATGGAAGGAGAGAGATTACCAGTGGCTTGAAGAGCCACAAAGAATAATTGCTCTGGCCCCCACAAAGAAGCAGGTAAAAGGTACAGACAGCTGGAAGGTAGAATTAGATCCCTACATGGTTTTTACGGGAAGCATACGGACTGAAAAGGCCCACCTTGGCCAGCACCATAGTAACCATCTGCATGAGTTGTTTATGAAAGGAGGTCCTAGTAAGGAACATGGAACTAATAAGCCACCACTACCCAGAAGAGTTTGGGAAAGGTCAAAAGGAGACACCATATGTCTGATCATCTCCCAGGAGACTCCTCAGTGGCACCCATCTTGGCTGAGCGATGTGTGAGCCACCAGGAAGGAGTCTTGAATCGGAATGATTGGCCAAAGACAACCTGGAAACTAGTCCTGTCACTATAAAATCCAAGGCTGTGAGCCATGTGGCAGAGCAGTTCTCCTGGGTTCCCTTACCCTACAGCCCTCTGCCTAGGCGCCCCTTCCCAATAAAGTCTTTGTCGGCATGTAAGTCTCCTCAGACAATTCATTTTTGAGTGTTAGACAAAATTCCACTTTTGGACCCTGGAAGGGATCCCACTTCCTGCAACATGGCCATCCATTTCACCTAAGCTCCAGGTAATACACGTTGTCCTGGATCTAAGAAATTTTGGAGAATATGACATGGCTCACATATGTACATTGATATCAGGTTTCCTCAGCTCAACAAAAATCAGAAAGGAGCTGGGAGAGGGCTATACATTCTGTCAACAAAAGAATTGCTGGGGTTCATGAACTCATTCTTCACTGATGTCTCTGGTACACAGAAGTCAGAGAAGAAAGGGACATATCATACAGTCTAAGGGATGGAGAAGAGATAGGTCAGGGGCAGGGGCTCTGCTTCTTCTCACAGATCCCCTTGTCCAGATGACTGTTCTACAGGAAGTAATCCTAGTGACTATGATGGAGCATCTTAATGCAATCTTCAGATTCTTAGGTGTTGTTTGTTCACAATGTTAACACATCTCTGAAAAGACACAGATAACTGTAGGCAGGAAAAAAAAATTCCCTTCTTGACTCCAGGATTACAGATATGATTTTGTCCCATCAAAGCAAAATTCTGGTCTCCTTGATAACTAAGATTCAAAAAAGAATCCTCAACTCATAGCACATCTCAGAGCAGCCAATTTGTCAATCTCACTAGCTTTTCAGAAGAAACTGGGACTCAGAAAGAGGAAGTAACCCAGTGTAGGTCCTGCTGTTTCATCATGCAGTCTGTCATGGTGCCTTCTCTGAATGTCCAGCTCATGGTTGTCTTTCTTCTGGTGTGTGTGGTGCAATCACCTTAATTGTCTGCAACAGCCTGAAACTAAATCCTGGACCCAGCTTTGTGAAGTTGGACAAGTGACTTGTTTTTACTGAACTTCAATTTCCCCTTTGGTGAAAGACCAATCTGTAAGGACAGAAAGTCCTGTGCATGTACAATACATAGGATGCATTAGGTCCTTGGTCTGTCACGTCCAGGGCACCAAGACTCTTTGGGGAGATGTGATAAGTTATGACAACCTCCAGTAAGAGTTGAGTGCCCTCACCATAGACACACACACATGCATTTTAGACTAGCTCCAGCTGGGTGACCTTGCATGTTATCGAATTTACCTAACCTCAGTTTCCTTTGGTGGAACACAGTGGTAAAATAGAACTGCACCTCATAGTTTGTTGTGAGGATTCAAGGAGTTAATGTGTGAACAACGCCTGACACATAGGAAATACTCACAGAAGGGGTTCTAGGAGTATGATAACAGGGCATTGTACTCTGTCTTCCTTTCCAGGGGAATATATCTAGCCTTCAACACATCTTGAGGACCAGGCTCTGGAACAGTCACAGGACCACAGAGATGAATTAGGTGCCATTTTTTCTTTTCACACACTCCCACTTTGTCAGAGGACCAGACCCATGAGAATAAAACCACACTAAGGGTGGTGTGCTAGGAGATGTTGAAAAATAATGAAGGAGGGGCATTTTATTGGCAGCATAAGGAATCAGTAGGGGTTCTCCAAGAGAATGAAGAGAAAATCAAGCCACCAAGGAGAACTCCAAATAAAAGTAAAAAGGTATGAGAGTGCAGAGTATGGGCTCAAGGAATAAGAGGAGAGGTCTTGAGGGAGATGGGGTCCCTAAGCTTCCCCTTCCCTTTCCTCATGTTCAAAGCTGAGAGATAAACCAGATTTAGCCTTTGTGAATGTTTGAGAGAGCCCCTGGCCTTAGATTTCACCTCACTAGCTTCATGAAGCCTTAGTGGAAGACTGGGCTGCATCTCTGCAAACTAATTCTAGGTTCTGAGCCTAAGACAGCCTAGTAGCAGCTCTACTCTGGAGTATGAGCTGCCCTATTACCATAGCATTATTCTGGGAGACTCTACTCAACTTTTGGAATCACTGACTACACCACCTTGCCTCCGTAAATCTCACACATGACTCTTTCTAATTCAACATGGAGCCCACAATACAAGGTATCCAAATGGTTATTGTTGTTCAGTTGTAAAGTCTTGTCTGACTCTTTAGCAACCCCATGGTTGCTAAACCCCATGAGGAAGCACACCAGCCTCCTCTGTCCTCCACTATCTCCCAGAGTTTGATCAGATTCATGTCCGTTGAGTTGGTGATGTTATCCAATCATTTCAGCAGCCCCCTTCTTTTGCCTTCAGTCTTTCCCAGCATCAGGGTACTTTCCAATGAGTCGGCTCTTTGGATCAGGTGGCCAAACTATTAGAGCTTCAGCTTCAGCATCAATCCATCCGATATTCAGGGCTGATTCCTTTAGGATTGACTGGTTTGATCTTCTTGCAGCCCAAGGGACTCTCAAGAGTCTTTTCCAACACCATAATTTGAAAACATCAATTCTTCACGGCTCAGCCTTCTTTATGGTCTAATTCTCACATCTGTACATGACTACTGAAAAAAACGTAGCTTTGACTATATGGACCTTTGTTGGCAAAGTGATGTCTCTGCTTTTTAATAGGCTGTCTAGGTTTGTCATAGTTTTCCTTTCAAGGAGCAAGTGTCTTTTATTTTTTTTAATTTTTTTCAAAATTTATTTTATTTTTTAACTTTACAATATTGTATTGGTTTTGCCATATATCAACATGAATCCGCCACAGGTATACACATGTCCCCCATCCTGAACCCTCCTCCCTCCTCCCTCCCCGTACCATCCCTCTGGGTGGTCCCAGTGCACCAGCCCCAAGCATCCAGTATCGTGCATCAAACCTGGACTGGCAACTCATTTCATATATGATATTGTACATGTTTCAATGCCATTCTCCCAAATCATCCCACCCTCTCCCTCTCCCACAGAGCCCAAAAGACTGTTCTATACATCAGTGTCTCTTTTGCTGTCTCGTATACAGGGTTATTGTTACCGTCTTTCTAAATTCCATATATATGCGTTAGTATACTGTATTGGTGTTTTTCTTTCTGGCTTACTTCACTCTGTATAATAGGCTCCAGTTTCATCCACCTCATCAGAAATGATTCAAATGTATTCTTTTTAATGGTTGAGACTCCATTGTGTATATGTACCACAGCTTTCTTATCCATTCATCTGCTGATGGACATCTAGGTTGCTTCCATGTCCTGGCTATTATAAACAGCGCTGCAATGAACATTGGGGTACATGTGTCTCTTTCACTTCTGGTTTCCTCAGTGTGTATGCCCAGCAGTGGATTACTGGGTCATAAGGCAGTTCTATTTCCAGTTTTTTAGGGAATCTCCACACTGTTTTTCATAGTGGCTGTACTAGTTTGCATTCCCACCAACAGTGTAAGAGGATTCCCTTTTCTCCACACCCTCTCCAGCATTTATTGCTTGTAGACTTTTGGATCACAGCGTTTCAGACTGGCGTGAAATAGTACCTCATAGTGGTTTTGATTTGCATTTCTCTGATAATGAGTGATGTTGAGCATCTTTTCATGTATTTGTTAGCCATCTGTATTTCTTCTTTGGAGAAATGTCTATTTAGTTCTTTGGCCCATTTTTTGATTGGGTCATTTATTTTTCTGGAATTGAGCTGTAGGAGTTGCTTGTATATTTTTGAGATTAGTTATTTGTCAGTTGCTTCATTTGCTATTATTTTCTCCCATTCTGAATGGTGTCTTTTCACCTTGCTTATAGTTTCCTTTGTTGTGCAGAACTTTTAAGTTGAATTAGGTCCCATTTGTTTATTTTTGCTTTTATTTCCAATATTCTGGGAGGTGGGTCATAGAGGATCCTGCTGTGATGTATGTCGGAGAGTGTTTTGCCTATGTTCTCCTCTAGGAGTTTTATAGTTTCTGGTCTTACATTTAGATCTTTAATCCATTTTGAGTTTATTTTTGTGTATGGCATTAGAAAGTGTTCTAGTTTCATTCTTTTACAAGTGGTTGACCAGATTTCCCAGGACCACTTGTTAAAGAGATTGTCTTTTCTCCATTGCATATTCTTGCCTCTTTTGTCAAAGATAAGGTGTTCATAGGTGCGTGGATTTATCTCTGGGCTTTCTATTTTGTTCCATTGATCTATATTTCTGTCTTTGTGCCAGTACCATACTGTCTTGATGACTGTGGCTTTGTAGTTAGAGCCTGAAGTCAGGCAGGTTGATTCCTCCACTTCCATTCTTTTTTCTCAAGATTGCTTTGGCTATTCGAGGTTTTTTGTATTTCCATACAAATTGTGAAATTATTTGTTCTAGCTCTGTGAAGAATACCATTGGTAGCTTGATAGGGATTGCATTGAATCTATAAATTGCTTTGGGTAGTATACTCATTTTCACTATATTGATTCTTCCAATCCATGAACATGGTATATTTCTCCATCTATTAGTGTCCTCTTTGATTTATTTCACCAGTGTTTTATAGTTTTGTATATATAGGTCTTTAGTTTCTTTAGGTAGATATATTCCTAAGTATTTTATTCTTTTCGCTGAAATGGTGAATGGAATTGTTTCCTTAATTTTTCTTTCTATTTTCTCATTATTAGTGTATAGGAATGCAAGGGATTTCTGTGTGTTGATTTTATATCCTGCAACTTTACTATAGTCATTGATTAGTTCTAGCAATTTTCTGGTGGAGTCTTTAGGGTTTTCTATGTAGAGGATCATGTCATCTGCAAACAGTGAGAGTTTTACTTCTTCTTTTCCAATTTGGATTCCTTTGATTTCTTTTTCTGCTCTGATTGCTGTGGCCAAAACTTCCAAAACTATGTTGAATAGTAATAGTGAAAGTGGGCACTCTTGTCTTGTTCCTGACTTTAGGGGAAATGCTTTCAATTTTTCACCATTGAGGATAATGTTTCCTGTAGATTTGTCATATATAGCTTTTATTATGTTGAGGTATGTTCCTTCTATTCCTGCTTTCTGGAGAGTTTTGATCATAAATGGATGTTGAACTTTGTCAAAGGCTTTCTCTGCATCTATAGAGATAATCATATGGTTTTTATTTTTCAATTTGTTAATGTGGTGTATTACATTGATTGATTTGTGGATATTGAAGAATCCTTGCATCCCTGGGATAAAGCCCACTTGGCCATGGTGTATGATCTTTTTAATGTGTTGTTGGATTCTGATTGCTAGAATTTTGTTAAGGAATTTTTGCATCTATGTTCATCAGTGATATTGGCCTGTAGTTTTCTTTTTTTGTGGCATCTTTGTCAGGTTTTGCCACTAGGGTGATGGTGGCCTCATAGAATGAGTTTGGAAGTTTACCTTCCTCTGCAATTTTCTGGAAGAGTTTGAGTAGGATAGGTGTTAGCTCTCTCCAAATTTTTGGTAGAATTCAGCTGTGAAGCCATCTGGACCTGGACTTTTGTTTGCTGGAAGATTTCTGATTACAGTTTCAATTTCCGTGCTTGTGATGGGTCTGTTAAGATTTTCTATTTCTTCCTGGTCCAGTTTTGGAAAGTTGTACTTTTCTAAGAATTTGTCCATTTCTTCCACATTGTCCATTTTATTGGCATATAATTGCTGATAGTGCAAGTGTCTTTTAATTTCATGGCTGCAGTCACCATCTGCAGTAATTTTGGAGTCCAGGAAAATAAAATCTGCTTCCACTTTTCCCCCTTCTATTTCCATAAAGTGATGATACTGGATGCCATGATCTTGGTTTTTTTTTTTTAATATTGAGTTTCAGGCCAGCTTTTTTCACTCTCTTCTTTCACCCTCATGAAGAGGCTCTTTAGTTCCTCTTCACTTTCTGTCGTTAGAGCTGTATCATCTGATGAGGACCCAAATTATTCTGTTTCACCAAGAACAATGAGACTCAAAGAAGGGAGTGGAACCAAAAACTGAAACCATATGGGCTCCACCAGTGAGTGTCTGCCCTTCACTGTCCACTGGGCTACATGTGGCAGTCAGATAATGGAGTGAAAGTGAAAGTCACTCAGTCATATCCTACTCTTTGTGACTCCATGGAATACAGTCCATGGAATTCTCCAGGCAAGAATACTGGAGTGGGTAGCCTTTCCCTTTCTCCAGGGGATCTTCCCAACCCAGGGATCAAACCCAGGTCTCCAGCACTGCAGGCGGATTCTTTACCAGCTGAGCCATAAGGGAAGCCCGAGAATACTGGAGTGGGTAGCCTATCCCTTCTCCATTGGATCTTCCTGACTTGGGAATCTAACCAGCATCTCCTGCATTGCAGGTTGATTCTTTACTAACTGAGCTATCAGGGAAGCCCAGATAATGGATTGCTGGCCTCCAATAATGACAGCCACTGCATATGAAGCATCTAATATGTTCATGCTTTATATAACTTTCCGTTTTGATTCTAACATATCTGGTTATATAGGAAAAGCTACTTGTAATAAAGAAGAGTAGTCTGCATTTTATGACTCCCTACCATCTTGAAGAAATTTGATATTGAAGGATATTCCTTTTTAAAGGTGATGTTCGGAGAAGGCAATGGCACCCCACTCCAGTACTCTTGCCTGGAAAACCCCATGGAAGGATGACCCTGGAAGGCTGCAGTCCATAGGGTCGGACACGACTGAGCAACTTCACTTTCACTTTTCACTTTCATGCATTGGAGAAGGAAATGGCAACCCACTCCAGTGTTCTTGCCTGGAGAATCCCAGGGATGGGGGAGCCTGGTGGGCTGCCATCTATGAGGTCACACAGAGTCGGACACGACTGAAGCGACTTAGCAGCAGCAGCAGCAGCAGCTGTGTGTAGGTTAGGAGAGAAGGAAGGAAGGAGGAGGAAGAGATGGAGATAGAGGGCAATTTTATCTCTGGATGTGAAATAGTCAATAGAAAGAGAGACTGCCTTAAGAACTACTCAATACATCACTTGTTCTATTCTTAGAATGATTGTGTGTGTGTGTGTGTGTGTGTGTGTGTTGAATAGTACTGTTAGTCAAAGGCTACAAACTTTTAGTTATAAGAAGAGTAAATGCCCAACAGTGTGTCAACAGTCAATGTATTAACTTCAGCATATTATATTCATGCAATATATATAGAATATATAACAGAATATATTCTGTTCTAGCCAAAAACTAATGGTGAATTGATTGCAGGGAGGCAGAGAAAAGATGCACAGGACTCCAAGGAAGGGAGGCTGAGAAACCCTGGAAACCAGGGATGTTTGGGGGAGTGCAGCCTCCATTCACCCAAGTGTCTGGTTCCCGCAGTTTGGTTTGCTCTCAGACTGTCAGGGTTTCATCTAGGATATGAGCCCACTGAATAGAGCATTCATTACATTTTCCTATTTTTTTTTTCATTTTGGTAAAATACACATAACATAAAACTTACCATGTCTCCATTTTATAGCATACAATTCAGTGGCATTTAGTATATTCACAGTATTGTGTGACCACCTCCTGGAACTAGTTTCAGAATCTTCTCAGAACCCACAAAGGAAACCCCATATCCATTAGCAGTCACTCTCCATTCTCCCCTTCCTGCAGCCTCTGGAACCACTGGTATGTTTTAAATTCCTATATAAAGGTTCATAGCAACACTATTTACAAGAGTACAAAAATGAAAACAATCTAAATGTTCATCAGTGGGCGAATGGGCAGAAAAAAATCTTGTTTATCCATGTGTGCATGTGTGCTAAGTCACCTCAGTTGTGTCTGACTCTTTGTGACCCCATGGACTGTAGACCGCCAGGTTCCTCTGTCTATGGGATTCTCCAGGCAAGAATACTGGAGTGGGTTGCCATGCCCTTCTCCATAAAGGGATATTATTTGGCCTTAAAAAAGAATGAAGTTTTCATACATGCTGCAACATAGATGAACCTCTAAAACAACATGGTGAGTAAAAGACACCAGATCCCAAAGTCCACATAATGTATGATTGCATTTAGATGACTTGCCTAGAGCAGGCAAATCTATAGACACAAAAAGTAGATTAGTGGTTTACTGCCTTTTATTCCTAATTTTAAAAGATCATGTAAAAACAGGCAAGTTATTTATAAAGAGACATTGAAAGCTCATTAAACTGAAGTTTTACTGAGCACAGACCAGTTACATTTTCTCACTTATCATAGATAGCTCCTATAGTTTTCCAGATCACAGTTCAAGAATAATTCATTTAATTCTCATAATAGCTCTTTGAGGCAGGTGGAGAGAAATGGAGGTGCAAAGAGGTGAAGAAATTGCTCAGTTTCACACAGTGTGGGCAGAGCAGGGATTTGAAGTCTATCAGCCGACTCTCTCATCCGTTTGTCAGATGACTATGTTGCATTGCCTCAGAACACATAGATGGTCCTCATGGAATCAGGAAAACAACCAGAACATTATTTCTACACAGTGTCTTGCCTCAGGTGCCTTGCACGGATAACTCCAGAGGAAGAATCTGATTGGTGCATGTTAAGTTAAAGAAGCCCACTGGTCCCAAGTGTTGTAGCCATGTGGTAGGGATCTTGTGATTTCTGAAGCTCTGGGAAGAACAGAATTTATCAGAAGGGAACAGAAGGGCAGAGCAGCGGTGGAAGGAAGCTCTGGTGAAGGAACATTTTGATTTTTGGAGGCAACCTAGAGGGATAGAAAGGTAGCAACTTTGGGGACAGCCAGTCACGGGTTCTGGCATTTTGAAAGCTTTACCATAAACAAGTTTCTTAGACCGTTTCCAATTTTCTCAACGGGTAGTCTCAAGATACTCAAGAGAGTGATCAAAACAGCACCTCCCCCACTACATTGATGAGAAGATTAAATTGTAGGAGGCACAGAGTAGGAACTCAGCCAATGTCACCTGTCATTTATCAGGAGCAGCCCCTGGGGCAGAGCCAGGAGTGATGGAAGCTGATCACCTCCCTCCATCCAGTAGCTGACCTCTCCACATCACATGTCACTTCAGGTACAGCCTCCATGCAGGATGCCAACTTCTCAGCAGTGACTGAATTTATCCTCATCGGCTTCTCCTCCTTCCCCCACCTTCAGCTGATGTTCTTCCTGCTGTTCCTGTTTGTGTACCTGTTCACGCTGCTGGGGAACCTGCTCATCATGGCCACCGTCTGGAGCGAGTGCAGCCTCCACACCCCCATGTACCTCTTCCTGTGCGCCCTCTCCATCTCTGAGATCCTCTACACCTTCACCATCATCCCGCGCATGCTGGCCAACCTGCTCTCCACCGACCGCTCCATCTCCTTTGTGGCCTGTGCCAGCTAGATGTTCTTCTCCTTCATACCCGGCTTCACCCACTCCTTTCTGCTCACCGTCATGGGCTACGACCGCTACGTGGCCATCTGCCACCCCCTGTGCTACAACGTGCTCATGAGCCCCCAAGGCTGCGCCTGCCTGGTGGCCTGGTCCTGGGCTGGAGGCTTAGTCGTTGGGCTAGTGGTGACATCTTCCATTTTCCAACTCACTTTCTGTGGGTCTAATGAGATTCGCTATTTTGGCTGCCATGTGCTGCCTCTCTTCAAGTTGGCCTGTGAGGACAATGTCTCTACTGTGGCCAAGGGCGTGGGCCTGGTATGTATTGCCGCCCTGCTGGGCTGCTGTCTCCTCATCCTGCTCTCTTGCGTCTTCATCGTGGCCGCCATCTTGAGGATCCCTTCAGCCGAGGGCCGGCATAAAGCCTTCTCCACGTGCCCGTCCCACCTCACTGTGGTGGTCGTGCACTACGGCTTTGCCTCTGTCATCTACCTCAAGCCCAAGGGTCTCCAGTCTCTGGAAGGAGACATGCTGCTGGGCATCACTTACACGGCCCTCACTCCCTTCCTGAGCCCCATCATCTTCAGTCTCAGGAACAAGGAGCTGAAGGAAGCTGTGAAGAAGACCTTCCTCAGCCAGCTCTAGCCAGAAAAAAAAAATGTGATTATCTGGGAGGAATTCCTTGGAACTGACTCAACTGGATTACCTGATGCTACCATCAGAGATGGCACCTGTAAGCATGTAATAACCTGTGTTTGTCTGATGCTTTATGGTTTACAGGGACATTTGTAGGCTATATCTATGTGTTTGCAAAAATGGTTAAACAGTGTCATGCATATATGCAGGGTGGGAAGATGTATGAGATGATAATACACAGAAAGTCAGATTCATTGATTTCTTATCTGTTGAAGAGCACTTTGTCAGGTACCATTAAACTTGGAATTTGTTCTCCTGTGAGAAAGCAGGGTGGTGTAATTACTCTCATCACCATAAACCCATAGTGCCAAGAGAAATGGAAGATGTCAGGTCTCCACCATCTTGTAGGCAGCAACAGGTAGCTACATCACAAGTATTTTGAGACTGCTACTGCTACTAAGTCACTTCAGTCGTGTCCGACTCTGTGCGACCCCATAGATGGCAACCCACCAGGCTCCCCAGTCCCTGGGATTCTCCAGGCAAGTACACTGGAGTGGGTTGCCATTTCCTTCTCCAATGCATGAAAGTGAAAAGTGAAAGTGAAATCGCTCAGTCGTGTCCGACTCTTCACGACCCCATGGACTGCAGCCTACCAGGCTCCTCTGTCCATGGGATTTTCCAGGCAAGAGTACTGGAGTGGGGTGCCATTGCCTTCTCTGATTTTGAGACTATGGCAGACTAAACCAGATTACAGCAGAGGAGAGCGAAGCAGTCTAAATTTCAGTGTTGGCGATCTGTGCAGTTGCAGTTAGCAATGATAATATGCAGGTGGCACTAGTGGTAAAGAATCCACCTGCAATTCAGGAGACACAAGATACTCAGGTTCGATGGATCCCTAGGTGGGGAAGATTCCCTGGAGGAGGAAATGGCAACCACTCCAGCATTCTAGCCTGGAAAATTTCATGGACAGAGGAGCCTGGCAGTCTATAGTCGATGGAGGTTTGCAAAGAGTTGGACATGATGACTGAGCATCAACCACCACCAATGTGCAGATTCAGAAAAAGTTGAGGAAATCTCCATGTTTCAAGTGTGAATCTCAAGCAGCTGCAGAGAGACAGAGAAGTCTATATAATTAGTTCAAGGGATAAAGTCCCATCGTGAGAAATTGCCTGCCGTGGTAAGAGTGTGAAGTGGCACAGCCACCAGGGGGAACTCTTTGTTGACTCACAATAGTGAGTGCAGAGCCCAAAATGAAGGTATGTCTCGTGGTCACATCAGTTTAAATATTCCCATTTGCACTAAGGGGGATTTAAGGTGACTCTTGAGAGTCCCTTGGACATCAAGGAGATGAAACCAGTCAATCCTAAAGGAAATCAATCCTGAATATTCATTGGAAGGAATGATGCTGAAGCTTGAAGCTCCAATACTTTCGCCACGTGATGCAAAGAGCTGACTCACTGAAAAATACTCTGATGCTGGGAAAGATTGAAGGCCAAAGGAGAAGGGGGTAACAGAGGATGAGATGGTTAGATAGCATCAATAACTCAATGGACATCAATTTGAGAAAACTCCAGGAGACGGTGGAAGACAGAGGAGCCTGGTGTCCATAGGGTCACAAAGAGTTGGACACGACTTAGCGAGTGAACAGCAACATCCTTCCCACCTCCATATCCACTCATCCATTCTCTACATCTGCTTCTCTATTCCTGCCCCGCAAATAGGTTCATCTGTACCATTTTCCTAGAGTCTACATATATGCATTAATATGCAAGGTTTTTCTTTCTGACTTACTTCAGTCTGTATGATAGACTCTCATTCCAATCAAGTCTTTACAAATGACCCAGTTTTGTTCCTTTTTTATGACTGAGTAATGCTGCAGCACGAGTCCCGATAAAGCCTTGCCTGAATATTTTGTCTGACCTCTTCTCAGTTTCTAATGACCCACTCCAGTATTCTTGGGCTTCCCTTGTGGCTCAGCTGGTAAAAAATCTTCCTGCAATGCGGGAGACCTGGGTTCAATCCCTAGGTTGGGAAGATCCCCTGGAGAAGGGAAAGGCTACCCACTCCAGTATTCTGGCCTGGAATTCCATGGGATCACAAAAGAGTCAGACACAACTGAATGAATTTCAATTCAATGAGTCCAAGAACCTGGATCAGTAACACAACCAGTAGATGAACAAGATAATGTTTATTGCAGCATAGTGGTTAAAGGCAGTAATACTATTATAAGCTTCAGAGTTGTTAAGACACTATTCCCACTACAAAAAAAAAAAAAAAAAAAAAAAGGAAATTATGTGATATAATAGAGGTGTTATTAGCAAACACTACAGTGGTGTTTTGCCAAAGGTTTCACTTTAATCTCAGGTCCAAGGATTTGTTAACAAAATAAGCCACTCTTATATACAAATAAATAACATAAATATTTCTTAGAGAATTATCTTGATAACTTTCAAAAAGACAAATAGAAAGAGCAGAGAATCACCAAATTGGGTTCTGACCAACATCCAGACTTAAATAGTGCTGGGAAGCCCTGTGTCACAGCACATTTGGAATCCCAATTGGGAAAGGGTCCCAGGCAGAGTGTCTGCTCCATGGGTGAGATCTCCAAGATCGCAGTTGTGGTGGTGGTGGTGTGGGGTGGTTTCCTGCTTATAATCCCAGGATGGTCAAAAACTGATATCATCATCAATCTGTGACCAAATGAAGGCTCTGGTTTCATGTTAATGCTGTTTGTTTTGTTGTGTAAAACTTGGGATGCTGCCAAGCCTGGGGTTTGGTTGGCCAGGCCCCCTCCAAGGGCTCAACAACCTTGAGATTTCTCCCTCGTCTTATCTAAGGTGTGCAAGTCTTGCACTCACAGCAGGCTCATCATCATCATCATCATCACCATCACCATCACCATCACTCCCAGTCAGGGCAGTGTCCAGGCAGGTTAGAAGCAAGGTCAGAAGCCTGCTCTGCTTTGTCTCTGAAGCCTAAACAAGACTATTCATTTAATTTCCCTAAGAAGCGGTAACCATACTGCAATATATAAATAGATCAAATCAGCACATTGTATACCTTAAACTTACACAATGTTATACATCAATTATGTCTCAATTTCTTTTGCAATGTAGTTGATTAACAATGCTGTGTTCATTTCTGGTGTGCAGCAAAAGGATTCAGTTATACATACACATGTACCTATTTTTTTCTGAAGCCATTTTCCCATTTAGATTGTTACATAATACCTCTCAATTTTTAAAAAGCTTCCTTGATGTATTTAAATTGTTCTGAATATGAATTTATGGTTTTTTTGTTTTAATTTATTTTATTTGATGAAAATTTTTTACAGCATTGTGATGGCTTTTGACATACATCAACATGAATCGTCTGTAGGCGTATATGTGTCCCTTCCCTCCTGAACACTAGGGGCTCCCACCTCCCTCCCCATCCAATGAGTAAGGAAGTTGTGGTACATATACACAATGGAATATTACTTTGCTATAAAAAGAATGCATTTGAGTCAGTCCTAATGACATGGATGAACCTAGAGCCTTTTATACAGAGTGAAGTAAGTTAGAAAGAGAAAGATAAATATCATATATTAATGCATATATATGGAATCTAGGAAGATGGTACCAATGATCCTATGTTCAGGGCAGCAAAGGAGACACAGGCATAAAGAACAGACTTGTGGACAAGTGGGAGGAGAGGGTGGGATGATTTGAGAGAATGGCATTGAAACATGTACATTACCATATGTAAAATAGACAGCCAGTGGGAGCTTGATGTATGCATTTATTTAAAAATAAGTCTTGGAGGAGCTAAGATGGCAGAGGAATAGGAAGGGGAGACCACTTTCTCCCCCACAAATTCATCAAAAGAACATTTAAACGCTGAGTAAATTCCACAAAGCAACTTCTGAATGCCGGCAGAGTACATCAGGCACCCAGAAAGCAGCCCATTGTCTTCGAAAGGAGGTAGGAAAAAATATAAAAGACAAAAAAAGAGACAAAAGAGGGAGGGATGGAGCTCCGTCCTGGGAAGGAGTCTTAAAGTCTTAAAAAGAGAGAAGTTTCCAAACACCAGGAAACACTCTCACTGCCGAGTCTGTGCTAAGCCTTGGAAGCACAGAGGACAACATAACAGGGAGGAAAAATAAATAAATAATTAAAACCCACGGATTACGAGCCCAACGATAACTCCCCCAGCAGAGAAGCAGCGCAGACGCCTGCACCTGCCACTAGCAAGCGGGCACTGGGCAGGGAGGCGCAGGCTGCAACGCTTAGAGTAAGGATCCGGCCTGAATGCCCTGAGTGCTATCTGAGCGAACTAACTTGGGCTAGCAAACCAGACTTTGGGATAACTACCACGTGAAAAGTAGCCCTAACCTAAGACACCGCCAGGCCCGCGCACAGAACAAAAGGACTGAACAGAGATAGCTGGCTGCAGACCATCCCCCTCCGGTGACAGGCAGCCAGAGCCAGAAGGGGGCAATCACAGCCCCAGAGAGACATTATCTACAAAACTGTAAGCAGGCTTCTTTGCTAACTAAGACTTCTTGGGGTTCTGGATGGTCAACATCCATCTGAGAAGGTGCGCCGGTTGTACACCCAGAAAACTGAGCGGCGGAGAGGCGATAAGTTGCAGCGACTGCGCTCGCCAAACACCTCATCACCTGAGCTGCTCGGACCTGGGAAGGGCACAAAACGCAGGCCCAACCGAGTCTGCACCTCTGAGGACTACCGGAGTGCCTGAACCTGAGCAGCTTAGACCTGGAAGGCGCATGCAGCCCAGGGCCGGCCTCGGATGGTTCCTGGTGGAGCAACCTAGAGCCTGAGCAGTGTGGGCAGGAAGGGTACACACGCCGTGAGCGGGGGCAGGCCCAGTGTGGCTGAGGCACTGCGAGCACACGCCAGTGTTATTTGTTTGCAGCGACCCTCCCTCCCCACAGAGCTACTGAACAAGTGAGCCTAAAAAAACTGTCCACCACCGCTCCCTTTGTGTCAGGGCGGAAATCAGACACTGAAGAGACCAGCAAACAGAAGAAGCTAAAACAGAGGGAACCGCCTTGGAAGCGACAGGTGCAATAGATTAAAACCCTGTCGTTAGTACCGACTACATAGGACTGCTACTGCTACGCTAAGTCACTTCAGTCATGTCCGACTCTGTGCGACCCCATAGATGGCAGCCCACCAGGCTCCCCCGTCCCTGGGATTCTCCAGGCAAGAACACTGGAGTGGGTTGCCATTTCCTTCTCCAGTGCATGAAAGTGAAAAGTGAAAGTGAAATTGCTCAGTTGTGTCCGACTCTTAGCGACCCCATGGACTGCAGCCCACCAGGCTCCTCCATCCATAGGATTTTCCAGGCAAGATTACTGGAGTGGGATGCCATTGCCTTCTCCCGACTACATAGGAAGGGGCCTATAGATCTTAAGGTATATAAGCCGGACCAAGGAACTAGCCAAAAATGAACTGACCCCACAATACTCACAACACCACCAGAGTAAGTCCTAGATATATTTTTACTATTTTTACGATCATTCTTTCTTTTTTTTAATTAAAAAAATTTTTAAGTTCTCTATTACTCCTTTAATTTTCACTTTTATAACCTACTATTACTTTGCAAAAAAAAAGACCCTATTTTTTTAATAGCAAACTTCATACATATATTTTTAATAATTTTTGTGACTTTGTTTTTTTTTTCTCTCTTTCTTTTTTATTTTTTTCTTTCTCTTCTTTTCTTTAACATTGTATTTCTGAAATTCCAAACTCTACTCTAGATTTTTAATTTTTGCTTTTTGGTATTTGTTATCAATTTTGTACCTATATTTTTAAAATAATTTTTGTGACTTTTTTTCCTTCTCTTTATTTTTCTTCTTCTTTTCTTTAACACTGTATTTTTGAAATTCCAAACTCTACTCTAGATTTTTAATTTTTGCTTTTTGGTATTTGTTATCAATTTTGTACCTTTAAGAACCCAATCTTCAGTACCCATTTTGACTTGGGAGCGAGATTACTGGCTTGACTGCTCTCTCCCCCTTTGGACTCTCCTTTTTCTCCACCAGGTCGCCTGTGTCTTCTCCCTAAGCCCTCTCTGCTCTACCCAACTCTGTGAATTTCTGTGTGTTCCAGATGGTGGAGAACACTTAAGGTACTAATTACTGGCTGGATCTGTCTCTCTCCTTTTCATTCCCCCCTTTTATCCTCCTAGACACCTCTGTCTCCTTCCTCCTTCTCTTCTTTGTATAACTCCATGAACATCTCTGAGCGGTCCAGTTGTGGAGTGCACATAAGGAAGTCATTACTGGCTAGCCTGCTGTCTCCTCTATTGATTCCACCTCATCTCATTTGGGTCACCTCTAACTCCCTCCTCCCTCTTCTCTTCTCCATGTAACTCTGTGAACCTCTCAGGGTGCCCCTCACTGTGGAGAAACTTTTCATCTTTAACCTAGATGTTTTATCAGTGGTGCTGTATAGAAGGAGAAGTTTTGAGACCACTATAAAAATAAGGCTGAAAACCAGAAGCAGGAGGCTTAAGTCCAAACCCTGACTCCAGGGAACTCCTGACTCCAGGGAACATTAATTGACAGGAGCTAATCAAACTCCTGCATACCTACACTGAAACCAAGCACCACACAAGGGCCAACAAGTTCCAGAGCAAGACATGCCATGCAAATTCTCCAGCAACACAGGAACACAGCCCTGAGCTCCAAGATACAGGCTGCCCAAAGTTACTACAAAACCATAGACATCTCATAAGTCATTACTGGACACTTCATTGCACTCCAGAGAGAAGAAATCCAGCTCCACCCACCAGAACACCGACACAAGCTTCCCTAACCAAGAAACCTTGACAAGCCACCTGCACAAACCCACACACAGCGAGGAAACTCCACAATAAAGAGAACTCCACAAACTGCCAGAATACAGAAAGCACACCCCAAACTCAGCAATATAAACAAGATGAAGAAATAGAGGAATACCCAGCAGGTTAAGGAACAGGATAAATGCCCACCAAACCAAACAAAAAAGGAAGAGATAAGGAATCTACCTGATAAAGAATTCTGAATAATGACAGTGAAAATGATCCAAAATCTTGAAATCAAAATGGAATCACAGATAAATAGCCTGGAGACAAGGATTGAGAAGATGCAAGAAAGGTTCAACAAGGACCTAGAAGAAATAAAAAAGAGTCAATATATAATGAATAATGCAATAAATGAGATCAAAAACAGTCTGGAGGCAACAAATAATAGAATAACAGAGGCAGAAGATAGGATTAGTGAATTGGAAGATAGAAGGGTAGAAATAAATGAATCAGAGAGGGAAAAAGAAAAATGAATTAAAAGAAATGAGGACAATCTCAGAGACCTCCAGGACAATATTAAACACTACAACATTCGAGTCATAGGGTTCCCAGAAGAAGAAGACAAAAAGAAAGACCATGAGAAAATACTTGAGGAGATAATAGTTGAAAACTTCCCTAAAATGGGGAAGGAAATAATCACCCAAGCCCAAGAAACCCAGAGAATCCCAAACAAGATAAACCCAAGGCGAAACACCCCAAGACACATATTAATCAAATTAACAAAGATCAAACACAAAGAACAAATATTAAAAGCAGCAAGGTAAAAACAACAAATATCACACAAGGGAATTCCCATAAGGATAACAGCTGACCTTTCAATAGAAACTCTTCAAGCCAGGAGGGAATGGCAAGACATACTTAAAGTGATGAAAGAAAATAACCTACAGCCCAGATTGCTGTATCCAGCAATGATCTCATTAAAATATGAAGGAGAAATCAAAAGCTTTACAGACAAGCAAAAGCTGAGAGAATTCAGCACCATCAAACCAGCTCTCCAACAAATACTAAAGGATATTCTCTAGACAGGAAACACAAAAACGGTGTATAAACTCGAACCCAAAACAATAAAGTAAATGGCAACGGGATCATACTTATCAATAATTACCTTAAACGTAAATGGGTTGAATGCCCCAACCAAAAGACAAAGACTGGCTGAATGGATACAAAAACAAGACCTCTATATATGCTGTCTACAAGAGACCCACCTCAAAACATACAGACTGAAAGTGAAGGGCTGGAAAAAGATTTTCCATGCAAATAGCTGCTAAGTCGCTTCAGTCGTGTCCGACTCTGTGCGACCCCATAGATGGCAGCCCACCAGGCTCCCCCATCCCTGGGATTCTCCAGGCAAGAACACACAAATAGAGACCAAAAGAAAGCAGGACTAGAAATACTCATATCAGATAAAATAGACTTTAAAACAAAGGCTGTGAAGAGAGAGAAAGAAAGT
The DNA here is from genome assembly GCF_019923935.1 of Bubalus bubalis. Lineage (NCBI taxonomy): Eukaryota > Metazoa > Chordata > Mammalia > Artiodactyla > Bovidae > Bubalus > Bubalus bubalis. Next base: position 103,252,780 of record NC_059165.1, on the reverse strand, counting down.
CACTACATAATGATCGAAGGATCAATCCAAGAAGAAGATATAACAATTATAAATATATATGCACCCAACATAGGAGCACAGCAATATGTAAGACAAATGCTAACAAGTATGAAAGGGGAAATTAACAATATGTGGGAGACTTTAGTACCCCACTAACACCTATGGATAGATCAACTAAACAGAAAATTAACAAGGAAACACAAAATTTAAACAATACAATAGACCAGTTAGACCTAATTGATATCTGTAGGTAATTTAACCCCAAAACAATGAATTTCACCCTTTTCTCAAGCGCACACGGAACCTTCTCCAGGATAGATCACATCTTGGGCCATAAATCTAGCCTTGGTAAATTAAAAAAAAATTAAATCATTCCAAGCATTTTTTCTGACGACAATGCAGTAAGATTAGATTTCAATTACAGTAGAAAAACTATTAAAAATTCCAACATATGGAAGCTGAACAACACGCTGCTGAATAACCAACAAATCACAGAAGAAATCAAAAAAGAAATCAAAATTTGCATAGAAATGAATGAAAATGAAAACACAACAACCCAAAACCTGTGGGACACTGTAAAAGCAGTCCTAAGGGGAAAGTTCATAGCAATACAGGCATACCTCAAGAAACAAGAAAAAAGTCAAATAAATAACCTAACTCTACACCTAAAGCAACTAGAAAAGGAAGAAATGAAGAACCCCAGGGTTAGTAGAGGAAAGAAATCTTAAAAATTAGGGCAGAAATAAATGCAAAAGAAACAAAAGAGACCATAGCAAAAATCAACAAAGCCACAAGCTGGTTCTTTGAAAGAATAAATAAAATTGACAAACCATTAGCCAGACTCATCAAGAAACAAAGGGAGAATAATCAAATCAATAAAATTAGAAATGAAAATGGAGAGATCACAACAGACAACACAGAAATACAAAGGATCGTAAGAGACTACTATCAACAATCATATGCCAATAAAATAGACAACATGGAAGAAATGGACAAATTCTTAGAAAAGTACAACTTTCCAAAACTGGACCAGGAAGAAATAGAAAATCTTAACAGACCCATCACAAGCACGGAAATTGAAGCTGTAATCAGAAATCTTCCAGCAAACAAAAGCCCAGGTCCAGACGGCTTCACTGCTGAATTCTACCAAAAATTTGGAGAAGAGCTAACACCTATCCTACTCAAACTCTTCCAGACAATTGCAGAGGAAGGTAAACTTCCAAACTCATTCTATGAGGCCATCATCACCCTAGTGGCAAAACCTGACAAAGATGCCACAAAAAAAGAAAACTACAGGCCAATATCACTGATGAACATAGATGCAAAAATCCTTAACAAAATTCTAGCAATCAGAATCCAACAACACATTAAAAAGATCATACACCATGGCCAAGTGGGTTTCATCCCAGGGATGCAAGGATTCTTCAATATCCACAAATCAATCAATGTAATACACAACATTAACAAATTGAAAAATAAAAACCATATGATTATCTCTATAGATGCAGAGAAAGCCTTTGACAAAATTTAACATCCATTTATGATAAAAACTCTCCGGAAAGCAGGAATAGAAGGAACATACCTCAACATAATAAAAGCTATATATGACAAATCCACAGGAAACATTATCCTCAATGGTGAAAAATTGAAAGCATTTCCCCTAAAGTCAGGAACAAGACAAGGGTGCCCACTTTCACCATTACTATTCAACATAGTTTTGGAAGTTTTGGCCACAGCAATCAGAGCAGAAAAAGAAATCAAAGGAATCCAAATTGGAAAAGAAGAAGTAAAACTCTCACTGTTTGCAGATGACATGATCCTCTACATAGAAAACCCTAAAGACTCCACCAGAAAATTACTAGAACTTATCAATGACTATAGTAAAGTTGCAGGATATAAAATGAACACATAGAAATCCCTTGCATTCCTATACACTAATAATGAGAAAATAGAAAGAGAAATTAAGGAAACAATTCCATTCACCATTGCAGCGAAAAGAATAAAATACTTAGGAATATATCTACATAAGAAACTAAAGACCTATACATAGAAAACTATAAAACACTGGTGAAAGAAATCAAAGAGGACACTAATAGATGGAGAAATATACCATGTTCATGGATTGGAAGAAACAATATAGTGAAAATGAGTATACTACCCAAAGCAATTTATAGATTCAATGCAATCCCTATCAAGCTACCAACGGTATTCTTCACAGAGCTAGAAAGAATAATTTCACAATTTGTATGGAAATAAAAAAAACCTCTAATAGCCTAAGCAATCTTGAGAAAGAAGAATGGAAGTGGAGGAATCAACCTGCCTGACTTCAGGCTCTAACTACAAAGCCACAGTCATCAAGACAGTATGGTACTGGCACAAAGACAGAAATATAGATCAATGGAACAAAATAGAAAGCCCAGAGATAAATCCATGCACCTATGGACACCTTATCTTTGACAAAGGAGGCAAGAATATACAATGGAGAAAAAACAATCTCTTTAACAAGTGGTCCTGGGAAAACTGGTCAACCACTTGTAAAAGAATGAAACTAGAACACTTTCTAATGCCATACACAAAAATAAACTCAAAATGGATTAAAGATCTAAATGTAAGACCAGAAACTATAAAACTCCTAGAGGAGAACATAGACAAAACACTCTCCGACATGAATCACAGCAGGATCCTCTATGACCTACCTCCCAGAATATTGGAAATAAAAGCAAAAATAAACAAATGGGACCTAATTCAACTTAAAAGCTTCTGCACAACAAAGGAAACTATAAGCAAGGTGAAAAGACACCATTCAGAATGGGAGAAAATAATAGCAACTGAAGCAAATGACAAATAACTAATTTCAAAAATATACAAGCAACTCCTGAAGCTCAATTCCAGAAGAATAAATGACCCAATCAAAATATGGGTCAAAGAACTAAATAGACATTTCTCCAGAGAAGACATACAGATGGCTAACAAACACATGAAAAGATGCTCAACATCACTCATGATCAGAGAAATGCAAATCAAAACCACCAAGAGGTACCATTTCACGCCATTCAGAATGGCTGCTATCCAAAAGTCTACAAGCAATAAATGTTGGAGAGGGTGTGGAGAAAAGGGAATCCTCTTACACTGTTGGTGGGAATGCAAACTAGTACAGCCACTCTGGAGAACAGTGTGGAGATTCCTTAGAAAACTGGAAATAGAACTGCCTTATGACCCAGCAATCCCACTGCTGGGCATACACATGGAGGAAACCAGAATTGAAAGGGATACATGTACCCCAATGTTCATCGCAGCACTGTTTATAATAGCCAGGACATGGAAGCAACCTAGATGTCCATCAACAGATGAATGGATAAAAAAGCAGTGGTACATATACACAATGGAGTATTACTCAGCCATTAAAAAGAATACATTTGAATCAGTTCTAATGAGGTGGATGAAACTGGAGCCTATTATACAGAGTGAAGTAAGCCAGAAAGAAAAACATCAATACAGTATACTAACGCATATATATGGAATTTAGAAAGACGGTAACAATAACCCTGTATACGAGACAGCAAAGAGACACTGATTTATAGAACAGTCTTTTAGACTGTGTGGGAGAGGGAGAGGGTGGGATGATTTGGGAGAATGGTGTTGAAACATGTATAATATGATATATGAAACGAGTCACCAGTCCAGGTTCGATGCACGATACTGGATGCTTGGGGCTGGTGCACTGGGACAACCCAGAGGGATGGTTCAGGGAGGGACGAGGGAGGAGGGTTCAGGATGGGTAACACATGCATACCTGTGGCGGATTCATGTTGATACATGGCAAATCCAATACAATATTGTAAAGTTAAAAAGTAAAATAAAATAAAGGAATTAATTAAAGAATTCTTGGATTATCTAAAAAAATAAAAAGAAGTCTTTATAATACTTAATGAACACTAGTTATGGTGATTCTGTATACACAGCAACAAGTGTAATCAAAAAACACAGGCAATTAATTAGACAGAGTAGCCAAAGTTAAAGGAAGAGAAAATATGTGTATTTATGCTTAAGTTGATGGGCTTCCCTGGTAGCTCAGCTGGTAAAAATCCACCTGCAATGCAGGAGACCCTGGTTTGACTCCTGGGTTGGGAAGATCCCTTGGAGAAGGATAGGTTACCCACTTCAGTATTCTTGGTCTTCCCTGGTGGCTCAGACAGTAAAGAATCTGTTTGCAATGCAGGAGACCTGGGTTCCATCCCTGGGTTGGGTAGGAGGAGGGCCCAACTGAAGGAGGGCATGCCAACGCACTCCAGTATTCTTCCCTGGAGAATCCCTTAGAGGAGTCTGACCGCCTGTAGTCCCTAGGGTTGCACAAAGTTGGATATTACTGAGTGACTTAGCACATGCACACACACGTTTAAGTTGAATAGTGAACTATACCTCATTTGTCCTAAAGTTGAATTCAGTCCTTTATAAGTTGAGCAGTAAAAACCTCTCATGTTAACATGAAGTGTGAGGATGTGGAAACAAGTCCAGTCAAACTGGGGAACCCTGAGCAGCCTCCTTTGCAGAATATATGGCAGGTTTCCTGTTATTATTCACTTATGTTATCTCATTACATATGTGAATGAGCCTCACAAAGAGGGATCAGGGCAGATAAACTCACACCCACTGCATCTGATAGAGGGGAGACTGAGGCTCAGAATGGTTGTATGACTCATCCAAGGTCACTCAACTTAGGCTTCCAATGTTTGTCTTTCCATCCAGCCCTTCACACATCACTTTCCTGCAATATGATATATCCACCTCTTAGAATGGGCTTCCCGGGTGGCATTAATGGGAAAGAATCTGTCTGCCAACAGAGATGCAAGAGACATGGGTTTGACTCTTGGGTTGAGAAGATGCCCTGGAGAAGGAAATGGCAACCCCTCCAGTATTCTTGCCTGGAAAAGTCCATGGGCACAGGAGCATGGAGGGCTACAGTCCATGGGAGTGCAAAGAGTGGCATACGACTGAAGCACTCATGCAACCTTCACACTTAGAGAAAAGTTGAAATAATAGAGTCGCCGTGTGGTAAAGAATCTGCCTTCAATACAGGAGACCAGGGTTTGATCCCTGGGTCAGGAAGATTCTCTGGAGGAGGGCATGGCAACCCACACCAGTATTCTTGCCTGGAGAATCCCACGGACAGAGGAGCCTGGTGGGCTAGTGTCCATAGGGTTGCAGAATGAGACATGACGGAAGCTACTTAACACGCACGCATGCACCTCTTGGGATGGCTCAGAGAGTTAAATAACATTCTCTATGTAGCACAACTGACCATGATTGGCACACAGTAAGGACCCAGTAAATGCCAGCTTTCAAAGATCTATTTAATAGTTACCTATGGCCTTCTGTGTCTCAACTCTTGTGCTAGTTTTGAGAGTACAGAGATGGGTCTGTTGCTAGTCTCTCTCTTTGAAGAGTTTCCATGGTGCTTAGTGGCAAGACACACAGAGGAATGTCAGAGCTCTTCCCAAGACATGGACCAGGTTCTAGTGTTAGTGTGTTAGTCACTCAGTCGTGTTTGACTCTGCGACCCCATGGGCTGTAGCCAGCAAGGTTCCTGTATCCGTGGAATTCTCCAGACAAGGATACTGGAGTGGGTTGCCCTTCCCTTTTCCAGGAGATCTTCCCAACCATTTCTTCCTCCAGGGGATCTTCCTGACCCAGGGATCGAAGCCTGGTCTCCTGCATTGCAGGTAGATTCTTTACTCTCTGAGTCACCAGGGAAGCCCAGACCAGGTGCTAAGGGCCATCAAAAGGAATGTGACTCTGAAGCTTGGGAGCATCAACCAGGTTGTCCTTCATTCCTGTACTCCAACAGCTCTCACAAATGACCCCTTCAAAGGACACTTGGGACTTTCTGGAGACATTTTCGATTGTTACAACTGGAGGAGTGGGAGATGTGCTATAATGTCTAGTGGGTCAAGGCCAGGGATGCTGTTCAATTTTCTAGAATGCACATCGACTTAAAAAGTACTCACAACCTAAAAGTTGAGACTTAGGTTTTATTTGGTGGAAGACACTTGCTCCTTGGAAGAAAAGCGATGACAAACCTGGACAACATATTAAAAAGCAGAGATATTACTTTACTGACAAAGGTCCATCTAGTCAAAGCTATGGTTTTCCCAGTAGTCATGTATGGAAGTGAGAATTGGACCATAAAGAAAGCTGAGTGCCGAAGAATTGAGACTTTTGAACTGTGGTGTTGGAGAAGATTCTTGAGATTCCCTGGACTGTAAGGAGATCCAACCAATCCATCCTAAAGGAGATGAGTCCTGGACGGATGCTGAAGCTGAAACTCCAATACTTTGGCCACCTGATGTGAAGAACCGACTCATTGGAAAAGACCCTGATACTGGGAAAGATTGAAGGCAGGAGGAGAAGGGGATGATAGAGGATGAGATGGTTGGATGGCATCACTAACTGGATGGACATGAGTTTGAGAAAGCTCCGGGAGTTGGTGATGGACAGGAAAGCCTGGTGTGCTGCAGTCCATGGAGTTGCAAATATTCGGACACAACTGAGTGACTGAATTGAATTGATTAAAGCCCTGGAGGCAGCATCTCAAGTAGCCTTGAGCAAATGACTCAGTGGAGGTGAGGGGAGGAACTAGGTTATATAGGTTATACAGAAGTTTTTAACAAGGGCAGGTAGTCTGAACATCAAAAGATTATTATTAATTAAAGAAAACCAAATATCCCAAGTTAAGGAATTCAGGGCTTTTCTGTGTGTGGGAAGATACAGGAATCTGGGCTGACTGAAATCTTTCCTTTCATAGGCACCTCACCTATCTCGGGCCAGTTTCCTGTGTGTTTCACATGCCTGAACTCCCATGGGGCTCACTGTTGTTGTTTTTCAGTGACTAAGTTGTGTCTTACTCTTTGTGACTCCATGGACTGCAGCACACCAGGCTTTCCTGTCTTTCACTATCTCCCAGAGTCTGGTCAAACTCATGTCCATTGAGTTGGTGATGCCATCCAAACATCTTATCCTTTGTCCCCCCATTCTTCTCCTGCTCTCAATCTTTCCCAGCATCAGGGTATTTTCCAATGAGTCGGCTCTTTGTGTCAGGTGGCCAAAATACTAGAGCTTCAACTTTAGCATCAGTCCTTCCAATGATTATTCAGGGTTGATTTCCTTTAGGATTGACTGGTTTGATCATCTTTCTGTCCAAGCGACTCTCAAGAGTCTTCTTCAGCATCACAACTAGAAAGCATTAGTTCTTCAACACTCAACTTTTATGACCCAGCTTGCACATCTGTACATATGAGTTCCTACAGGGCTCACTGTAGGGAATGGGTATAGTCTGATGGCTGCTAGAAGGTATTTTTCTCCTTCCAGAGTGGCTTTATTGCTCACCAGCTCACATTGGAGGGCTGCAATTGCCAATGATTATGACCTCCTTGTTTAGTGATATGGCAGGAAACAGTCCATCTCTCATACAGAATTGACCCCACTGCAAAGATGAGCCAGCTTCAGATGTCAGCAGTGCCAAGGAGGATAAACCCTGCAGAATTTACTTAACAAGTGCTTCCCAGGCGGCTCAGTGGTAAAGAATCCACCTGCCAATGCAGGAGACGTGGTTCAGTTCCAGGGTTGGAAAGATCCCCTGGAGGAGGAAATGGCCCACTCCCATATTCTTGCCTGGGAAATCCCATTGACAGAGGAGCCTGGCAGGCTACAGTCCATGGGGTCTCAAAGAGTCGGACATGACTGAAATGACTTAGCACACACACAAGGGGAAGTCACTATAGTAAGGTTAGGACTAGATGCAAGCAAATCCCCTTGACAACTAAATTTAAGGGACCACCACACAATTTAGTAGCCAAGAAAAATCACATTTCATGCACTATTTTTAAAAATCAAAATTAATGTAAAAAGTTCACAATGAACAGAGTATCAGCATTTTAAATAAAGATGGGCTACAACTCTGCACTTTCATCAACCTGCCTCAGTCTTCTTGCTCTGATCCAGCCCTTGGGGTCTAGCATATGACTCTTAATTCTATGTACATTCACTAAGTTCAACTTCTTTGGTTGTTTTTAATTTGTAAATTAAATTAATACCATGTAAAAATTCATAAATTTGTCAAGCAATTAATACAAAATACAGTAAACGAGTAAAAATAGAGTTTATTAAATTTCAGAATGCAATGACATTAGTCAAACTAGAATGAGTTGATTTTTTTCTTTAGTGATCCCAGGGAAGCACACTGACCCTTCTTGGATATAATTCAGAAGTCACCTATGCTGTCAATTCTCTCATATTCACATAGTCTGATTCTTCCCCATTTCCCAGGATGATCAGTGTATTCTAAGATGTCTCCAGATTTGTGATCAGTCAGGGAGCACTGGCTATACCCCGGGGCTTGTGCTAGCCACTTAGTCATCCATTGTACATGACATTTTCAAAAGAGGCAGTCCTTACCATCTGGGACTTCTTCACAATTTATAGTAGAGACAAAGGATGTTTCCAAATATTGCTAGTGAACTAACATGATTCTTTCAATACAACCCAGGAGCCTGACTTTATAAACGGAGTCAAAATTATTTTTAGCTCAAGCAACTTTGTATTTTAACACAACACTCTTTTTGTGTTAATACACCTGCTAACAAAACCAAACACAAAAAGCATATAGCCTGTTTTATTAAACTTAAGACTTTTCTCTCCAGTCCCTCATATCGGGTGTTTCTTCCTAACCACCTGAGAGCAGCGTATTTCAAGCTTTGGCTACATTTCATTGATGTCTGCTGAAGCTGGTTTCTTCTTTCCAATCTAGGTTTTCATCCCTTCCTGGAACAGATTGGCCTCCCCTCCTCATAACCCCCAAAAATGAATGCCTCTGAGCCCCAGCTCCAATTTAATGAATTCTGTTTTTTCCACTTTGGGGCAAGCAGCTGATAGAGAGCCAAGTAGGCGCCACCTCTTGCTTATAAGGTGGCTGAATAGAGGTCACTAATTTTCTGCAGGCTCAACTCTATGCTGTTGTTGTTGTTTAGTTGCTAAGAGTGGTGTCCAACTCTTTGTGACTCCATGGACTGTAGCCCACCAGGCTCCTCTGCCCATGGGATTTCCCATGCAAGAGTACAGGAATGGGTTGCCATTTCCTTCTCCAGGGGATCTTCCTGACCCAGGGATCGAACAACCCAGGTCTTCTATATTGCAGGAGGATTCTTTACTGAGCCACCTGGGAATCCGTGGCTTGAACAAATAGCTCAATCTGTCAGATTCTCATTTTCCTCCACTCAAAAATATGGGTAACAATAGATGTGGGTGTAACATATGCGTGCACGCGACAGTCGCTCAATCGTGTTCAATTCTTTGCAACCTCACAGAGTAGCTTGCCAGGCTTCTCTGTCTGTGGGATTTATTTTTCAGGTAAGAGTATTAGAATGGGTTGCCATTTCCTCCTCCAGGGGATCTTCCTGACCCAGGGATCAAACCTGTATCTCCTGCATTTGCAGGCAGATTCTTGACCTCCTGAGCCATCAGGGAAGCCCATAAATACAGATATATATGGATTTATTTTATGAGTTTGAGAACCTAACACATATGAAATCCTACCACAATGTATGACAAACTGCAGGCACTCATATATGATAGATATTCTTAAGATCCCTGTTTTAAAATCTCTTTTGCCTCCAACTTGATGTCTGGTCTCACTCCAAGTTAAAACTTTACATCCCATGGAAGGCCCCCTTCCTGGATCCTCAGTCATATCATCCTCAAGCATCAGCATGGGAATCAGATAGATCTAAACTTCCCCATGAGTCCACCCCCCGCTCCCCTGCCTTTATTTTGGCTGTGTTTGGTCTTCATTACAGCATGCAGGCTCCCTAGCTGTGGTGCATGGGCTTAGTTGCCCAAGGCATGTGGGATCTTAGTTCCCTGACCAAGGATTGAACCCACGTCCCTGCTAAGGAAGGAGGACTATTTACCACTGGACTACCAGTGAGGTTCCCCCCATTAGTCTTTTATTTTATTTTATTTTTAAATTTTACACTATTGTATTGGTTTTGCCAAATATCAAAATGAATCCACCACAGGTATACATGTGTTCCCCATCCTGAACCCTCCTCCCTCCTCCCTCCCCATACCATCTCTCTGGGTCATCCCAGTGCACCAGCCCCAAGCATCCAGTATCGTGCATTGAACCTAGACTGGCGACTCATTCCATATATGATATTATATGTATTTCAATGCCATTCTCCCAAATCATACCATCCTCTCCCTCTCCCACAGAGTCCAAAAGACTATTCTATACATTAGTGTCTCTTTGCTGTCTCGTATACAGGGTTATTGTTACCGTCTTTCTAAATTCCATATATATGCGTTAGTATACTGTATTGGTGTTTTTCTTTCTGGCTTACTTCACTCCGTATAATAGGCTCCAGTTTCATCCACCTCATTAGAACTGATTCAAATGTATTCTTTTAAATGACTGAGTAATACTCCATTGTGTATATGTACCACTGCTTTCTTATCCATTCATCTGCTGATGGACATCTAGGTTGCTTCCATGTCCTGGCTATTAGAAACAGTGCTGCGATGAACACTGGGGTACACGTGTCTCTTTCCCTTCTGGTTTCCTCAGTGTGTATGCCCAGCAGTGGGATTGCTGTGTCATAAGGCAGTTCTATTTCCAGTTTTCTAAGGAATCTCCACACTGTTCTCCAGAGTGGCTGTACTAGTTTGCATTCCCACCAACAGTGTAAGAGGGTTCCCTTTTTTCCACACCCTCTCCAGCATTTATTGCTTGTAGACTTTTGGATCGCAGCCATTCTGACTGGCGTGAAATGGTACCTCATGGTGGTTTTGATTTGCATTTCTCTGATAATGAGTGATGTTGAGCATCTTTTCATGTGTTTGTTAGCCATCTGTATGTCTTCTTTGGAGAAATGTCTATTTAGTTCTTTGGCCCATTTTTTGATTGGGTCATTTATTTTTCTGGAATTGAGCTGTAGGAGTTGCTTGTATATTTTTGAGATTAGTTATTTGTCAGTTGCTTCACTTGCTATTATCTTCTCCCATTCTGTAGGCTGTCTTTTCACCTTGCTAATAGTTTCCTTTGTTGTGCAGAAGCTTTTAAGTTGAATTAGGTCCCATTTGTTTACTTTTGCTTTCATTTCCAATATTCTGGGAGGTGGGAGGTGGGTCATAGAGGATCCTGCTGTGATGTATGTCAGAGAGTGTTTTGCCTATGTTCTCCTCTAGGAGTTTTATAGTTTCTGGTCTTACATTTAGATCTTTAATCCATTTTGAGTTTATTTTTGTGTATGGTGCTAGAAAGTGTTCTAGTTTCATTCTTTTACAAGTGATTGACCAGTTTTTTCCAGCACCACTTGTTAAAGAGATTGTCTTTAATCCATTGTATATTCTTGCCTCCTTTGTCAAAGATAAGGTGTCCATAGGTGTGTGCATTTATCTCTGGGCTTTCTATTTTGTTCTATTGATCTATATTTCTGTGTTTGTGCCAGTACCATACTATCTTGATGACTGTGGCTTTGTAGTAGAGCCTGAAGTCAGGTAGGTTGATTCCTCCAGTTCCAGTCTTCTTTCTCAAGAATGGATTGGCTATTCGAGGTTTTTTGTATTTCCATACAAATTGTGAAATTTTTTGTTCTAGCTCTGTGAAGAACACCATTGGTAGCTTTATAGGGATTGCATTGAATCTATAAATTGTTGTGGGTAGTATACTCATTTTCACTATATTGTTTCTTCCAATCCATGAACATGGTATATTTCTCCATCTATTAGTGTCCTCTTTGATTTCTTTCACCAGTGTTTTATAGTTTTCTATATATAGGTCTTTAGTTTCTTTAGGTAGATATATTCCTAAGTATTTTATTCTTCCCGTTGCAATGGTGAATGGAATTGTTTCCTTAATTTCTCTTTCTGTTTTCTCATTATTAGTGTATAGGAATGCAAGGGATATCTGTGTGTTGATTTTATATCCTGCAACTTTACTATAGTCATTGATTAGTTCTAGTAATTTTCTGGTGGAGTCTTTAGGGTTTTCTATGTAGAGGATCATGTCATCTGCAAACAGTGAGTGTTTTACTTCTTTCCAATTTGGATTCCTTTGATTTCTTTTTCTGCTCTGATTGCTGTGGATAAAACTTCCAAAACTATGTTGAATAGTAATGGTGAAAGTGGGCACTCTTGTCTTGTTCCTGACTTTAGGGGAAATGCTTTCAATTTTTCACCATTGTGGATAATGTTTGCTGTGGGTTTGTCATATATAGCTTTTATTATGTTGAGGTATGTTCCTTCTATTCCTGCTTCCTGGAGAGTTTTTTTTAATCATAAATGGATGTTGAATTTTGTCAAAGGCTTTCTCTGCATCTATAGAGATAATCATATGGTTTTTATTTTTCAATTTGTTAATGTGGTGTATTACATTGATTGATTTGCGGATATTTTAGAATCCTTGCATCCCTGGGATAAAGTCCACTTGGTCATGGTGTATGATCTTTTTAATGTGTTGTTGGATTCTGATTGCTAGAATTTTGTTAAGGATTTTTGCATCTATGTTCATCAGTGATATTGGCCTGTAGTTTTCTTTTTTTTGTGGGATCTTTGTCAGGTTTTGGTATTAGGGTGATGGTGGCCTCATAGAATGAGTTTGAAAGTTTACCTTACTCTGCAATTGTCTGGAAGAGTTTGAGTAGGATAGGTATTAGCTCTTCTCCAAATTTTTGGTAGAATTCAGCAGTGAAGCCGTCTGGACCTGGGCTTTTGTTTGCTGGAAGATTTTTATTACAGTTTCAATTTCCGTGCTTGTGATGGGTCTGTTAAGATTTTCTATTTCTTCCTGGTCGAGTTTTGGAAAGTTGTACTTTTCTAAGAATTTGTCCATTTCTTCCACGTTGTCCATTTTATTGGCATATAATTGTTGATAGTGGTCTCTTATGATCCTTTGTATTTCTGTGTTGTCTGTTGTGATCTCTCCATTTTCATTTCTAATTTTATTGATTTGATTTTTCTCCCTTTGTTTCTTAATGAGTCTGGCTAACGGTTTGTCAATTTTATTTATCCTTTCAAAGAACCAGCTTGTGGCTTTGTTGATTTTTGCTATGGTCTGTTTTGTTTCTTTTGCATTTATTTCTGCCCTAATTTTTAAGATTTCTTTCCTCTACTAACCCTGGGGTTCTTCATTTCTTCCTTTTCTAGTTGCTTTAGGTGTAGAGTTAGGTTATTTATTTGACTTTTTTCTTGTTTCTTGAGGTATGCCTGTATTGCTATGAACTTTCCCCTTAGGACTGCTTTTACAGTGTCCCACAGGTTTTTGGTTGTTGTGTTTTCATTTTCATTCGTTTCTATGCAAATTTTGATTTCTTTTTTGATTTCTTCTGTGATTTGTTGGTTATTCAGCATCCCCCCATAAGTCTTTTATTCACCAGTTGTGTGACCTCCGCCCACATTTCTCATCTGCATAATGGGAGTATCCAAAAGTAGCCTCTGACCTCTGTGCCTTTTTGAGATAGGACTTTACCCTTGAACATACACCCCAAAGAGAAACAACTTATACACAGTCATGAGAAATTAATATTTTATTTAATGTATGTGCAGAAAAGGGGAAAATTTTTTTTCATAATATGTCAGCTAGAAACATCCTTTTAACACACTTTAGGTTCTTACATAAGAACTGACCCTCCTGTTCTTTTTTCTTTCCCCCTCTTTTCTCTCTCTCCCTCCTCTCATTCACTCTATTTCTCTCCTATTTCACTCCCTCTTCCTCTGTAGTTCCCTTTCTAAATCACTTACATTTCCTCTCTTTCTTCTTCCTCATATGCAATTAGACCTGTTACCAACAGTTTCATTCTATCTCTCTTTCCCAGATTTGACCCCATTTTCTATTTTCCAAAAACAACAACAAAAAAAATTATGGCCTGCACTGGGTCTATACGGCTGCTTGCAGACTTTCTCTAGTTGCGGTGAGTGGGGGCTACTCTTTACCTGGGGCCTGGGCTTCTCACTGAGGTGGCTTCTCTAGTCACGGAGCACAGGCTCTAGGTGCGTGGGCTTCGGTAGTTGTGGCCCACATCACTAGATCGCTGGCTCAGTAACTGTGGTGCAAAGGCTTAGTTGCCTCATGACATGAGCAATCTTTTCAGATCAGGGATGAAACCCATGTCTCCTGTGTTGGCAGGTCGATTCTTTTCTTTTCTTTTCTTTTTTTTTTAATTTTATTTTATTTTTGACTTTACATAACTGTATTAGTTTTGCCAAATATCAAAATGAATCCACCACAGGTCGATTCTTAACCATTGGGCCACCAGGGAAGTCCCCCATTTCCTGTTTATCCAATGTATTTTACAGATGAATTTAAAAGATTCCCATTCACTAGTTCATTCTCTTTTTCTTTCCACCTGCATTCTGACCTACTTCACTCAGCTCAGCTCAAGACAGAAAACCTCTGGTAGGTCTATCCATTCCGGAGATAGTGTGGAAATGTAAATAGCAGACCATTATCTTGGAAACAAATAGTGTTCTTGTTTTCCATGTGTTGTAACTAAGATGATGACAATTAAAAGACATTGGAGGGAACTTCTCTGGTGGCTCAGATGGGAAAGAATCTGCCTGCCATTCAGGAGACCTGGGTTCCATCCCTGGGTCAGGAAGATCTCCTGAAGAAGGAAATGGCAACCCACTCCAGTATTCTTGCCTAGAGAATCCCATGGACAGAGGAGCCTGAGGGCTCCAGTCCATGGAGTGGTAAAGATTCGCACACGACTGAGTGACTAACACACTTTCCCTGGTGGCCCATTGGTTAAGACTTTGCCTTTCCAGTGCAGGGGCTGTGGGTTTCAACCCTGGTCAGGGGCTAAGATCCCACACGTCTTGCAGCCATAGAATCAAAACATAAAATAGAAGCAATATTGTAAAAAATTGAACAAAGACTTTTAAAATGGTCCACCTCCAAAAAAATAAAACATTTTTAAAAAGACACATAACACAGTGCTTCATACATAAAACTGCTTAGTGTTTGGGTGGTACTTACTGGGCTGGCCAAAACGCTCCTTTAGGTTTTCTATAACATCTTATGACCATTTTGGCCGACCCAATATTATCAGCTTCACATTAATCTTTTTATTTTTATTTTATATGAAAATCTTCTTTTGCTTGCCCATTCAAGATCATCCACCTGCATCAGCACCCCGACACCCATCTGATGCTCCCCATCTGCTTATAGGTAGATTACAATTCTAAGGCATAGATGAAGAAACAGATTTTATCACATGAGGTATAAAAAAGCGATCATGATGGCTCAAGTCTATGCAAGAGGGAAACAAAAAAACTTGAGGCAAAACAAATAGCCAGTATGTATCAAACTCTATGAAATGTGGGTATACTCACAAACCTAAATCCTTACAACAGTTCTAAGGAGATAGACATTATTTTACCAGCACTTTGTTCATATTTCTCCACCACCCAACTAGTCATTAGAAGCCTAGAGAAGAGAATTTTCTGTGGAAGCTTCTCTGAATGGCAATCTTCAGCTCCTTATTCCTCAGACTGAATATGATGGGGCTAAGAAAGGGGGTGAAGACCGTGTAGGTGGTGGCCATGAGCATGTTACTGTCCATAGAATGAGGGCCCTTGGGCTTGAGGTAGATGATGGAGGCAAAACCGTAGTGCACGACCACTATGGTGAGGTGGGAGACACAGGTGGAGAAGGTCTTGTGCCGGCCCTCAGTGGAGGGGATCCTCAGGATGGCAGCCACGATGAAGACATAGGAGAGGACGATGAAGAATAAGCACCCCATCAGGGCTGTGACACAGACCAGGATCACACCCATGGTGACAGAGGCTGTCTCCTCCCCACAGGCCAACTTCAAGAGGGCAAACACGTGACAGCCATAATGGTGAATCTCATTTGACCCGCAAAAGGTGAGGTGAAAAACTATCAATGTCAGTATCATCCCCATGACTGAGCCACCAGCCCAGCACCAGGACACAAGACGGGCACAGTCACGGGTGCTCATGAGCACGTTGTAGCGCAGGGGGTGGCAGATGGCCACGTAGCGGTCGTAGCCCATGATCATGAGCAGGAAGGAGTGGGTGAAGCCAAACGTGAAGGAGAAGAACATCTGGCTGGCACAGGCCACAAAGGTGATGGAGCGGTGGGTGGAGAGCATGTCCGCCAGCATGCGAGGGGTGATTGCAACAGTGAACAGGATCTCAGAGATGGAGAGGGCACACAGGAAGAGGTACATGGGGGTGTGGAGGCTGTGCTCCCTCCAGATGGTGCCCATGATGAGCAGGTTCCCCAGCAGTGTGAACAGGTACATCAGCAGGTACAGCAGGAAGAAGATGGGCAGGAGCTGCTGAGGGAAGTTGGAGAAGCCGATGAGGATGAATTCAGACACCATGCTGTAGTTCTGACCAGATGAGGATGCTGCACCTGGGGAGATCAGAAAGAGAATCAACAATGATTACAGCATAAGCTCTGATGTAGATCAAATGGAAATTTAAGAGCTGTATACTATTTTAAATGTCCTTAATTTATCTGGGTCTCACCATCTTCTTCAGTAAAATGGGTGAAATCATAATACTTCTTACTATTCAGTCTTGTGATAAAGATAAACTGAGATTAAATGCTTACATGTATCAAGTGCTTAAGACATATTTGGCCACTGAGTTCTCATTATAATCTTTTCTTTCAAAAGTAAATCATAAAATAAATTCAGAAATATTTCTAATTGAATAGTTCAAACATGAAATATCAAAGTTTTAGGGTAAAATAATATTGGAGTTAAATATACAAATTTAGATATTTTATTAAGAAATTTTATCCATGAAAAAAATGTGCTTAAATAAAGTCAAATTAGGTTATTGGAAAAGATTAATAAGATAGAGAGACAGAAAGAGAAGATACTAACAAAACATGAAATTAAAATTAGGAAGTAAATATAAATATAATGAATATTGGAAATTAACAAAAATAGTAAAACAGTATGTCAACAAATATGAAACTCTAGATGAAATGAATGAACTCTTAAAAGAATGTAAAATTCCAAAAATGGCACAAGAAAAATTAGGGGTCCCAGATACATAAATATTTTGTAAAAGTTTTAGTTAGTTAAAAAGCTTTCCTCCTTAAAATCATTTCCTCAATTGGGTTTGTAAGTAAGCTCTCTAAACTTTTAAGGAACAGTGGGTGAGTATCATATGCATGTTCTTCAACAAACAGAAAAATACATGAAATTGCCCAGCTCATTGCATCAGGTTAATGCAATCTTGATTCTAAAACCAGGCAAGAATATTTGTAAGAGAAGATAATTATGAGCTCATTTTATCTACTCATGCAGATTTAAAAATTCATAGTAGGATATAACACAGTAAAATCTCATGGTAGTAAAAATAATATATTATGATCATGTAGCTTTGATTTATCCTATTAATGACAAGGATGGTTCAACATCAGAAAATCTATCATGTGATTCACTACATGAATAAGCTATAAAAGAAAAATCATTTATTTATTACTATTCCAAATAAGGCAGGAACAATGTTCTAATATTCAACTTTCATTCACAATTTAAAAAAAAACTCTTTTGACCATGTGGGAAGGTGACTTTCATAGCTAGATTAAGAATATATACTATAAAGTCCAAAAAAGAGAGGATATATGTATACAGGGATCTTCTTGATAGCTTAGATGGTAAAGAATCCACCTGCAATGCAAGAGACCCAGTTTTAATACCTGGGTCAAGAAGATCCCTTGGAGAAGAGAATGGCCAACCACTCTAGTATTCTTGCTTGGAGAATTCCATGGACAGAGGAGCCTGGTGGGCTATGGTCCATCGGGGTCATGGAGAGTTGGATATGACCAAGCAACTAAGACTTTCACTTTTTCATATGTACACATACAGTTGATTCACTTTGCTGTACAGCAGAAGCTATTATAACATAGTGAAGCGACTGAATTCCGATAAAAATAAGTTTAAGAAAAGAAAATACACCACAAAGCCAGCAAGTAGTATACTAATGGGGAAACTAGATGCATTATTTTAGGATCAAGAACAAGCCAAGCATGCTTACTGTCTCTGCTGTTCTTTAACATGGAACTGAAAGTCATGATGGTGCTACAAGGGAAAAAAGAAGATACATAAGGATTGGAAGGCAAGACCTGAGCATCTATCTAGAAAAGATAAAAGAATAAAGATGTAACATGTTAGAACAATAAGAGATCACAAGGCTACATAAAGAAAGGTCAACTTCCAAAGATTCATGATGTTTCTCATAATATTATATCTAATAAACATTCAAGGTATACAATTTTAGTTAAAATTAAGATAAAACTCCCAATAGCAACAGCAGCTATACAGAAAACACTCTCAAGCATTTTTGTCTCAGGATATCTTTACACTAAAAAATTACTGAGGCCCCTAAAAGGTTTTTGTTTGAGTGGATTGTAACTATCAATTGTTACTATGTTAGAAATTAAAACCAAGAATTAAAAATATTTAATTATTAGTACATTTAAAAGAACACTAAGAAAACTAGCACATGCTAATTTAAGTAACATTTTTTAGTCAAGTAACATTTTCAGAAAAACTTAGAGTGAGAAGAATGGCTTTGTTGCACTTTTTTTTTGAATACACCTAATATCTGCCTTGTAGGAGACAATTGTCTGTGTCTCTTCTTCATTCAGTCTAAAACATGTTGTTTTAGTTGAAGTAGACAATGAAAACCATTCTCATTGGTCGAATAGGGATCTCACAGACCTGCAGAAAAGTTGTCAGGGACCGCCAGAAGTCTTCACATCACACTCGGAATATCTCTGTTACAAAACAGCTGGAGTTAACCAGAAATGTAAATGTTCCAAAGACTTGGGTCTGAGAACCACTGACTCACAAACCGCAAAGGGCACCTACGTAGGGTGAGAGCTAAAGACTCAGATGGACAAACTGAGAAGACCTCAGGCAGCCTCCCGAGATGGAGCTCTTCCCTAATGACCTTCTCCCCAGGACTGACCTCCATCGCCAGGTTGGGCAATGCTTCCCACAACTGTAGGGTTCTTCCTTCCTACCATTCCCTCCAGGTCTTCCTCAGCCTGGCCTGCCTTTTCCATGAAGTGGCCAGTAGGGAAGGGCAGAAGAATCTCTGCTGCTTGATGCTATCAGTGGTACCCTTAAGCTGGGGTGGGCTTGGACCTCCTAGAACAGATACTGTCTGCTTATTTCTGCTGTAGCCTTTCCTGCTGGCTGCTCCCTAGGGTCTCTTCAGGATGCCAGCCTAGAAGATCTGTCCTTAGAGTCTGGTGAGTCTGGGAGGGGCCACAAGGGATCTTCAGGGACTGCTGCCTCTAAATTTCCTCCAAATATCCACACACAAAAAGTCTCCCTGCTTTCTGTATTCAGAGAAATCTCAGCCCATGTTCAGGGCTGAGAAGCTCCCAGGCATTGAGGGGACTAGGTTGGACACAGATAATGTCATTAACTTGGGACCAAGCAATGGTCAGAAATAAGGCAGGAGCTGGAGAAATCCCAAGTGGGAATCAGTGACTCTGCCCTGGGTTGAGGGCAGCTGGAGGGCTTCCCAGACAAGGGTAATTGTGAGCTGAATCTTGGATACTGGTTTCTCTTGGGCATTTTAAGTGTTCAACATCCCTGGTCAAATTGGATCATCTTACTTCTCTTCTCAATCAAATTACACCCTATTCCCATGGTCCTGGTGACCTAGTCACATAGTCTGACATTCACATATGCCTCCTTGTTATGTTATAAAACACAAATATTTGGGGTTTTGGTGTTGTCCTTGGTCTCTGACCCTGTGATAAGAGTGTCTTTTGTATGCTAATGAGATGACTGGTGGCTGTGGGTTTATCCTTATAAAACGTCTTTTGTTTGCAACTCAAATATTTGACCTCATCTTTTAAGTTAACAATTTACATTCCACAGAGAAATGTGAATTCCTGGATCCTCAATCATATATTCTGAAATTTCAGCATGGAAGTCAACAGATATACATGTTATGTGACCTCCACCAACATTTCCTTTCTGCATAATGAAGATACCTGTAGGTAGCCTTTGACCTCTCTTTGTGCCATCTTGAGATAGCCCTCTGCCCTTTAAACACACTACCTAAAAATATACAACTTTAACACAGTAATGAGACATGTATGTGTTACTGAAAGTTAAGTGTGGGAAAAAGATTTCTGTAAGACATCAGATAACAACACACTTTTAACATGTGTACGTGCTTACGTAAGCATTGATGCCTCTTCCTTTTCTCCTTCCCTCTATCACCCTTCTTTCTCCTCTAAATCACTCTTTACTTCTTACTTTGTCTCCCTCCTTCATTTTTGCTTCTACTTCTTCTCTCTCATAGCCCTGTAATTAATAAACAATTGCCATGGAGACAAATAATTTTTCTTTTTTCTTTTTTTTTTTTTTACATTTGTCATAGCTAAAAAGATAGTTATAAAACACTGGACATGGTGCTTGATATAGAGAAAATTTTCAATGTTTGTTGGTTTTTACAATTATTTTCTGTTATTGTTTTTTATGTTATATTAGTGGGTAAAGAGAAAAATTAAGTCTCTTCTTACTTGTCCATTCAGAAAGAACCATGGGCATCAGGGCCAACACTCATTCATGGGATGCTCTCTACTTGACCATAGAAACATGTTCTAAGCCATAGATGATGGGATGGAGTTTATCACCCAGTGTCGTGAAAGAGTAGTGCCAGAAGGACTGCAAATGGAGGAAAAATAAATAGCTAGTATGGAATGTAGATATTTTAACACATCTGAATCCTTACCATAGTTCTACGGAGACAAATATTATGATCCTAGCCCTTTTCTTCACCACCCAACTGGTCATCAGGAGTTTAGAGAAGAGAATTTTCTGCGGAAGCTTCTCTGTATGGCGTTCTTCAGCTCCTTATTCCTGAGACTGAAAATGATGGGGCTAAGAAAGGGGGTGAAGACTGTGTAGGTGGTGGCCAGCAGAGTGTTACTGTCCATAGAATGAGGGCCCTTGGGTTTGAGGTAGATGATGGAGGCAAAACCGTAGTGCACGACCACTATGGTGAGGTGGGAGACACAGGTGGAGAAGGTCTTGTGCCGGCCCTCAGTGGAGGGGATCCTCAGGATGGCAGCCACGATGAAGACATAGGAGAGGAAGATGAGGAATAAGCACCCCATGAGGGCCGTGACACAGACCATGATCACACCCATGGTGACAGAGGCTGTCTCCTTTCCGCAGGCCAACTTCAACAGGGCAAGGACATGACAGGCAAAATGGTAAATCTCATTAGACCCACAGAAGGTGAGATGGAAAACTATCAGTGTTACCATCATCCCCATGACTGAGCCACCAGCCCAGCACCAGGACACAAGACGGGCACAGTCACGGGTGCTCATGAGCACGTTGTAGCGCAGTGGGTGGCAGATGGCCATGTAGCGGTCGTAGCCCATGATCATGAGCAGGAAGGAGTGGGTGAAGCCAAACGTGAAGGAGAAGAACATCTGGCTGGCACAGGCCACAAAGGTGATGGAGCGGTGGGTGGAGAGCATGTCCGCCAGCATGCGAGGGGTGACCGCAACAGTGAACAGGATCTCGGAGGTGGAGAGGGCGCACAGGAAGAGGTACATGGGGGTGTGGAGGCTGTGCTCCCTCCAGATGGTGCCCATGATGAGCAGGTTCCCCAGCAGCGTGAACAGGTACATCAGCAGGTACAGCAGGAAGAAGGTGGGCAGGAGCTGCTGAGGGAAGTTGGAGAAGCCAATGAGGATGAATTCAGACACTGTGCTGTAGTTCCGTCCAGATGAGGATGCTGCATCTGGGGAGATCAGAAACAAGATGAAGGCCCAGTGGTTACAACAGAGGTTCTAAAATAGGTTAAATGATAATTGAAGGCTTCCGTATTATATAACTACCTTCTTAACTTTTCTGGGTCTCAAAATTCTCATCAGTAAGATGGAATAAATCATAATAGCTGTTATTATTCCATAATGTGATAAAAAATAAAATGAGATCAGTATATTAAATGCTGAAGACATAGTTTAGCTTCTGGGTTTTCCACAGTGACTACAACATGAAAAGTTTTCACTTTTTGGAGACATTGAAGACAAACATAGATGATCAGGATCATATTCTCTTGAATAATGTGCCTGTTGTAGGAAATACTTATTTGGTTCTCAAGCCTGTAAAATGTTTTTCCTCTGAGAATCTTTGTCTTTTAATTGATAATTTATTACATTGATATTTATTTTAATACTATATTAATGGTACTTTTTTCTGTGTTGTTTCATATTGATATTTACTATTCTAAATGAGCTGAACAGAAAAGCTTGAAAACAAATGAATGGAAGAATATATGCCAGGAAAAATTACCAAGTGACAGCTGAGGCAGTAATTTTGAAAACAGACAAAATGAAATTTAAAGAAACAGTAATTATCTTCCATTGACAATTGCAACTCAAAGCATCAAGTTTCCCTGGAGAAATCTGAGAAAGAAACCAAGCTTAGAACATCTTGTGCCAGTGTGAAAGGAAACTTTCAGTGAGTAATGGCTTAATGTTAAATGCATGCCAGAACCAGATTGCAAATGTGCCCACTAAGCTGATTGCAAGAATGAAGGATTGTTGTACAGGGAATTGAGGAACAAGCTAAATGACACCACGAAGATGCAATCAGACAAATCTCAAGATGGAACATGCTACAGAACAATTGATTTTGTAATGTAGATATCACTCTCACTAAAGAATATGGAAAATTCAAGGGACATAACAAGCAATTGCAATATACAGTCCTAGCTTGGATACTAGTTTAGATGAGCCAGTGTAAACTAATTTTAAGGCAACAGAGGAAATTTTCATTCTGTTATGAATGAATAATTAGGTGTAAATAATGTGAGATCATTATTAACTTAATTATTGAGCAGGCCAAAAGGTTTATTCAGGTTTTTCTGTAATATCTTATGGAAAAACCTGAATGAACTCTTTGGAAACCCAATATTAATTTTAAATGTGATCTTGTGATTTTGTGTGTGATGAAAAGCATTCTTAGTTTAAATGCAGACTGAAATTAAAAATTACACAGACACACACACATTCACACTTCAAGAGAAAAAGAAAATTATTTTATTAAGTATAGAAGAACATCATAATGATTGGCATAAATATCACTAATCTATGTAACTATATACTTTGGAATAGGAAGTAATAAATAATCAGCATAATTTCAGTGAATACATATAAACAGGAAAAGATAAATCAATATGTGATAGATAGATGCAATATGTAGCTAGATTTGCTCAAAGTATAGAAAGGTAATTTGTGAATTGTTAATTAGAATGCAATTAATAATATTTATGGTGGCTTAGTAAAGAATCTGCCTACAATGTGTGAAACTTGGGTTCTATCCCTGGGTTGAGAAGATCCCCTAGAGAGCATGGTAACCCAACCAGTATTCTTTCCTGGAGAATCCCCATGGACAGAGGTGCCTGGCAGGCTACAGTTCATGGGATTGCAAAGAGCTGGACATGACTGAATGACTAAGCACAGAACAGCATAAATCAGTTATTGGATATATTTAGACTCTTCAATAAAGAGATATTAAACATTTTTTTAAAAAAGTTCAGGGAATTTTTAAAAAAACTGAACTTGTATATAGGACATAAAGACATTTCCCATGAATTTCAAGTATAAATATGATGTAGATTACAGTGCATTAAAAGTAGACGTTGTTGAGCAGTAGCTTGTTAGATCCACTGTGTTTGGGAGCTAAAGGTTGTATTAAATAATACTTTGTAACAATAGTAAAATGTAAAGTAAATTTTAATACTTTATAAAATTTTATAATTAAATAATTCAAGCACATAATTGCAAATTTTAAACTAAATTTGTACTATGAAAAAACACAGGAGGCAAGTATATACAATGGATTAAAGACAATCTCTTTAACAAGTGGTGCTGGGAAAACTGGTCAACCACTTATAAAAGAATGAAACTAGAACACTTTCTAACACCATACACAAAAATAAACTCAAAATGGATTACAGATCTAAACGTAATACCAGAAACTATAAAACTCCTAAAGGAGAACATAGGCAAAACATTCTCTGACATACATCACAGCAGGATCCTCTATGACCCACCTCCCAGAGTAATGGAAATAAAAGCAAAATAAACAAATGGGACCTAAAAACTTCTGCACAACAAAGGAAACTATAAGCAAGGTGAAAAGACAGCCTTTAGAATGGGAGAAAATAATAGCAAATGAAGCAACTGACAAACAACTAATCTCAAAAATATACAAGCAACTCCTGCACCTCATTCCAGAAAAATAAACGACCCAATCAAAAAATGGGCCAAAGACCTAAATAGACATTTCTCCAAAGAAGACATACAGATGGCTAACAAATACATGAAAATATGCTCAGCATCACTCATTATCAGAGAAATGGAAATCAAAACCACCATGAGGTACCATTTCACGCCAGTCAGAATGGCTGCGATCCAAAAGTCTACAAGCAATAAATGCTGGAGAGGGTGTGGAGAAAAAGGAACCCTCTTACACTATGGGTGGGAATGCATACTAGTACAGCCACTATGGAGAACAGTGTGGAGATTCCTTAAAAAACTGGAAATAGAACTGCCATACGACCCAGCAATCCCACTCCTGGGCATACACACCGAGGAAACCAGAAGGGAAAGAGACACATGTACCCCAATGTTCATCGCAGCACTGTTTATAATAGCCAGGACATGGAAGCAACCTAGATGTCCATCAGCAGATGAATGGATAAGGAAGCTGTGGTACATATACACAATGGAGTATTACTCAGCACGATACTGGATGCTTGGGGCTGGTGCACTGGGATGACCTAGAGGGATCGGATGGGATGGGAGGTGGGAGAGGGGTTCAGGATGGAGAACGCATGTACACCTGTGGCGGATTCATGCCAATGTATGGCAAAACCAACACAATATTGTGAAGTAAAAAAAAAATACACAGCTTTCAATATATTTATGGAGAAATTTTTACAAGAAGAAAGTCATGCTTAATAAAATCAAAATCAGGTTGTTGTAGAAGATTAAAACAAGGAGAAGATGCAAATAAGAAAACACAAAAAATAAAATTGAAAAATAACTAGAGAAAAAATGGATATTTTTAAATTAATAAAGATAGAAAAATACAAGTTAGGAAATTTGAAATAATACACTAAGGAAATAAGTTTAGAATATATATGGAAATGTAGCTTAGAAAACTATAAAATTCCAAATCTGGTGCTAGAAAAAATAGAGACCTTGGGGACTCAAGTCAATTTTGAGGAAACTGAAAAATTTGATGAAATGCAGTCATTCCTCAATAACCTTGGCCTCAGTGGGTTTTCAGGTAACCTCTCTTAAATTTTTAACGAACATTTGAGGAGTATCTTATACTCATTTCTAAAAGCCAGAAAAATCATATGAAGTATGCTCTCCCCTTTTCATTAAGTTAATGCAATCTTGGTTCTAAATCAAGTTGAATGCTAATAAGAAATGAAAATTATGGGTCCATTTCACCTACCCATGCAAAGTTTTAAAAACTAAGTGTTCTTGCCTGGACAATCCCAGGGATGGGGGAGCTTGGTGGGCTGCTGTCTATGGGGTCGCACAGAATCGGACACGACTTAAGCAACTTAGCAGCAGCAGCAAGAAGACATAGCCTAGTCAAATCCATTCTTTTTTCAAAAGTAGTGTATGATGATAAAGTGTTTTGACTTCTCCTGTACATGACAAGAGTGGTACAACATCAGAAAACCTAGCATCTGACTCATCAGGTGAATAAACTAAAGCAAAAAATCGTATAATTATTTCTATCAAGGCAGGAATCTATTTCCTAAAATTCCAGTCCTATATTTATGATTTTAAAAATTGGCATGTATTTAATATAAGTATTAGTATATATACATAAAATATTGTTTTATATATACAACATAATGAATGATATATATATGTATGTGTGTATGTGTGTATATATATATATATACACATATATATTTATATATACACACACAATCAGTTATGATTTTAAAAAGCCTCCACAACATGTTACGGAAAGGGATTTTCTTAGCTAGGTAAAGAATATACACTTTACTGTGGCGGATTCATTTTGATATTTGGCAAAACTAATACAGTTATGTAAAGTTTAAAAAAAAAATATATACACTTTAAGTACTGGCACAAAACAGACACATACAATCAATGGAACCGAATGGAGAGATCATAAATAAACCCACACACCTATGTTCATTTAATCTATGACAAAATAGACCAGAATATAAATTGGAGAAAAGATAGTCTCTTCAATAAGTGTTGCTGGAAAAACTGAACTAGATGTAAAACAATGAAATTAGAACATTTTCTCACAACATATTAAAAAATAAACTGGAATGGATTAAAGACATAAATGTCTTTACATCTCCCACGAAATTCCTGGGAGAAAACATGGGCAGAACATGTTTGACATAAATTATAGCAATATTTTTGTCTCCTAAACCAAAAGAAAAAGCAGAAATAAGTGAATGGAAGCTAATTAACTTTAAAAGCTTTTGCACAGCAAGGGAAACATGGACAAAACAAGAAAACAGCCTACAGAATGGAAGAAAATATGGCTGAAAAGGGTTAATATTGAAAACATAATCATACATCTCAATATCAAAAAACAACCTAATCAAAAAATAGGTAGAAGATCTGAGTCATCAGGTTTCCAAAGAAGACATACAGTTGGCTAACAGGAACAGGAAAAGATGTTCAGCCTTGCTAATTATTAGAGAAATGCAAACAATAAAAAGAGCTATCATCGCACATCTGTCAGAAGGGCTATCAATAAAGTCTAGACATAACAAATGTTTGAGATGATGTGAAGAAAAAGGAACCCTTGTACATTGTTCGTGGCAATGCAAATTGGTGCAGCCACTATGAAAAACAGTATAGAGGTTTCTAAAAAAAAAAAAACTAAAAAGAGAACTACCATATCATTCAGCAATTCCACTCCTGGTTATACATTTGGAAGAAATGAAAACACTTATGTGAAAATATACATGCACCTCAGTGTTCATAGCAGGACAATTTACAAGAGTCATGATTTGGAGTATCCCAAGTGCCCAAACAGCAGATAGACGAATGGCTTAAGAAGATTAATAATATTATTAATATAAATAATATATGTAATGGAATATTATTCAGCCATAAAAAGAATGGAATTCTGCCGCTTGCAACAGCTGGGCAGATCCAGACAATATTATGCTTGTGAAATAAGAAAGAGAAATGCAAATATTTTGTGATATCACTTATAACTGTAATCTAAAGACTAATACACACAAATGTATATGTAAAACAGAGACAGACTCACAGGTACAGAAAACAAACTAGTGAGTACCAAAGTGGTGAGGGAAGAGGTGAGGGAAAAACTAAGGGTAGGGGATTGAGAGTTACCAACTTCTGTGTATAAATAGATAAGCAACAAAGAAATATTGTATAGCATAGGAAATTATAGCCATTGTCTTATAATAATGTTTAACAGAATGCAATCTGTAAAATTACTGGGTCACTATGCTGGACACCAGAAACTCGTGTAACACTGTGAAATTCAACTGCATTCCAGTACAAAAGCACCTTAAAACAGAATATATGCTACAAAACTAGCAAATAGGTTACTAATGGGGAACTTTAGATGCATTATTTTAGGAGCAAGAATCCAAGGTTACTTACTGTCTCTGCTGTCCTTGAACATGGAACTGAAAGCCTTGAGCAGTGCACTAAGGAAAGGAAAAGAGAGAAGGCATGCAAGGTTGGAAGGGAATTCATGATTATGCACACAGAGAAGTTGAAAGAATGAAAATGAAGTTTATTAGAACAAAAGAAGCACAAAGTTTCAGAAGGCAAGATCGACAACAAAGAAAGATAGTATTTCTCATAGTATTACACCAGTAATTATCATTTAATACATATAATTTAAGTTAAGTAGGATAAGACAGGGCAAAGGCTAATAGGGCTTTGCCAAGAGAATAGACTGGTCATAGCAAACACCCTCTTTCAACAACACAAGAGATGACTCTACAAATGGACATCACCCAATGGTCAATACTGAAATAAGATTGATTATATTCTTTTCAGCCAGAGATGGAGAAAATACAAGACTGGGAGCTAACTGTGGTTCAGATCATGAACTCCTTATTGCAAAATTCAGACTTGAAGAAAGTAGTGAAAACCAGTAGACCATTTGGATCTAACCTAAATCAAATCTGTTACAATTATACAGTGGAAGTGACAAATAGATTCAAGGGATTAGATCTGATAGACAAAGTGCCTGAAGAACTATGGATGGAGTTTCATGACATGGTACAGGGGGCAGTGATCAAGACCATCCCCAAGAAAAAGAAATGCAAAAAGTCAAAATTTTTGTCTGAGGAGGCCTTACAAATAGCTGAGAAAAGAAGAGATGCTAAAGGCAAAGGAGAAAAGGAAAGATACCCATATGAATGCAGAGTTCCAAAGAATAGCAAGGAAAGATAAGAAAGTCTACCTCACGTGTACACCCGTGGCAGATTCATGTTGATGTATGGCAAAACCAATACAATATTGAAAAGTAAAAGATAAAATAAAATGCAGCTGAATAATTTATTTTAAAAAAGTCTACTGCAGTGATCAATGCAAAGAAATAGAGGAAAACAATACAATGGGAAAGACTAGAGATCTCTTCAAGAAAATTAAAGAAACCAAGGGAACTTTTCATGCAAAGATGGGCTCAATAAAGGACAGAAATGGTATGGAACTAACAGGAGCAGAAGATATTAAGAAGAGGTGGCAAGAATACACAGAACTCTACAAAAAAGATCTTCATGACCCAGATAACCACGATGTGATCACTCACCCAGAGCCAGACATCCTGGAACGCAAAGTCAAGTGGGCCTTAGGGAGCATCACTACGAACAAAGCTAGTGGAGATGATGGAATTCCAATTGAGTTATTTTGAATCCTAAAAGATGATGCTGTGAAAGTGCTGCACTCAATTTGCCAGTAAATTTGGAAAACTCAGCAGTGGCCACAGGACTGGAAAAGGTCAGTTTTCATTCCAATCTCAAAGAAAGGCAATGCCAAAGAATGTTCAAACCACCACACAATTGCACTCATCTCACACACTAGAAAAGTAATGCTCAAAATTCTCCAAGCCAGGCTTCAACAGTACGTGAACTGTGAACTTCCAGATGTTCAAGTTGAATTTAGAAAAGGCAGAGGAATCAGAAATCAAATTGCCAACATCCACTGGATCATTGAAAAAGCAAGAGAATACCATAAAAATATCTACTTCTGCTTTATTTACTATACCAAAGCCTTTGACCATGTAGATGACAACAAACTGTGGAAAATTCTTAAAGAGATGGGAATAACAGAACACCTTACCTGCCTTCTGAGAAACCTGTATGCAAGTCAAGAAGCAACAATTAGAACTGGACATGGAACAACAGACTGGTTCCAAATTGGGAAAGGATTATGTCAAGGCTGTGTATTGTCACCCTGCTTATTTAACTTATATGCGGAGTACATCATATGAAATGCCAGGCTGGATGAGGCACAAGCTGGAATCAAGATTGCTGGGAGAAATATCAATAACCTCAGGTATGCAGATGACCCCACCTTTATGGCAGAAAGTGAAGAGGAACTAAAGAGCCTCTTGATGAAAGTGAAAGAGGAGAGTGAAAAAGTTGGCTTAAAGCTCAACATTCAGAAAACGAAGATCATGGCATCCGGTCCCATCACTTCATGACAAATAGATGGGGAAACAATGGAAACAGTGAGAGACTTTATTTTCTTGGGCTCAAAAATCACTGTAGATGGTGATTGCAGCCATGAAATTAAAAGATGCTTGCTCCTTAGAGGAAAAGCTGTGAGAAACCTAAACAGCATATTAAAAAGAAGATACATTATTTTGTCAAAGGTTCATTTAGTCAAAACTATGGTTTTTCCAGTAGTCATGTATGGATGTGAGAATTGGACTATAAAGAAAGCTGAGTGCCAAAGAATTGATATTTTTGAACTGTGGTGTTGGAGAAGACTCTTGAACGTCCCTTGGACTGCAAGGAGATCAAACCAGTCAATCCAGAGGAAATCAGTCCTGAATATTCACTGGAAAGACTGATATTGAAGCTCAAACTCCAATACTTTGGCCACCTGATGCAAAGAACTGACTCTTTGGAAAGACCCTGATGCTGGGCAAGATTGAAGGCAGGAAGAGGAGATGACAGAGGATGAGATGGTTTGGTATCACTGACTCGATGGGCATGAGTTTGAGCAAGCTTCAGGATTTGGTGATGGATAGGGAAGCCTGGCTGCAGTCCATGGGATTGCAAAGAGTTGGAAAGACTGAATGACTGAACTGAACTGAGCGTAGGACTGGCAGCAGTGACACAGACTATAAAGAAAAGCCCTAAACAAATGTATTCTTTTTAATGGCTGAGTAATACTCCATTGTGTATATGTACCACAGCTTTCTTATCCATTCATCTGCTGATGGACATCTAGGTTGCTTCCATGTCCTGGCTATTAGAAACAGTACTGCGATGAACACTGGGGTACACGTGTCTCTTTCCCTTCTGGTTTCCTCAGTGTGTATGCCCAGCAGTGGGATTGCTGGATCATAAGGCAGTTCTATTTCCAGTTTTTAAGGAATCTCCACACTGTTCTCCATAGTGGCTGTACTAGTTTGCATTCCCACCAACAGTGTAAGAGTGTTCCCTTTTCTCCACACCCTCTCCAGCATTTATTACTTGTAGACTTTTGGATCGCAGCCATTCTGACTGGCGTGAAATGGTACCTCATAGTGGTTTTGATTTGCATTTCTCTGATAATGAGTGATGTTGAGCATCTTTTCATGTGTTTGTTAGCCCTCTGTATGTCTTCT
This sequence comes from Bubalus bubalis, assembly GCF_019923935.1. Taxonomy (NCBI): domain Eukaryota; kingdom Metazoa; phylum Chordata; class Mammalia; order Artiodactyla; family Bovidae; genus Bubalus; species Bubalus bubalis. The sequence goes on along the minus strand of NC_059165.1, from coordinate 103,221,851 downwards.
TTGGAGAAATGTCTATTTAGTTCTTTGGCCCATTTTTTGATTGGGTCATTTATTTTTCTGGAGTTGAGCTGTAGGAGTTGCTTGTATATTCTCGAGATTAGTTATCAGCCATTAAAAAGAATACATTTGAATCGGTTCTAATGAGGTGGATGAAACTGGAGCCTATTATACAGAGTGAAGTAAGCCAGAAAGAAAAACACCAATACAGTATACTAACGCATATATATGGAATTTAGAAAGATGGTAACAATAACCCTGTGTACGAGACAGCAAAAGAGACACTGATGTATAGAACAGTCTTATGGACTCTGTGAGAGAGGGAGAGGGTGGGAAGATTTGGGAGAATGGCATTGAAACATGTAAAATATCATGTATGAAACGAGTCACCAGTCCAGGTTCGATGCACGATACTGGATGCTTGGGGCTGGTGCACTGGGACGACCCAGAGGGATGGAATGGGGAGGGAGGAGGGAGGAGGGTTCAGGATGGGGAACACATGTATACCTGTGGTGGATTCATTTTGATATTTGGCAAAACTAATACAATTATGTAAAGTTTAAAAATAAAATAAAATTAAAAACAAACAAACAAACAAAAAGCCCTAAACATCTTGTTCTCAGGATCCTTGAAACAAAAATTATTGTGCTTGCAAAAGGTCTTTTCTTTGGGTGAGTTATCACTACTGATCTTCACCATTGTAGGAATTGAATCTGAGAATGATTGAAAATATTTAGTATTTGCACATTTAAAAGAACAATAATAAACCCATTGCATTTTAATATAGCAACACTTTTAGGAAAGCAGCTGCATTTTCAAAAACTAGTGAGAATAGTGGTCTGGTTTCAGATTTTCTCAAATATGTTCTATTTCTGGCTGACTGCAAGACAACTAGATTCTGGTGTTTGATGCTTAACTTCATCTGTGGCAATGAAGCATATGACAAAAATACATCCTGACCTGAGCTGGGAAAATAAGGATCTGATGGCCCTCTAGAAATGGTCCCTGGAACCCCATCGGTCCTCATATGACATTTTGAAAAGCTCTTATACAAAATATCTAAGATTTAACCAAAGACATGCAATACCTCCTGAGACAAATATTTTACTCTATAACAAACATGTAGAGGATGACTGGAATACATGTAAAATCGTACATACTCTTGAATGGGATGACCTAATATGGTAATAATATCTCTTCTTCCCTAAATTATCCAGTCAGCACAATTGCATTAACTACTCCATGAATGGATTATAAATTTAATAATTATACTAACCTTCTTCTAAAAATAAAGTCAGAGTGAAACTATACATCTTATAAATTGAAGCAAACAGGAGAAATATTGTATGTCTTCCCAGATATTGTGACACATTATAGAGTCACAGTCATTTTTAACAGTGTGAACCAAGAATAGAAAAAGACACTGGTAAATGGAATGGATATCTCAGAAAATACCCCATCATTATAAAAAAAATCTAATATATGATAGATATGGCAACACATACAAAGGAAAAGATGCATTGTTTACTAGTTTCTGGTGGGAAGACTGATTTTTTTATGAAGCAAAATTCATCCGAATTTCTACCCAAGACCACATACAAGGTGGAATCCAGATGGATTCAAGACATATATATGCAATATAAACCATAAAGTTAATGGGAGGGAGTGTATGAGAACTACTTTGTTGATCAAGCTGTGAGTGGAGAAGGACTTCCTAAACAAAACTTCTAAAGCACAAACCTAAAGGTGACATGAAAACATCAGCATTTTGAATTTTAGTTCCACAAAAGATATCCTGAATAAAGTTAAGAAGCAGATGGAAAATTGGTACAAGATCATCTGCATTGTCTAAAACAGGTAACACTCTCAAGAAGAATAAAGAAGAAGTAGGTACTTTGATATAGGTATGAGCAAAAGATATGAAAAGAGAAATCACAGGAGTTACTCAGGCAAATGAAAAGATGCTAGAAGAAGGGACTGGGGGGAATGAATGGAAGCAATGGAATTTCACTGTGTACATATTCACATGTACATATTCAATTTCCCAAATTGGAAAATGACATGGTGATTGGGCAATGGGAAGAGGAGAATCCTCCTGCACTGCTGGTTGGAATGTAGAATGATGAAAATTAAAATATAACATGCTCTGTACACCAGCAAATTCATACCATATCATAACAAATTTGTTAAAATTCATAGAAGTTACAACACAAAGAGAGACTTCTAAGGTAAACTATGAACTTCAGTTAATAATAATTGATCGAAAATGGTTCATCAGTTGGAACAGGAGTGCCAGACTATTACATTTGCTCAGTATGTAACAGCATCCCAGGCATCAAGACACCAGGTATCTGTAGCATCCCTCCATTCCAAGATCATGACAACCAAGCTATCTCTGAACATGTCCAATGTCAACCGTAGGACAGAACCACCCCAGGTTAAGAACTGCTGACCTAGGAGCAGCAAAGCGAACCTAGGCTGGGTGAGAACCAATGATTCAGAATGGGTAAACAGAGAAGCGCCTCAGCAGCCTCTTGGGAATGAAAGCCTCTCTTTTGGACCTTCTCCCCAGCCCTGACTCCATCCCTAGGCTGGCCAGAGCTACCCACAACTGCCTGATTCTACTTTCCTACCCTCTCCCTTCTGATTGCCCTCAGCCTGGCCTGCCTCTTCCATGAAGCAGCCAGCAGGGAAGGGTTGATGATGCTCTCCTGCCTGATGCTCTTGGTGGTGCCCACAAGCAGGGGTGGAGTCACACCTCAGGCTCCTGGAAGTGATCCTGTGTGCTTTATCCCTGCTGTGGATTTCCAGCAGGCTGCTCCCCAGGAAGCCAACCTAGAAGCTTTGTCCTCAGGGTCTGGGGATTCGGAGAGGGACTTCAAGGGGCCTTTGGGAGCTTGTAGCGTCTACTTCTTCCTCTCATTATCCACATACACAAAGGTCACGAGTCTTTCCTCTCCCAGAGAGGCATGAGCCCCTGATGAGGGCTGAGGAGCTCCCAATTTTGGGGGAAGACAGGGCTGGAGACAGATGTCCTCAATCCACTGGGGTCAAGGTAGGGTCAGAGGGAAGGCAGAAGCTGGAGGAACCAAGAGTGAGATTGTAGGACTGTGTCTTCAGGAGAGGACAGCTGGGTGGCTTTTCAGAATAAAAGGCTCATTTGGAGCTGGGTCTTGGAGAGTCATTTGCCTTGTGTAACATATGTCTTCTGGCCAAATTGGCCAAAAGTTACCTCTTATCCCAATCAAATTCTACCCTATTCCCATAGTCCTGGTAGTTCAAACCAGAGAGTGTGATATCCACATAGGTCTCCCAATGATGTCATAAAACATAACTATATGGCAGAAAGCAAAGAAGAACTAAAGAATCTCTTGATGAAAGTGAAAGAGGAGAGTGAAAAAGTTGACTTAAAACTCAACATTCAGAAAACTAAGATCATGGCATCCAGTCCCATCACTTCATGGCAAATAGATGGGGAAACAATGGAAACAGTGAGAGACTTTACTTTCTTGGGCTCCAAAATCACTGCAAACGGTGACTGCAGCCATGAAACTAAAAGATGCTTGCTTCTTGGAAGGAAAGCTATGATCAACCTAGACAGCAAATTAAAAAGCAGAGACATTACTTTACCAGCAAAGGTCCGTTTAGTCAAAGCTATGGTTTTTCCAGTAGTCATGTACGGCTGTGAGAGTTGGACTATAAAGAAAGCTGAGTGCTGAGGAATTGATGCTTTTGAACTGTAGTGTTGGAGAAGACTCTTGAGTGTCTCTTGGGCAGCAAGGAGATCCAACCAGTCTATCCTAAAGGAAATCAGTCCTGAATATCCATTGGAAGGACTGATGCTGAAGTTGAAACTCCAATACTTTGGCTACCTGATGCAAAGAACCGACTCACTAGAAAAGACCCTGATGATGCGCAAGATTGAAGGCAGGAGAAGGGGACAACAGAGGATGAGATGGTTGGATGGCATCATTGACTCAATGAGTTTGAGCAAACTCTGAGAATTTGTGATGGACTGGGAAGCCTGGCGTGCTGCAGCCCATGGTGTCACAAAGAATCAGACAGGACTGAGGGACTAAAGTAACTGACTGACTGATTTGGTCTTTTGGTGTTGTCTTTGGTTCCTGACCTTCTGATTAGAGTGTCTTTTGTACACCAATGACATGACTGGTGGCTGTGGGTTTATCCTTTTATAAAAGGTTTATCTTTTATAAAAGATCTTCTGCCTCAACCCAAATATTTGGCCTTATCTTTGAGTTAACAATTGACATCCCACATCAGGTTCCCTTTCTTGGTCCTCAGTGATATATATTCCCAAACACCAGTGAGGGACTCAGATAGACATAAAGTGCCTCATGATTCCCTCCATTCACATTTGTGTGACTTCCACCAACATTTCCCATCTGCATACTGAAGGTACCCATCTTTGGCCTCTGACCTCTCAGTATAATCTTGAGAGAGCATTCTATCTTTTAACACACTTCTCAAAGAGGTGCAAGTATAATACAGTAGTAAAAATTGATGTTTTACTGAAAATTATGTGTGGGAAAGGAAGATCCCCTGGAGAAGAAAATGGTAACCTGCTCCAGTATTCTTGCCTGGAGAATCCCATGGGCAGAGGATAGAGGAGCCCGGCAGGCCACAATCCATGGGGTCACAAGAGTCGGACATGATTTAGCAACTGAACCACCACACGTGTGGGAAAAATAAAAAGAGATTTCCATAAGATGTTGGATAATAACACCCTTTAATATGTCCATGTTCTTAGCTAAGCACCCATCCCTCTTCCTTTTCTCTCCCCTCCCATTGTTTCTCTGTCTCTCCCTTGCTCCCTCCAGCCTCTTTCCTTTCTTCCCTTTCTTCATATGCAGATTGCTCTATTAGCAACCTCCTTCTGTTCCTCTCATCTTGCCCAGATTTTGCCCCATATATGCTTTAATCAATTGAATGATCAGATCTAATGAGCTCAAATACTACTCGCCTGCTTTGTCTCTCCCTCTCTCTTTGTCTCTCCCTCACTCTCACTCTCACAGTTGCTCTCTACTTGGAATTTCTTCCATAGTTCACTCAGTTCAGCTCAACAGAAAGACTTCCTTTTCTGTCTATAACTCCAAAACCAAGTGAGAAACTGTAAACAGTAAGCCATATTCTCTGACGATTACTTTATTTTCCATTGTACATGTGTAATAATTAACATGTCAATAATAATAAAGCACTAGGCACAGTACTTTATGCATAAAAGGACTCAATTCTGATGGCATTTATGACTATCTTTAGGTTATTTTGTTTATTCTTATCTTTGAGGACAGGGGAATAAAATCTTCTCCTTGCTGTCTATTCAAGAAGAACCACATATGTCAGGGTCCTCACTCATTCTTCTGGTGGCCCCCACCTGCCTATAGAAAGATAAGATATTCTTAGGCATAGATAATGGGATGAAGTTCCTCTCACTGCACACAAGTTAAAGATTATGATGATAGAACTTATGGAAGAGAGGGAACTATCAGAGAACAAACAGTATACATGAAATTGCATTGGAGTATGGATACTCTACAGACCTGAATCATTGCAAGAGTTCTATGGAGACAGACATTATTAAGCCCAAGCCTTCTGTCACACTTCCATACCACCTAACTAGCCATCAGGAACTTAAGGGACAGAAGGTTCTGCGGAAGCTTCTCTGTATGGCATTCTTCAGCTCCTTATTCCTGAGGCTGAAAATGATGGGGCTAAGAAAGGGGGTGAAGACTGTGTAGGTGGTGGCCATGAGCGTGTTACTGTCCATGGAATGGGCGCCTTTGGGCTTGAGGTAGATGATGGAGGCAAAACCGTAGTGCACGACCACTATGGTGAGGTGGGAGACACAGGTGGAGAAGGTCTTGTGCCGGCCCTCAGTGGAGGGGATCCTCAGGATGGCAGCCACGATGAAGACATAGGAGAGGAAAATGAGGAATAAGCACCCCATCAGGGCCGTGACGCAAAGCAGAATCACAGCCATGGAGACAGTGGCTGTCTCCTCCCCACAGGCCAACTTCAAGAGGGCAAACACGTGACAGAGAAAATGGTGAATCACATTAGACCCACAGAAGGTGAGGTGAAAAATTATCAATGTCAACATCATCCCCATGACTGAGCCACCAGTCCAGCACCAGGACACCAGACGGGCACAGTCACGAGTGCTCATGAGCACGTTGTAGCGCAGGGGGTGGCAGATGGCCACATAGCGGTCGTAGCCCATGATCATGAGCAGGAAGGAGTGGGTGAAGCCAAACGTGAAGGAGAAGAACATCTGGCTGGCACAGGCCACAAAGGTGATGGAGCGGTGTGTGGAGAGCATGTCCACCAACATTCGAGGGGTGACCGCAACAGTGAACAGGATCTCGGAGATGGAGAGGGTGCACAGGAAGAGGTACATGGGGGTGTGGAGGCTGTGCTCCCTCCAGATGGTGCCCATGATGAGCAGGTTCCCCAGCAGCGTGAACAGGTACATCAGCAGGTACAGCAGGAAGAAGGTGGGCAGGAGCTGCTGAGGGAAGTTGGAGAAGCCGATGAGGATGAATTCAGACACTGTGCTGTAGTTCTGACCAGATGAGGATGCTGCATCTGGGGAGATCAGAAGCAAGATGAAGGCACAGTGGTTACAACAGAGGTTTTTCCATAGATTAATGGAGAATTGAAGAGCTCTATACTACATAACTTCCTGAGCTTCCCTGGTGGCTCAGATGGTAAAGAATCTAGCTGCAATGTGGAAGACCCAGTTTCCATCCCTGGTTGGGGAGATCCCCTGTAGAAGGGATTGGCAACCCACTCTAGTATTCTTGAATGTAGAATTCCATGGACAGGGGAGCCTGGCTACAGTCCATGGGGTCACAAAGGGTCGAACAGGACTGAGCCACTAACACTTTCACTTCATACTATGTAACTGTTTTTTAAACTTGTCTGGGCCTCAAAATCTTCATCAGTAAGATGGAGTAAATCATAGTAATTCCTGCCATTCATCTTTATGATAACGATAAAGCGAGACACAGATAAAGCAGACACAGACAATGAAGGTCATATTTTCTTCAATATTGTGCCTATTCTAGAATACATATATTTGGATGTTGAGGTTCTAAAAATTTTTTGAGAGACTTTGGCCTTTATTGAGTAGCCCTTTTATATTTATTTTAATTCTGTTTGATTGGTACTCACTTCAGCATCTTATTTTGAATTATGTATTACTTTCCTAAAGAAGCATAAGCAAAGGTTTGAAAATAAAGGACTAGGCTGCAACTAAAGAAAGATCCCACACAGCACCACTAAGGCCTGGTGCAGTCAATACAATAAATAAATACTTTAAAAAAGAAAATAAGGGGAGGAGCCAAGATGGCGGAGGAGTAGGACGGGGAGAACACTTTCTCCCCCACAAATTCATCAAAAGAGCATTTAAACGTCGAGGAAATTCCACAAAACAACTTCTGAATGCCGGCAGAGGACATCAGGCACCCAGAAAAGCAACCCAACTCTTCAAAAGGAGGTAGGAAAAAATATAAAAGACAAAAAAAGAGACAAAAGAGGGAGGGACGGAGTTCCATCCCGGGAAGGGAGTCTTAAAAAGAGAGAAGTTTCCAAACACCAGGAAACCCTCTCACTGCCGAATCTGTGACGAGCTTTGGAAGCACAGAGGGCAACATAAAAGGGAGGGGAAAAAAAAAAATAAACAATTAAAAATCGCAGATTGTGAGCGCTACGGTAACTCCCCCAGCGGAGAAGCAGCGCAAACGCCTGCACACAGCATTAGCAAGCGGGGGCTGGGCAGGGAAGTGCGGCGTGGGCTGTGTCCCTTAGAGTAAGAATTGGGCCGAATGTCCTGAGCGCTATCTGAGCGAAATAATTTGGGCTAGCAAACCAGACTGTGGGATATCTACCACGCAAAAAGCCAGCCCTAACCTAAGACACCGCCAGGCCCGCGCACAGAACAAAGGACTGAACAGAGATAGCCGGCTGCAGACCTTCCCCCTCCGGTGACAGGCAGCCAGAGCCGGAAGGGGGCAATCGCAGCCCCGGAGAGACACTATCTATAAAACTGTAAGCAGGCTTCTTTGCTAACTAAAACTTCTTGGGGGTCTGGACGGTCAACAGCTGCCTGAGAAGGTGCGCCGGTTTTACACCCAGATAACCGAGTGGCGGGTAGGCGATAAGTCGCAGCATTGGCGCCCGCCAAACACCTCATCACCTGAGCTGCTCGGATCTGGGAAGAACACAAAACGCAGGCCCAACCGAGTCTGCGCCTCTGAGGACTACCCGAGTGCCTGAACCTGAGCGGCTTGGACCTGGGAGCTCAGCCCAGGGCCGGCCTCTGATTGTTCCCGGCGGAACAACCTAGAGCCTGAGCAGTGTGGGCAGGGAGGCTACACGTGCCGTGAGCGGGGGCAGACCCAGTGTGGCTGAGGCACTGCGAGCGCACGCCAGTGTTATTTGTTTGCAGCATCCCTCCCTCCCTCCCCACAGCGCGGCTGAACAAGTGAGCCTAAATTTAAAAAAAAAAAAAAAAAATAGTGTCCTCAACCATCCCCTTTGTGTCAGGGTGGGAACCAGACACTGAAGAGACCAGCAAACAGAAGAAGCTATAACAGAGGGAAACGCCTTGGAAGCTACAGGCCATAGATTAAAACCCTGTGGTTACTACGGATTACATAGGAAGGGGCCTATAGATCTTGAGAAATATAAGTCGGACTAAGGAACTAGCCAAAAATGAACTGAACCCACAATACTCACAACAAAACCAGAGAAAGACCTAGATATATTTTTACTATTTTTATGATCAATCTTTCTTTTTTTTTAATTAAAAAAAAATTTTTAAGTCCTCTATTGTCCTTTAATTTTCACTTTTATAACTATTATTTTGCAAAAAAAAAAAGACCCTATTTTTTTTTTCTTTTCTTCTTCAGCAAACTTCATATATATATTTTATAATTTTTTGACCGTGTTTTTTTTTTTTTTCTTTTTCTTCTTTTCTTTAACATTGTATTTTTGAAATTCCAAACTCTACTCTAGATCTTTAATTTTAGCCTTTTGGTATATGTTATCAATTTTGTACCTATAGTTTTTTTCATAATTTCTGTGACTTTTTTTCCCCCTCTGTTTCTTTCTCTTCTTCTTTTATATAACATCGTATATCTGCAATTCCAAACTCTACTCAAGATTTTTAATTTATGCTTTTTGGTATTTGATATCAATTTTGTACCTGTATTTTCTTTATAATTTTTGCGACATTGTTTTTGTTGGTTTGTTTGTTTTCTCTCTTTATTTTTCTTCTTCTTCTTCTTTTTTTTTTTTAACGTTGTATTTTTGAAATTCCAAACTCTACTCTAGATTTTTAATTTTTGCCTTTTGGTATTAGTTATCAATTTTGTACCTGTAGTTTCTTTATAATTTTCACGACCTTGTTTGTTTTTCTTTGTTCGTTTTTTCTCTCTTTCTTTTCCTTCTTCTTTTCATTAACATCACATTTTTGAAATTCCAAACTCTACTCTAGATTTTTAATTTTTGCTTTTATATATTTGTTACCAATTTTGTACCTTTAAGAACCCAATCTTCAGGACCCGTTTTTCACTAGGGTACGAGATTACTGGCTTGACTGCTCTCTCTCCCTTTGGACTCTCCATTTTCTCCACCAGGTCACCTGTATCTCCTCCCTAACCCCTCTCTACTCTACCCAACTCTGTGAATTTCTGTGTGTTCCAGACTGTGGAGAACACTTAAGGAACTGATTACTGCCTGGATCTGTCTCCCTCCTTTTCATTTCCCCCTTTTATCCTTCTGGCCACCTCTGTCTCCTGCCTCCTTCTTCTCTTCTCTGTATAACTCCGTGAACATCTCTGAGTGGTCCAGTTGTGGAGTGCACATAAGGAAGTGACTACTGGCTAGCCCACTCTCTCCACTATTGATTCCACCTCATCTCATTTGGGTCACCTCTAACTCCCTCCTCCCTCTTCTGTTCTCCATGTAACGCTGTGAACCTCTCTGAGTGACCCTCACAGTAGAGAAACTTTTCATCTCTAACGTAGATGTTTTATCAGTGGTGCTGTATAGAAGGAGAAGTTTTGAAACTACTGTAAAAATAAGACCGATAACTGGAAGTAGGAGGCTTAAGTCCAAACCCTGACTCCAGGGAACTCCTGACTCCAAGGAACATTAATTGACAGGAGCTCATCAAACGCCTCCATACCGACACTGAAACCAAGCACCACACAAGGGCCAACAAGTTCCAGGGAAAGACATACCAAGCAAATTCTCCAGCAACAAAGGAACACAGCCCTGAGCTTCAAGATACAGGCTGCCCAAAGTCACCCCAAAACCATAGACATCTCATAACTCATTACTGGACATTTCATTACACTCCAGAGAGAAGAAATCCAGCTCCACCCACCAGAACATCGACACAAGCTTCCCTAACCAGGAAACCTTGACAAGCCACCTGTACAAACCCACACACAGCGAGGAAACGCCACAATAAAGAGAACTCCACAAACTGCCAGAATACAGAAAGGACACCCCAAACTCAGCAATTTAAACAAGATGAAGGGACAGAGGAATAGCCAGCAGATAAAGGAACAGGATAAATGCCCACCAAACCAAACAAAAGAGGAAGAGATAAGGAATCTACCTGATAAAGAATTCCGAATAATGATAGTGAAATTGATCCAAAATCTTGAAATTAAAATGGAATCACAGATAAATAGCCTGGAGGCAAGGATTGAGAAGATGCAAGAAAGGTTTAACAAGGACTTAGAAGAAATAAAAAAGAGTCAATATATAATGAATAATGCAATAAGTGAAATTAAAAACACTCTGGAGGCAACAAATAGTAGAATAACAGAGGCAGAAGATAGGATTAGTGAATTAGAAGATAGAATGGTAGAAATAAATGAATCAGAGAGGACAAAAGAAAAACGAATTAAAAGAAATGAGGACAATCTCAGAGACCTCCAGGACAATATTAAACGCTACAACATTCGAATCATAGGGGTCCCAGAATAAGAAGACAAAAAGAAAGACCATGAGAAAATACTTGAGGAGATAATAGTTGAAAACTTCCCTAAAATGGGGAAGGAAATAATCACCCAAGTCCAAGAAACCCAGAGAGTCCCAAACAGGATAAACCCAAGGCGAAACACCCCAAGACACATATTAATCAAATTAACAAAGATCAAACACAAAGAACAAATATTAAAAGCAGCAAGGGAAAAACAACAAATAACACACAAGGGAATTCCCATAAGGATAACAGCTGATCTTTCAATAGAAACTCTTCAAGCCAGGAGGGAATGGCAAGACATACTTAAAAGGATGAAAGAAAATAACCTACAGCCCAGATTATTGTACCCAGCAAGGATCTCATTCAAGTATGAAGGAGAAATCAAAAGCTTTACAGACAAGCAAAAGCTGAGAGAATTCTGCACCACCAAACCAGCTCTCCAACAAATACTAAAGGATATTCTCTAGACAGGAAACACAAAAACGGTGTATAAATTCGAACCCAAAACAATAAAGTAAATGGCAACGGGGTCATACTTATCAGTAATTACCTTAAACGTAAATGGGTTGAATGCCCCAACCAAAAGACAAAGACTGGCTGAATGGATACAAAAACAAGACCCCTACATATGTTGTCTACAAGAGACCCACCTCAAAACAGGGGACACATACAGACTGAAAGTGAAGGGCTGGAAAAAGATTTTCCATGCAAATAGGGACCAAAAGAAAGCAGGAGTAGCAATACTCATATCAGGTAAAATAGACTTTAAAACAAAGACTGTGAAAAGAGACAAAGATGGTCACTACATAATGATCAAAGGATCAATCCAAGAAGAAGATATAACAATTATAAATATATATGCACCCAACACGGGAGCACTGCAGTATGTAAGACAAATGCTAACAAGTATGAAAGGAGAAATTAACAATAACACAAAAATAGTGGGAGACTTTAATACCCCACTCACACCTATGGATAGATCAACTAAACAGAAAATTAACAAGGAAACACAAACTTTAAACGATACAATAGACCAGTTAGACCTAATTGATATCTATAGGACATTTCATCCCAAAACAATGAATTTCACCTTCTTCTCAAGCGCACATGGAACCTTCTCCAGGATAGATCACATCCTGGGCCATAAAGCTAGCCTTGGTAAATTCAAAAAAATAGAAATCATTCCAAGCATCTTTTCTGACCACAATGCAGTAAGATTAGATCTCAATTACAAGAGAAAAACTATTAAAAATTCCAACATATGGAGGCTGAACAACACGCTGCTGAATAACCAACAAATCACAGAAGAAATCAAAAAAGAAATCAAAATTTGCATAGAAACGAATGAAAATGAAAACACAACAACCCCAAACCTGTGGGACACTGTAAAAGCAGTCCTAAGGGGAAAGTTCATAGCAATACAGGCACACCTCAAGAAACAAGAAAAAAGTCAAATAAATAACCTAACTCTACACCTAAAGCAACTAGAAAAGGAAGAAATGAAGAACCCCAGGGTTAGTAGAAGGAAAGAAATCTTAAAACTTAGAGCAGAAATAAATGCAAAAGAAACAAAAGAGATCATAGCAAAAATCAACAAAACCAAAAGCTGGTTTTTTGAAAGGATAAATAAAATTGACAAAGCATTAGCCAGACTCATCAAGAAACAAAGGGAGAAAAATCAAATCAATAAATTAGAAATGAAAATGGAGAGATCACAACAGACAACACAGAAATACAAAGGATCATAAGAACTTCCACTGTTGGTGGGAATGCAAACTAGTACAGCCACTATGGAGAACAGTGTGGAGATTCCTTAAAAAACTGGAAATAGACATGCCTTATGATCCAGCAATCCCACTGCTGGGCATACACACTGAGAAAACCAGAAGGGAAAGAGACACGAGTACCCCAATGTTCATCGCAGCACTGTTTATAATAGCCAGGACATGGAAGCAACCTAGATGTCCATCAGCAGATGAATGGATAAGAAAGCTGTGGTACATATACACAATGGAGTATTATTCAGCCATTAAAAAGAATACATTTGAATCAGTTCTAATGAGGTGGATGAAACTGGAGCCTATTATACAGAGTGAAGTAAGCCAGAAAGAAAAACACCAATACAGTATACTAACGCATATATATGGAATTTAGAAAGATGGTAACAATAACCCTGTGTACGAGACAGCAAAAGAGACACTGATGTATAGAACAGTCTTATGGACTCTGTGGGAGAGGGAGAGGGTGGGAAGATTTGGGAGAATGGCATTGAAACATGTAAAATATCATGTATGAAATGAGTTGCCAGTCCAGGTTCGATGCACGATACTGGATGCTTGGGGCTGGTGCACTGGGACGACCCAGAGGGATGGAATGGGGAGGGAGGAGGGAGGAGGGTTCAGGATGGGGAACACATGTATACCTGTGGCGGATTCATTTTGATATTTGGCAAATCTAATACAGTTATGTAAAGTTTAAAAATAAAATAAAATTAAAAAAAACAAAAAAAAAAAAAAGAGAGTACTATCAACAATTATATGCCAATTAAATGTACAACGTGGAAGAAATGGACAAATTCTTAGAAAAGTACAACTTTCCAAAACTCGATCAGGAAGAAATAGAAAATCTTAACAGACCCATCACAAACACGTAAATTGAAACTGTAATCAAAAATCTTCCAGCAAACAAAAGCCCAGGTCCAGACGGTTTCATAGCTGAATTCTACCAAAAATTTAGAGAAGAGCTAACACCTATCCTGCTCAAACTCTTCCAGACAATTGCAGAGGATGGTAAACTTCCAAACTCATTCTATGAGGCCACCATCACCCTAATACCAAAACCTGACAAAGATCGCACAAAAAAAGAAAACTACAGGCCAATATCACTGATGAACATAGATGCAAAAATCCTTAACAAAATTCTAGCAATCAGAATCCAACAACACATTAAAAAGATCATACACCATGACCAAGTGGACTTTATCCCAGGGATGCAAGGATTCTTCAATATCCGCAAATCAATCAATGTAATACACCACATTAACAAATTGAAAAATAAAAACCATATGATTATCTCTATAGATGCAGAGAAAGCCTTTGACAAAATTCAACATCCATTTATGATAAAAACTCTCCAGAAAGCAGGAATAGAAGGAACATACCTCAACATAATAAAAGCTGTATATGACAAACCCACAGCAAACATTATCCTCAATGGTGAAAAATTGAAAGCATTTCCTCTAAAGTCAGGAACAAGACAAGGGTGCCCACTTTCACCATTACTATTCAACATAGTTTTGGAAGTTTTGGCCACAGCAATCAGAGCAGAAAAAGAAATCAAAGGAATCCAAATTGGAAAAGAAGAAGTAAAGCTCTCACTGTTTGCAGATGACATGATCCTCTACATAGAAAACCCTAAAGACTCCACCAGAAAATTGCTAGAACTAATCAATGACTATAGTAAAGTTGCAGGATATAAAATCAACACACAGAAATCCCTTGCATTCCTATACACTAATAATGAGAAAACAGAAAGAGAAATTAAGGAAACAATTCCATTCACCATTGCAACGGAAAGAATAAAATACTTAGGAATATATCTACCTAAAGAAACTAAAGACCTATATATAGAAAACTATAAAACACTGGTGAAAGAAATCAAAGAGGACATTAACAGATGGAGAAATATACCATGTTCATGGATTGGAAGAATCAATATAGTGAAAATGAGTATACTACCCAAAGCAATCTATAGATTCAATGCAATCCCTATCAAGCTACCAACAGCATTCTTCACAGAGCTAGAACAAATAATTTCACAATTTGTATGGAAAAACAAAAAACCTCGAATAGCCAAAGCGATCTTGAGAAAGAAGAATGGAACTGGAGGAATCAACCTACCTGACTTCAGGCTCTACTACAAAGCCACAGTTATCAAGACAGTATGGTACTGGCACAAAGACAGAAATATAGATCAATGGAACAAAATAGAAAGCCCAGAGATAAATCCACGCACATATGGACACCTTATCTTCGACAAAGGAGGCAAGAATATGCAATGGATTAAAGACAATCTCTTTAACAAGTGGTGCTGGGAACTCTGGTCAACCACTTGTAAAAGAATGAAACTAGAACACTTTCTAACACCATACACAAAAATAAACTCAAAATGGATTAAAGATCTAAACGTAAGACCAGAAACTATAAAACTCCTAGAGGAGAACATAGGCAAAACACTCTCTGACATACATCACAGCAGGATCCTCTATGACCCACCTCCCAGAATATTGGAAATAAAAGCAAAAATAAACAAATGGGACCCAATTAACCTTAAAAGCTTCTGCACATCAAAGGAAACTATTAGCAAGGTGAAAAGACAGCCTTCAGAATGGGAGAAGATAATAGCAAATGAAGCAACTGACAAACAACTAATCTCGAGAATATACAAGCAACTCCTACAGCTCAACTCCAGAAAAATAAATGACCCAATCAAAAAATGGGCCAAAGAACTAAATAGACATTTCTCCAAAGAAGACATACAGATGGCTAACAAACACATGAAAAGATGCTCAACATCACTCATTATCAGAGAAATGCAAATCAAAACCACTATGAGGTACCATTTCACACCAGTCAGAATGGCTGCGATCCAAAAGTCTACAAGCAATAAATGTTGGAGAGGGTATGGAGAAAAGGGAACCCTCTTGCACTGTTGGTGGGAATGCAAACTAGTACAGCCACTATGGAGAACAGTGTGGAGATTCCTTAAAAAACTGGAAATAGAACTGCCTTATGATCCAGCAATCCCACTGCTGGGCATACACACTGAGGAAGCCAGAAGGGAAAGAGACACGTGTACCCCAGTGTTCATTGCAGCACTGTTTCTAATAGCCAGGACATGGAAGCAACCTAGATGTCCATCAGCAGATGAATGGATGAGAAAGCAGTGGTACATATACACAATGGAGTATTACTCAGCCATTAAAAAGAATACATTTGAATCAGTTCTAATGAGGTGGATGAAACTGGAGCCTGTTATACAGAGTGAAGCAAGCCAGAAAGAAAAACACCAATACAGTATACTAACGAATATATATGGAATTTAGAAAGATGGTAACAATAACCCTGTGTATGAGACAGCAAAAGAGACACTGATGTATAGAACAGTCTTATGGACTCTGTGAGAGAGGGAGAGGGTGGGAAGATTTGGGCGAATGGCATTGAAACATGTAAAATATCATGTATGAAACGAGTTGCCAGTCCAGGTTCGATGCACGATACTGGATGTTTGGGGCTGGTGCACTGGGATGACCCAGAGGGATGGAATGGGGAGGGAGGAGGGAGGAGGGTTCAGGATGGGGAACACATGTATACCTGTGGCAGATTCATTTTGATATTTGGCAAAACTAATACAATTATGTAAAGTTTAAAAATAAAATAAAATTAAAACAAAACAAAACAAAACAAAAAAAAGAAGATGTGGTATATAAATACAATGGATTATAATTCAGCCAGTAAAATAATGAAACCTGTCATTTGCAGAAACCATGAACAGACCTAAAGAATATTTTTCTTAGTGAAATATATCAGATGGAGAAAGACAAACACTATAAGATATCACTTATATGTGGAATCTAAAAAAACAATACAGACAGACTCACAGATAAAGAAAACAAGCTAGTGGTTACCAAAAGGGAAAGGGAACGGGAGAGGAAGAAAATTAGGGGGCTGGGATTAACATATACAAACTATTATACAATATAGATACAAGTTACTATATACAAAGATATATTTATAATACAGGGAATTATAGTCATTTGTTGTAATAACTTTGAAACTGAATGGAATATAATCTGTAAAACTACTGAATTACTAAACTGTACACCTGAAATTAATATAATGTTGCAAATTAACAAAACCTCAATAAGAAATAAAATAAGTTACAAAACATGCACACATCAAGGGAAAAAGAATATTTTATGACGTGTAGAAGAAAATTTTAGAGACCTGAATATCATTTAACATATAACAACGTACACTAGAGTGTTAGTAATAAATAGATAATGTCAGTGAAATAGATATAAAATACAAAGAGGTAAATCAATTTTGGATCATTGGATAAAATAAGTTGGAAATTTTAAGAGTTCAGAAGTGCAATTTGGGAATTCTAATGCAATTAATACATACAGACATAGGCTCTTGAATATACTTATGCCTCTCACCAGAGATTAAACATTTTCTTTCAAGAACATAGAGGACTTTAATGAAATTTGTTTGAAGGTCAAGAGAAACCTCCATCAACTTCAAAGTATAAATATTATATAGATTACAATGCATTATATTTGGAAATCGATGGAGAAGAAATAGCTTTGGAAATTCCATAAGCTAGGAAGCTCAGTACAGTATTAATTATGCTTTTGTTTCAGTAGTAAATCATGAAATAAAGAAATATTTATAATTAAATAATTTAAACATCAAATATAAATATTTTAAGCTAAAATAGTATGAGGGAATGAGGGAAATTTACAGATCTACATATAATTATCAAGAAACCATCCAGAAAAAATTATGTTTCTGACAGCCAATATCAGGTAAATGAAAAAAACTCATAAGATAAAAACAAAAGATGCCAATAAGAAAACTAAAATTAAAATTGGGAAATAACTTAAAAAATTATTGATATTTAAAAATTAATAAAAATATAAATAAATTATAAGTTAAGAAATTTAAAACAATACATGAAATTAACATATTCTCAGAAATATAAAATTCCAAACTGGTGCAAGAAAAAACAGACTCTGGATATTCAAAAAAGATATAAGGAAAAGGAAGTGGTTAAAGAACTTCTCTTTCTATAATCATCAGCCCCACTTGGCTTACAAGTGAGAGCTTATAAATTTTTAAAGAGCAGTTGATGAAAACCTTATACATGTTCTTCAAGTTAAAAAAATGGGAAAAATAAAGTGTTCAATTCATTTCATCATTCAGGTTAATGCAAGCTTTATACTATTAATAAAACCAGGTGAGAATGTTTATAAGACAAGGCAAATTATGGACCCACTTCACCTATCCATGCAAGTGTAAAAATCCATTATAAGTCAAATAGAATGTGGTAGTAAATATAGTGAATTGTGATCAAGTGGTGTTGGTTTATCCCATGAATGACAAGATGGTACAGTGTCAGATAACCTATCAAGTGATTCGTTACATACATAAGCTGAAAATATTCATATCGTTATTTAGACTAAGGAAGGAATATATTTCTAAAATTCAACTCATTTAAAATTGTAGAAATTTTGATACAATTGTCATATAACATTGTATTAGTTTGAGGTGTACAACATAGCAGTTTGATTTTAACTGTACCTGCTTATGACTTTTAAAAAACATTTTTTGCAACATGAAGTCAAAGGGGACTTTCTTAACTAGATAAGTATAAAACTAGCAAACAGTATACCAGCTGGGGACATTTACATGCACTATTTTAGGACCAGGAACAAGCCAAGGTTACTCACTGTCTCTGCTGGTCTTTAACATGGAACTTAAAGTCATGAGCGGTGCTACAAGGAAAGAAAAAGAAAAAAGATATATAAGGATAGCAAGTGAAGAGACATGACCACCTATCCAGAAATGATAAAAGAATCAAGACGAAATATTTAAGAACAATATGAGAGGGCAATGATGCAGAGAAAAAGATCGATTTCCAAAAATCACACTTTTTCTCCCACTGTTACTCCAGTAATAATCATTCAAAGCATAGAATTTAGGTGAAAGTAAGAAAACACTTCCAATAAGGCACTTAACTATAAAAAATAGCTCTCAAGCATTTCTGTCTTCAATCCCTTTGTGTTCAAAAATTATTGAGGCCCCTTAAAGGATTTTTGTTTGGGTGGGTATAATAACTATCACTTTTACCATATTAAAAATTAACAACTGAGAATATTTTAAAAATTGAGCTAGTGTGGGAAGCGAGGTGGGAGGGGGTTCAGAATGGTGGAACACATGGCTGATTCATGTCGACGCATGGCAAAAACCACCACAATACTATACTGTAAAGTAATTATCCTCCAATTAAAATAAATTAATTTTTCAAAGTACATTTATAATAATAATAATAAAACTGTTTCACATTCATATTAGTAACAACATATTTATTATATGAGAGTGATTATATTTTCAAAAAACATTTAGTGAGAACAATGGCCTTGTTTTACATTTTTACAGATATGCCTGATATCTGCCTTGATAGGAGAAGACTTGATGCTCATGTCTGCTTCTTCATTCAGGCTGTGGCAATATACTGTTTTAATTGAAGTATCTAATGAAAACACATTCTCACATGTAACTGGAAAAGTAAGGACCTGATGGACTACAAAAAGGATCTCTGGAACCCCCAGGAATCCTTATGTCATTTTGAGAACCTGTCTAATATAATATCTAGAAATTAATGAAAAGCATACAATACACCCAAAACCAAAAGTTGTAACTACTAATAAAAATGTAGGAGATGATAAGAATATTTGAAAACAGTCGATACTCTCAGATGAGTTGAACTAATTTTGTGATGATGTCAATTCTACCCAAATTATATTATCAGTGCCATTGCACTTAAAATTCCAGTGAACTGACTGTGAATTTGATAAAAACTAACCTAAAATTCCCTTTGTAAAAAAAGTGGACTTCCCTGGTGGTCCAGTGGTTAAGTATCTGCCAGTCAATGCAGAGGACGCTGATTCAATCCCTGGTCCGGGAAGATCCCACATGCCGCAGGGCAACTGAGCCTGTGCGCCTCAACTACTGAGGCCTGCGTGCTCTAGAGCCCTGCTCAGGGACAAGAGAAGCCACGGGAATGGGAGGCCCACGTGCCGCAGCTGCAGAGTAGCCCCAGCTCACCGCAGCAGGAGAAAGCCTGTGCACACAGAGGAAGACCCAGTGTAGGCAAAAAAAAGTAAAAAACCATACTAATCTTATAAAAATAGAGTAAACAGAAGACATATGCCCTCTTATGTCATGAGACACCCTGTAGACTCAAAATCGTTTTTTAAAGTGTAAACCTTGAACAGACATAGATACTGATGTGATTGATTGAATATCTCAGAAGATATCCCTTTATTATTCACATCCTGATAGATGATAAAGGTGGCAGCACAAATCAAAGGGAAAAGATAGATTGTTTTCTAGTTTGTGGCACAAAAACTCTTCATGTTATGAAGCAAAGTAAATTTGAATTTCTGCCCAAGACTACATGTGAAGGTAAATCCATAAGATATAAACATAAAACATAAACTATAAGGTTATTAGAAGTGAAAGAAAAGAATATCGTTGAGTTTCTAAAACATAAACATTAAGGTGATTTTTAAAAGTGATATGAAAATACCAACATTAAGAAGTATTAAAGGATACCCTAGATAAAGTTATTAGACTTTATTTATTAGAATTCCACCAGGAATTCCCTGGTGGCTCAGCAGGAAAGAATCTGCCTGCCAACGCAGAAGACCCTGGTTCGATCCCTGGGTTGGGAAAATCCCCTGCAGAAGGAAATGGCAACCTGCTCCAGTATTCCTGTCTGGGAAATCCCACGGACAGAGGAACTTGGTGGGCTACCGTCCATGGGGTTGCAAAGAGTCAAAGATGACTTAGCAACTAAACAACAAAACAACAAAACTGACAAGAAAAGACTATTTAGAAGAATGAAAATGTAGGAATACAGAGATGGGGAAAAGATATGGGCAGAGAAACCACAGAGGAAGTTACCCACACAAATGAAAAAGCTCAGTAAAAAGGAAAAGGGAAGGAGGAAGAGAGAGAGAAGAAAGAAGATAGCAATGGAATTTTCCAATATGCCTATTCAATTTTCAAACGTAGAAAATGCCATGTTGATTGGACTTTGATTGGACTATAGGGAGAAAGAATTTTTTCAACCATGCTGGTGAGAATGTAGAATGGTGACAATTCAGAATGTACATATTCTGTATGCTAGCAAATTTGGTCCTAAGCAGCTATCTAGATTTCTCATACCTTCTTATAGGCAAGCATATAAAGTTGTTCCTCATAGCATTGCTTTAGTGTGGGAACTGGACGAGTCTGCTTATCTATAACTGGGGTGAGAACATGTAACATGGGGTGGATGAAAGCATTGAAACCCCAGCAGATGTTAGAGGTACATATAGCAATGTCAATGAATTTTTAAAATAATATTGAATGAATAAGCAAAAAAAAAAAAAAAAAAAGAAAAGAAAAAACAACCCATGATGAACCCTCTACCATAATTCCATTTGGGCATATTAAAAATATAGTGCATGAAACAATTCATGAAGCTGGAACAGTGGATACATGTCATCACATATTTGTCAAAACCCATAGAACATACCACACAAAGAATGAAACTTAATGTAAACTTGAACTTTGGTTAATTATAATGTATTATACTGGTTCCTCAATTGTAAAAAATGTACCACACAATTGCAAGATGTAGAAATGGAGAAAAATGTGTGCTTGGAGAGGAGGCAAGTGGGAACCTGCTATATGATCTGATCATCTTGTCTATAAACTTAAAATTCCTCTAATAAAATAAAGCCCATTAATTTAAAAATTGATTTAAAGAGATATGCATATAGAAAGCAATACAAAACTGCAAAAATACACACATATACACAAATCGAAGAGTATGTATGAAATATTTTTAAATGATTGGCAAAACGAAAAGGAAATGGGGTGAAAGGAAATATATAATACAGGAAAGATCTTATGCAAACAAATGCTATTCAAATGCTGAAAACTAAAGTATCATTGACTTAAAGCTCTGCACCTAAATTCCATCCAAACATTTTAAACATATATTTTTATGAATAATTTGAGCTATGTTGCTACCCACAGATCCTGAACTCCTTGGTTCTGGGACAGGGACCCCCTGCTTCCCCCTCATTATTGCAGCTGCTAGTCGTTGTATTAGAATATTGTCTGTAAGTATTCCTCACAGTAGGGATCAGCCTAGAATTTGGAGGACACAGAATCTCTGGGATATTAAGGAACTTAGCTGGAGTGAGGATACTCTATGGAGTGAGGAAGATGTATTTATGACAACAACAACAAAAAAACAAAACAGTCTTCTGACCACCTAAGCACCCCACCCAGAAACTAAGACATGAGTGTCACCTGCCTTCTGTGCTCTATCCCTTAATTCACTCAGCATTCTCCTTTCTAACTGAACAGTTCTGGGTTTCTCCCACTCCTCTCCATCCTTATGGTTCCATCTTCTCTCTCCTGGACCACAGCAGGCTCCTCCTATATCCCCTCCTCTGCTCTCACTCCACTCTGGCTTCCAGAAAGAATTTTCGGAAACATACACAAGGTATGCAGTCATCAGACCCAGGGTTCAAATCTCAGCTCCCACTGTGTGTCTTTGAGAAGGAACTTGACATCTCTGAGCCTCCTTGCCCCAAATGAAAATGATGGGTACCCAGAGAACAGCCTTCAGTGGGTATGCGATAACTCACATAAAGGGCTCAGGTTACCTAATAGATGTAGTTATCATTGACTTTGAGACTGTGCACCTTCTTCTGAGTTGGCTTATTGTCATTCTGCATCAGATAGCACCCATTGGCCCCATTCTAAACTCACAGTCTCTTTACCCAGTGGAAAACTTGTGTGTGTTAGTTGCTCAGTTGTGTCTGACTCTTTGCAACCCCAGGGACTGAAGTCCGCCAGGCTCCTCTGTCCATGAACTTCTCCAGGCAAGAATATTGGAGTAGGTTGCCATTTCCTTCCCCAGGGGATCTTCCCAACCCAGGGATTGAACCCTGGTCTCCTGCACTGCAGGCAGATTCTTTACCATCTAAGTCACCAGGGAAGTCCACCAGTGGAGTACTCAGTATCTGCATTAACCATACAATGCAATTCCACCCAAGAGACTGATTCAACCTCCACTTTCTCCTCCAGCCCCCGCATCATGGTTATAGTTGACCTTCCTACCTCCTGCTGGGTGAAACAGCTATGATTCCTGAGGCTGGGCTCTCCCAACTCCTCTGACAGGTGAACAGAATTCTGTCTCCTCTCTGGTCTTACAGAGAAAGGCTCACACATCACACACATCACAGGAATGCACCCAGCTCACGCCTGTCTCCCTCAGAGCCTCTCCCTCAGGTTCACAGGGGCCAGCCCAGGACACAACAACAGAGACAAGATATATCTACAGCGAGATTTCTCAACCTCAGCACTGGTGATATTTGGGAGCAGATCATGCTTTGGCTGTCCTTTTCATTGCACAATGTTCAGCAGCATCCCTGGCCTCACCCACCAGATACCAGCAGCATTCCTTCCCCACTGTAAATCGTGACAATCAAAACTGCTCCAGATATATCCAAATATCCACTGAGGGAGAGAATGGCCCTGGGCTAAGAACTACTGACCTAAAAGCTACAAAGGGCACCCAGGCTAAATGAAAATCAAGGACCCAGAGTGGGCAAACTGAGAAGACCACCAGAAACATTCCCAAACTAAGATCCTCTTGTATTATCCATCTCCCCAGCACTGACCTCATCTTCAGGCTGAACAGCGCTACCCACAATTGAATTATCCTTCCCTCCTACCCTTTCCCTGCTGGTCCTCCTCTGCTGGAGTTGCCTCTTCCAAGAAACACCCAGCAAGGAAGTGTAGAAGAAGTTCTCCTGCTTGTTGCTGTCAGCGGCATCCACAGGCAGGTGTGGGGTCAGACCTAAGGGTTCCTGCACCTGATACAGTGTGCTTTATCCCTGCTGAAGGCTGCCAAGCAGACTGTTCCCAAGAGCCTCGCATGAAACCAGTCTGAATGGGCAGTCCTCAGGGTCTGAGGGGCTGGGAGGGACCTCAGGAGGGCTTCTGGGATCTGCAGTCTATCTCCTCCTTCAACTATCCACACACAACAGACTCCTTGCTGCCTCTCTCTGCCCAGGGAGGTTGCATCCCCTCCTGAGGGCAGAGGAGCTCCCAGTATTGAGGGATGCAGGGCTGGATACAGATGCTCTCAATCTCTTGGCATCAAGGTAGGGTCAGAGCAAAGTCAGGAGCTGGAGGAGCTGAGAGTGAGTCCAGGGCTGTACCCTTGGATAAGGGCAGTTGGAACATATCCCAAAATAAGGATGGTTTGGACCTGAATTGTGGAGAGTGATTTCTCTGGGGTAGTGCATGTGCTCAATTTCTTCTAGCCAAACTGGAAAGCCTCCCCTCTCTTCTCCATCAAGTTGTCCCCTACCCCTGTTCTTTTTTTTTTTTTTTTTTAGGATCTTTTTCTTTTTTATTATTATTATTTTTTTACTTTACAATATTGTATTGGATTTGCCATACATCAACATGCATCCGCCACGGGTATACACGTGTTCCCCATCCTGAACCCCCCTCCCACCTCCCTCCGCATACCATCCATCCAAGCCAGAAAATCTAACAATTACACATGCCTCCAAGTAGCTCAGTGGTAAACAATCCACCTGCTCATGCAGGAGGCGCAGAAGACACGAGTTCGATCACTGGGTCAGGCAGATCCCTTGAAGAAGGAAATGGCAACCCACTCCAGTATTCTTGTCCAGGAAATCTCATGGATAGAGGAGCCTGGAGGGCTACAGTTCATGGGGTTGCAAAGAGTCGGACACGATGGAGCGACTGAGTGCACGTGCACACACACACACACACACACAAACACTCACACACACACTGTGATAAAATATAAATATGTGATCTTTGCTCCTTGTCCGTGATTCTTAACACTTAGTCCTGACACAATTTGTGTCTCAGGAGTGATAAGAGTATCTTTATTATGCTGATGAGATGACCGGTAGCAGGGGGCCCCTAAGTAGCTTCAGGAAGGGGGATGCTTTCAGAAAAGTCCAAGGTATGATTAAAGTATTGGAACTTGCCAACCTACTCCCTAGACTTTCAGGGCTGGAGATTCAGTTAATCACCAATGGCCAGTGATCTAACTAGTCATAACTCTGGGATGAAAACTCCATTAAAAACTCCTTAAACAACAGAATGGGAGAGCTTCCAGTCTGGTGGACACCTGGAGGTGCTAGTAGAATGGTGCATCCAGAGAGGGCATGGAATTTCCTCACTTCTTCCATAAAGAAAGAAAGTGAAGTTGCTCAGTCATTTCGGACTCTTTGAAACCCTGCCAGGCTCCTCCATCCATGGGATTTTCCAGGCAAGAATACTGGAGTGGGTTGTCCACTTCCTTCTCCAGGGGATCGTCCCAACCTGGGGATCGAACCCTGGTCTCCTGAATTGCAGGCAGACTCTTTACTG
Organism: Bubalus bubalis; assembly: GCF_019923935.1. Lineage (NCBI taxonomy): Eukaryota > Metazoa > Chordata > Mammalia > Artiodactyla > Bovidae > Bubalus > Bubalus bubalis. The sequence goes on along the minus strand of NC_059165.1, from coordinate 103,196,564 downwards.
TCTGAGCCACCAGGGAATCTCTCCCACTTGGCTGTTCCTGGGTTTATTGTGTGTATGTATATGTGTGCACGCACACTCAGTCACATCTGATTATTTGCAACACCTCTGACCTCTCTGTGTTGTCTTTGATCACATAACAGCTTCCACACTGAACCATAAGAAACTGAGTGCAGAGACCACTCTGTTCTTTGTCATTACTGGTCATTTTCATATAAAACAAGCACTGGATAAACTTTTGTTGATTTTGTGTGTGCTCAGTCATGTCTGACTCTGCAACCCCATTGACTGTAGCCCACCAGGTTCCTCTGTCCATGGAATTTCCTAGGCAAGAATACTAGAGTGGGTTGCCATTTCCTGACCCCAGGGAGGTTCTCAACCCAGGGATTGAACGTGCCTCTCTTGCATCTCTTGTATTGGGAGGTGGATTCTTTACCACTGTGCCACCTGGGAATTCCTTGTTGACTATATGGATGACAAAATAAGGGCAAATGCTGTGAGGACATAGAGAGATAAGATCATCAAAGTGAGTTCATAGAGGAGGCATGATTTAACCTGGAGCACTTTGAAGGACAAAGAAGAGTTTCATAAGCAAAGTTGTGATGGCATTCAAGGCAAAGGGAGCAGTCAGAGGAAAGGTGTGTTGAGCACAGATGGGGAGGGAGGAACTTGGCTTGAAGGATCTCTTAGAATAATTTCTTTGAGGCCCAAAAAGAGGCCAGTAAGAGGCTCGACAGGTCGTAGATTAAGGCGGAGTTCAATATGGACTGAGGCAGTCCTGCCATCACTCTCACATGAATTCCATGGATGCCCAGACCACCCTGGATCTAGATATTTGGGGAAACACCACATGGTTCACCTGTGTATGTTGGTGGCAAGTTTCCTCAGCTCAGCGGAAGTCCAGAGAGAAGCTGAGGGAGAGCCAGTCATTCTGTCAGCAAAAAAGTGCTGCATTCCATGAACTCACTCTTTACTGATGCCTCTGGCACACAAAGGCCAGAGAAGAAAGAGACCTAGATTTCAGGCTCAGAGATGGAGTAGGCAGGGACCAGGCGAGGGCCTCTGTTTCTCCTCACAGATCCACCTGTCCAAATGGCCATTCTGCAGGAAGCTATGGTAGGGACCATGATGGAGCATCTTGATGCAGTCTTTAGATTCTTGGATGCTGTTTGTCCCCAATGTTCACACTTCTGTGAAAAGACAAAGGTATCCTGATGCAGAAAAATTCATTTCTTGGCTCCAGGATTGTGTGTGTGCATGTGAAGTTGCTCAGTCGTGTCCGACTCTTTGCAACCCTGTGGACTGTAGCCCGCCAGGCTCCTCTGTCCATGGGATTCTCCAGGCAAGAATACTGGAGTGGGTTGCCATTTCCTCCTCCAGGGGATCTTCCCAACCCAGGGATCGAACCTGGGTCTCCTGCATTGCAGGCAGACGCTTTATCCTCTGAGCCAAGTCGGGGGGAGGGATATATATATATTCCCCTAAAAAACTGGAATCAGATCTCTTTAACACCTAGGGTTCCAAAGGGAATTCTCCAATCACATCTCAGGAAAGTTAACCTCACTAGATTCACAGAATGAAAGAGGAAGCGTTCAGGTTTAGTTCCCATAGTAAGTCTGTGCCACCCTGACCACTGCCAGGGCACCACTTCTGTATCCCCAGTCCTTGGTTAGCTCTCTCTCTATGAGGGAGAGTCTCCTTAATTGTCTGCAACAGCCTGTGATTAGATTCTGGAACCAGCCTCGTGAAGTTGAACAAGTAACTTGTTTTTCTCTGAGCTTCAGTTTTCCCTTTGGTGGGAGACTGGTTTAGGAGGACAAGCCCCTGTAGAATATATACATAGTAGTGATGGGTCTGTCAAGTCCAACACACACTTTGGAGAGGAGTGGTAACCTAAGACAGCCTCCTGCAGGAACTGAGTGGTCTGGCTGTAGACGCACACACCTGCATTTCAACCCAGATTTGGCTGTGTGATCTTGGCACCTTATCAAATTTACCTAGCCTCAGTTTCCTCGGGTGGAGCATAGAGGTGAAAACATAACTACACCTCATAATTGTTGTGAGTATTCAATGAACTAATGTGCAAACAGGGCCTGACACAGGAAGCAGTCGTGGAAGGGGTTCTAAGAGTATGATCATAGAACACTGAATGCAAGGCTAAGAATTTTGGTATATTTCATAGAGACATGTTTCTGGCCTTCAACATATATATTAAGGACCAGGCTCTGTAATCAATACAAGGACCACAGAGATGGATTGGGTCTCATTCCTTTTCTGAAGGTACTCCAGTTTGTCAGAGAAGCACAGGCATGAGAATATAACTACAAGAAGAGGTATATATATGTGATGCTGGAAATTTTGTAACTGTGTCAAGCATACCAAAATTCCTTTTATAGGCTACAGACATTCCCAGAAGGAAAAAAGAGAGAAAAAAGGGTCAAAAAAGTATCTGATGAAATTATGGCAGAAAACTTCCCAAAGCCGAAGAAAGAAGCGGAATCCCACACATAGAAAGCACAGAGAATCCCAAACAAGATGAATGCAAAGAGACCCACATTAAGACATGCCATAATGAAAATGGCAAATGTTAATGATACAGAGAGAATTCTAAAGGCAGCAAGAGAAAAACAAAGAGTCGCATAAAATGGCTATAATCAACAAGACTGATAACAAGTGTTGACAAGGATGTGGAGAAATTGAACCCTGCTACATTGCTGGTGGAAACTTAAAATGGTTCAGCCACTTTGGAAGTTTCTAAAAAATTTAGAAGATTCTAAAAAAACCAATACAATATTTTAAAGTTAAAAAATAAATAAAAATAAAAATAAATAAATAAAGTTTCTAAATACAGTGTTACAATTTGACCCAGAAACTCAATTCCTTCATACATACAACACAAAAATGAAACCATATATTCAAGAAAAAACTTGTATGCAAATGTTTATAGTAGCACTGCTAAAATACTAAAGGGTAGAAACACTGAAATGTTCATCAAATGATGAATAGATGGATAGGTGAAATGTAGTCTATTTGTACAGTGGAATACTATTTAGCAATACAAAGGAATCAAGTTCTGATACATTTTACAATATTGAAGAACCTTATGCAGGTCAGGAAGCAACAGTTAGAACTGGATGGGACAACAGACTGGTTTCAAATAGACCCAGCAAGGATCTCATTCAAGTATGAAGGAGAAATCAAAAGCTTTTCAGACAAGCAAAAGCTGAGAGAATTCTGCACCACCAAACCAGCTCTCCAACAAATACTAAAGGATATTCTCTAGACAGGAAACACAAAAATTGTGTATAAATTCGAACCCAAAACAATAAAGTAAATGGCAACGGGGTCATACTTATCAGTAATTACCTTAAACGTAAATGGGTTGAATGCCCCAACCAAAAGACAAAGACTGGCTGAATGGATACAAAAACAAGACCCCTGCATATGTTGTCTACAAGAGACCCACCTCAAAACAGGGGACACATACAGACTGAAAGTGAAGGGCTGGAAAAAGATTTTCCATGCAAATAGGGACCAAAAGAAAGCAGGAGTAGCAATACTCATATCAGATAAAATAGACTTTAAAACAAAGACTGTGAAAAGAGACAAAGATGGTCACTACATAATGATCAAAGGATCAATCCAAGAAGAAGATATAACAATTATAAATATATATGCACCCAACACGGGAGCACCGCAGTATGTAAGACAAATGCTAACAAGTATGAAAGAAGAAATTAACAATAACACAATAATAGTGGGAGACTTTAATACCCCACTCACACCTATGGATAGATCAACTAAACAGAAAATTAACAAGGAAACACAAACTTTAAACGATACAATAGACCAGTTAGACCTAATTGATATCTATAGGACATTTCATCCCAAAACAATGAATTTCACCTTCTTCTCAAGCGCACATGGAACCTTCTCCAGGATAGATCACATCCTGGGCCATAAAGCTAGCCTTGGTAAATTCAAAAAAATAGAAATCATTCCAAGCATCTTTTCTGACCACAATGCAGTAAGATTAGATCTCAATTACAAGAGAAAAACTATTAAAAATTCCAACATATGGAGGCTGAACAACACGCTGCTGAATAACCAACAAATCACAGAAGAAATCAAAAAAGAAATCAAAATTTGCATAGAAATGAATGAAAATGAAAACACAACAACCCAAAACCTGTGGGACACGGTAAAAGCAGTCCTAAGGGGAAAGTTCATAGCAATACAGGCACACCTCAAGAAACAAGAAAAAAGTCAAATAAATAACCTAACTCTACACCTAAAGCAACTAGAAAAGGAAGAAATGAAGAACCCCAGGGTTAGTAGAAGGAAAGAAATCTTAAAAATTAGAGCAGAAATAAATGCAAAAGAAACAAAAGAGACCATAGCAAAAATCAACAAAACCAAAAGCTGGTTCTTTGAAAGGATAAATAAAATTGACAAAGCATTAGCCAGACTCATCAAGAAACAAAGGGAGAAAAATCAAATCAATAAAATTAGAAATGAAAATGGAGAGATCACAACAGACAACACAGAAATACAAAGGATCATAAGAGAGTACTATCAACAATTATATGCCAATAAAATGGACAACGAGGAAGAAATGGACAAATTCTTAGAAAAGTACAACTTTCCAAAACTCGATCAGGAAGAAATAGAAAAGCTTAACAGACCCATCACAAGCACGGAGATTGAAACTGTAATAAAAAATCTTCCAGCAAACAAAAGCCCAGGTCCAGACGGCTTCACAGCTGAATTCTACCAAAAATTTAGAGAAGAGCTAACACCTATCCTGCTCAAACTCTTCCAGAAAATTGCAGAGGATGGTAAACTTCCAAACTCATTCTATGAGGCCACCATCACCCTAATACCAAAACCTGACAAAGATCCCACAAAAAAAGAAAACTACAGGCCAATATCACTGATGAACATAGATGCAAAAATCCTTAACAAAATTCTAGCAATCATAATCCAACAACACATTAAAAAGATCATACACCATGACCAAGTGGGCTTTATCCCAGGGATGCAAGGATTCTTCAATATCCGCAAATCAATCAATGTAATACACCACATTAACAAATTGAAAAATAAAAACCATATGATTATCTCATAGATGCAGAGAAAGCCTTTGACAAAATTCAACATCCATTTATGATCAAAACTCTCCAGAAAGCAGGAATAGAAGGAACATACCTCAACATAATCAAAGCTATATATGACAAACCCACAGCAAACATTATCCTCAATGGTGAAAAATTGAAAGCATTTCCTCTAAAGTCAGGAACAAGACAAGGGTGCCCACTTTCACCATTACTATTCAACATAGTTTTGGAAGTTTTGGCCACAGCAATCAGAGCAGAAAAAGAAATCAAAGGAATCCAAATTGGAAAAGAAGAAGTAAAACTCTCACTATTTGCAGATGACATGATCCTCTACATAGAAAACCCTAAAGACTCCACCAGAAAATTACTGGAACTAATCAATGACTATAGTAAAGTTGCAGGATATAAAATCAACACACAGAAATCCCTTGCATTCCTATACACTAATAATGAGAAAACAGAAAGAGAAATTAAGGAAACAATTCCATTCACCATTGCAACGGAAAGAATAAAATACTTAGGAATATATCTACCTAAAGAATCTAAAGACCTATATATAGAAAACTATAAAACACTGGTGAAAGAAATCAAAGAGGACACTAACAGATGGAGAAATATACCATGTTCATGGATTGGAAGAATCAATATAGTGAAAATGAGTATACTACCCAAAGCAATCTATAGATTCAATGCAATCCCTATCAAGCTACCAACAGCATTCTTCACAGAGCTAGAACAAATAATTTCACAATTTGTATGGAAAAACAAAAAACCTCGAATAGCCAAAGCGATCTTGAGAAAGAAGAATGGAACTGGAGGAATCAACCTACCTGACTTCAGGCTCTACTACAAAGCCACAGTTATCAAGACAGTATGGTACTGGCACAAAGACAGAAATATAGATCAATGGAACAAAATAGAAAGCCCAGAGATAAATCCACGCACATATGGACACCTTATCTTCGACAAAGGAGGCAAGAATATACAATGGATTAAAGACAATCTCTTTAACAAGTGGTGCTGGGAACTCTGGTCAACCACTTGTAAAAGAATGAAACTAGAACACTTTCTAACACCATACACAAAAATAAACTCAAAATGGATTAAAGATCTAAACGTAAGACCAGAAACTATAAAACTCCTAGAGGAGAACATAGGCAAAACACTCTCTGACATACATCACAGCAGGATCCTCTATGACCCACCTCCCAGAATATTGGAAATAAAAGCAAAAATAAACAAATGGGACCCAATTAACCTTAAAAGCTTCTGCACATCAAAGGAAACTATTAGCAAGGTGAAAAGACAGCCTTCAGAATGGGAGAAGATAATAGCAAATGAAGCAACTGACAAACAACTAATCTCGAGAATATACAAGCAACTCCTACAGCTCAACTCCAGAAAAATAAATGACCCAATCAAAAAATGGGCCAAAGAACTAAATAGACATTTCTCCAAAGAAGACATACAGATGGCTAACAAACACATGAAAAGATGCTCCACATCACTCATTATCAGAGAAATGCAAATCAAAACCACTATGAGGTACCATTTCACACCAGTCAGAATGGCTGCGATCCAAAAGTCTACAAGTAATAAATGCTGGAGAGGGTGAGGAGAAAAGGGAACCCTCTTACACTGTTGGTGGGAATGCAAACTAGTACAGCCACTATGGAGAACAGTGTGGAGATTCCTTAAAAAACTGGAAATAGACATGCCTTATGATCCAGCAATCCCACTGCTGGGCATACACACTGAGAAAACCAGAAGGGAAAGAGACACGTGTACCCCAATGTTCATCGCAGCACTGTTTATAATAGCCAGGACATGGAAGCAACCTAGATGTCCATCAGCAGATGAATGGATAAGAAAGCAGTGGTACATATACACAATGCAGTATTACTCAGCCATTAAAAAGAATACATTTGAATCAGTTCTAATGAGGTGGATGAAACTGGAGCCTATTATACAGAGTGAAGTAAGCCAGAAAGAAAAACACCAATACAGTATACTAACGCATATATATGGAATTTAGAAAGATGGTAACAATAACCCTGTGTACGAGACAGCAAAAGAGACACTGATGTAGAGAACAGTCTTATGGACTCTGTGAGAGAGGGAGAGGGTGGGAAGATTTGGGCGAATGGCATTGAAACATGTAAAATATCATGTATGAAATGAGTTGCCAGTCCAGGTTCGATGCACGATACTGGATGCTTGGGGCTGGTGCACTGGGACGACCCAGAGGGATGGAATGGGGAGGGAGGACGGAGGGGGGTTCAGGATGGGGAACACATGTATACCTGTGGCGGATTCATTTTGATATTTGGCAAATCTAATACAGTTATGTAAAGTTTAAAAATAAAATAAAATTTAAAAAAAAAAACAAACAAACAAATAGGAAAAGGCATATGTCAAGGCTGTATATTGTCACCCCGCTTATTTAACTTATAGGCAGAGTCCATCATGAGAAATGCTGGGCTGGATGAAGCACAAGCTGGAATGAAGATTGCCGGGAGAAATATCAATAACCTCAGATATGCAGATGACACTACCCTTATGGCAGAAAGTAAAGAAGAACTAAAGAGCCTCTTGATGAAAGTGAAAGAGGAGAGGAAAAAGCTTGCTTAAAGCTCAACTTTCAGAAAATTAAGATCATGGCATACAGTTCCATCACTGCATGGCAAATAGATGGGGAAACAGTGGCTGACTTTATTTTCGGGGGGCTCCAAAATCACTGCAGATGGTGACTGTAGCCATGAAATTAAAACATGCTTACTCCTTGGAAGGAAAGTTATGACCAACCTAGACAGCATGTTAAAAAACAGACATTACTTGTCAACAAAGGTCCGTCTAGTCAAGGCTATGGTTTTTCCAGTAGTCATGTATGGATGTGAGAGTTAGACTATAAAGAAAGCTAAGCACTGAAGAATTGATGCTTTTGAACTGTGGTATTGGAGAAGACTCTCAAGAGTCCCTTGGAAGGCAAAGAGATCCAACCAGTCCATCCTAAAGGAGATGAGTCCTGAGTGTTCATTGGTAGGACTGATGTTGAAGCTGAAACTCTAATACTTTGGCCACCTGATGTGAAGAGCTGACTCATTTGAAAAGACCCTGATGCTGGGAAAGACTGAAGGCAGGAGGAGAAGGAGATGACAGAGGATGAGATGGTTGGATGGCATCACCGACATGAGTTTGGGTAAACTCCAGGAGTTGGTGATGGACAGGGAGACCAGGCATACTGCAGTCCATGGGGTCATAAAGAGTTGGACACAACTGAGTGACTGAACTGAACTGAAATGAACTGAACATGTGTGCTAAGTGAAAGAAGATCACATAATATATCAATAACCTCAGATATGCAGATGACACCACCCTTATGGCAGAAAGTGAAGAGGAACTAAAAAGCTTGTTGATGACAGTGAAAGAGGAGAGTGAAAAAGTTGGCTTAAAGCTCAACATTCACAAAACAAAGATCATGGCATCTGGTCCCATCCCTTCATGGGAAATAGATGGGGAAACAGTGGAAACAGTGTCAGACTTTATTTTGGGGGGCTCCAAAATCACTGCAGATAGTGACTGCAGCCATGAAATTAAAGGACGTTTACTCCTTGGAAGGAAAGTTATGACCAACCTAGATAGCATATTCAAAAGCAGAGACATTACTTTGCCAACAAAGGTCCATCTAGTCAAGGCTATGGTTTTTCCAGTGGTCATGTATGGATGTGAGAGTTGGTCTGTGAAGAAGGCTGAGCGCTGAAGAATTGATGCTTTTGAACTGTGGTGTTGGAGAAGACTCTTGAGAGTCCCTTGGACTGCAAGGAGATCCAACCAGTCCATTCTAAAGGAGATCAGTCCTGGGTGTTCATTGGAAGGAATGATGCTAAAGCTGAAACTCCAGTACTTTGGCCACCTTATGCGAAGAGCTGACTCATTGGAAAAGACCCTGATGCTGGGAGGGATTAGGGGCAGGAGGAGAAGGGGACGACAGAGGATGAGATGGCTGGATGGCATCACCAACTCGATGGACCTGAGTTTGAGTGAACTCCGGGAGTTGGTGATGGACAGGGAGGCCTGGTGTGCTGCAATTCAAGGGGTCGCGAAGAGCTGGACATGACTGAGCGACTGAACTGAACTGAATTGAATATATGATTCCATTTATACAAAATACCCAGAATAGGCAAAGTGGGAGAGAAAAAAATAAGTGATTTCCTGTTCAGTCACTAAGTCATGTCCAACTCTTTGCTATCCCATGGACTGCAGCATGCCAAACTGCCCTGTCCTTTACTATCTCTCAGAGTTTTCTCAAACTCTTGTCCATGGGCTTCCCTGGTGGCTCAGTCAGTAAAGAATCCAGACTTGGGTTCAATCCCTTGTTTGGGAAGACCCCCTGGAGGAGGGTATGGCAACACACTCTAGTATTATTGCCTGGAGAATCCCCATGGACAGAGGAGCCTGGTGGGATACAGTCCATGGAGTCACAAAGAGTTGGCACATGACTGAGTGACTAAGCACCTGTCCAGTGAGTCAGTGATGCCATCAACCATCTCATCCTCTGTCACCCCCTTCTCCTCCTGCCTCAACCTTTCCCAGCATCAAGGTCTTTTCAAGTGAGTCAGTTCTTCACATCAGGTGACTAAAGTATTGGAGCTTCAGCTTCAGCATCTGTCCTTCCAATGAATATTTAGAGTTGATTTCCTTTAGGATTGACTGGTTTTAGCTCCCAGAGTTAAGGGCAAGTGCATTGGGAGGAAAAAGGAAGTTACTGATGAAAACTCACAGTGTATGGGTTTCTTTCTTGAGTGACAAAAATATTTTTAATTGATTGTGGTGACCACTGTTTAACTCTGCATGTAATGAAGAGCAATTGAATTGTGTACATGGTTGAATTATATAGTACATAAATTATATCTCAATAAAACTATTTGATTAAAAATAAAACTAATATCAGACACACAGACCAAGGCAGGAAAAATAAGTCAATATTTTTTGAGCACTTACTATGTGATGAGTGCTGTCATGCACACACACACACACACACACACACACCAATCATACAAGGTAGTCATTATTAACCTCAACCTACTGATGGTCATCCTGCCATATCCTGACCACCTCCACCCTGGCCACTCAGATGCTGGAGGGGTAGAGCTTGCTGAGGAAGGTCTTCTTTATGGCGATCTTCAGCTCCTTATTCCTGAGACTGAAGATGATCGTGCTGAGGAAGGGAGTGAGGACTGTGTAGGTGATGGCCATCAGGGTATTGCCTTCCTCAGAGTAGAGACCCTTGGGCTTGAGGTAGATGACAGAGGCGAAGCTATAGTGCACAACGACCACAGTTAGATGAGACGCACACGTGGAGAAGGCTTTGTGCCGGCCCTCGGTGGAAGGGATCCTCAAGATGGTGGCCACGATGAAGGCGTAAGAGAGCAGGATGAGGAGAAAGCAACCCAGCAGAGCCGTGATACACACAACACCAACCCCCAGGGCTACTCCCGGTACATTATTTCCACAGGCTAACTTCAGTAGTGGAGGCACGTGACATAAGAAATGGTGAACCTCATTGCGACCACAGAAGGGGAGGTGGAAAATGGCAGATGTCACCAGCAGTCCAATGAATAAGCCTCCAGCCCAGGACCAGGCCACCAGGCAGGCGCAGCCTCGGGGGCTCATGAGCACGTTGTAGCGCAAGGGGTGGCAGATGGCCACGTAGCGGTCGTAGCCCATGACGGTGAGCAGGAAGGAGTGGGTGAAGCCGGGCGTGAAGGAGAAGAACATCTGGCTGGCACAGGCCGTGAAGGAGATGGAGCGGTCGGTGGAGAGCAGGTCGGCCAGCATGCGCGGGATGATGGCGAAGGTGTAGAGGACCTCGGAGATGGAGAGGGCGCACAGGAAGAGGTACATGGGCGTGTGGAGGCTGCGCTCGCTCCAGACGGTGGCCATGATGAGCAGGTTCCCCAGCAGCGTGAACAGGTACATCAGCAGGAACAGCAGGAAGAAGACGGGCAGGAGATGCTGAGGGAAGGTGGAGAAGCCGATGAGAATGAATTCAGACACGGAGGTGTAGTTTAGCCCCAACATGGCAGCATACCTGCTTGAGGAGAAAGTGAAGACCCAGTGGGAAGGAATTTAGAGGCTCTAATGAGCCCTACCTGGGAGGACTTCCTGGAGAGGTTCCTTCACCTCTCCAAGCCATGGTTAATCCATCTGCAAAATGGTGTTCATAATAATGCGTTGAGGTTTAAATAAGATCATGCATCTCAAGTGCTGTAGCACATATACTGACACATAGGAAGAACTCAATAAAACATAATATGGATAATAACAGTTATTGTGACTCCTATTATTACTATTGTCAACTCATGCAGGCCCCCCACCCCACCCCCCACTCCCCCAACCAGTCTTTTCTTAAGCTTTTCTGTCTCTGAGCTCGCTGGTCACTATGTACTTCTCCCCATCTCCATGAGACCAACTCCCTCCTAAACTTTAAGATCAATCTATTCCTTAATTGCTACCTTCAGTTAGAAGTCAACTCTCCCCTACCACATGGAAAGTACTTAGGTTCTGTTTTTATTTCTCAGCACCACTCTTTGCAGCTCACCTGGAAATGAAGTAATATTCCTTATTCCACAGGGCTACTTTTTTGCTTCGATGAGGTGATGCACCTTAAACTCTTAGCTACTACTTTTGTTGCATTAGTTCCTCACAAGGATGTGATACTGACTGGAATCACCATAAAGTCCTGTTCTCTGACCTCAACTGGGCCCTCTATCTCTGGTCACTTCCCAGTGCTAGTCTCTGAAGCTCCTCACCTCTCTTCAACCCTTATGCCACTCTCCTATCAACAACCTGCTTGTTGTTGAAGTAAAAATGATGTTTCGTGGAGAAGCCAAGATGCTCAGTGGTAGGTTCTCTCATCTCCCTCCCTGAGTGGCAGCAGATTCATATCTGTTCCAGCTCCCTGTGAGGTCAGTTCTCCTTCCAGGAACCTGCTCCACCAGCAATCCTTTTCTCTCTCCCTCTGGTTCTCTCTCGCTCTCATTTGTCACAAAAAGAACTTGATGCAAAATACAACAATTTTTAGCTGGGCATACACACTGAGGAAACCAGAATTGAAAGAGACACATGTACCCCAATGTTCATTGCAGCACTCTTTATAATAGCCAGGACATGGAAGCAACCTAGATGTCCATCAGCAGACAAATGGATAAGAAAGCTGTGGTACATATACACAATGGAGTATTACTCAGCCATTAAAAAGAATACATTTGAATCCATTCTAATGAGATGGATGAAACTGGAGCCTATTATACAGGGTGAAGTAAACCAGAAAGAAAAACACCAATACAGTATACTAATGCATATATATGGAATTTAGAAAGATGGTAATGATAACCCTGTATGTGAGACAGCAAAAGAGACACAGATGTATAGAAGAGTCTTTTGGACTCTGTGGGAGAGGGCGAGGGTGGGATGATATGGGAGAATGGCATTGAAACACGTGAATTATCACATGTGAAACGAATCGCCAGTCCAGGTTCAATGCATGATACAGCGTGCTCTGGGCTGGTGCACTGGATGACCCAGAGGGATGGGATGGGGAAGGAGGTGGGAGGGGGGTTCAGGATGGGGAACACATGTACACCTATGGTGGGTTCATGTCAGTGTATGGCAAAACCAATACAATATTGTAAAGTAAAAAAAACAAAAACAAACAGATTCAGAATGAGTAATGAAAATATGGTATACCATTTGACATACAAAAAAAAAAACAAACAAACTACTGATACATGCTACAACATGGCTGAACCTCAAACCTATACTAAGTGGAGGTAGCCTGCCACAAAGGACCATCTATTGTATGACTCCATTTATTTGCAATACCTTGGATAGGTAACCCTATCAAATTAGGAAGCAGTTTAGTGATTGCCAGGGAATGGGAATAGGCTGGAATGGAGAATGACTGTTAATGGGTTCAAGATTTCCTTTAAGGGTGGTGAAATGTCTTGGACCTAAATGGAAGTGATAGTTCCACGATATTGTGAATGTCCTAAATGCCACTGAACTGTGCTGTTTAAAATGCTGAGGCTGTGAATAAGTTGGAATACTTGTGAACTGTTGGTGGGATTGTAAACAGCTCTGGAAAACCATCTGAATATTCCTCAAAATACTAAAAATAGAACTACCATATCATCTAGTAATCCTACTTCTGGATATGTCTATAAAAGCATTGAGAGTAGGATCTCAGGAAGATATTTGCACACCCCTGTTCATAGCAGCATTAGTCAAAATAACCATGAGCTGGAAGCAACCCAAATGCCCATCACTGGATGAATAGTAAATAAAGTGTAGTCTACCCATATAACATCATGTCATTCAACTTTAAAAGGAAGTTAATCCTGTGTCATGCTGCAACATATATGAACCTCAGGAACATTATGCTAAGTGGGATCAGCCAGTCCTCCCCAAAGGAAAGATCTTTCATGATTCCATTTCTTGAAGTATCTAAAATAGTCAAATTCACAGAAATGGAAAGTACAATGACTTTGGCCAAGGGCTGGGGGGAAGGAGAGATGGACAGTTACTGGTTAATGGGTATAGAGTTTCCCTTTTGCAAAATGAATAGAGTTTTGGAGGTCTATATACAGCATTATAAATAGGCTTAACACTACCAAAAAAAGTCATGTTTGACTCTTTGTGACCCATAGACTGTAGCCCTCCAGGCTCCTCTATCCATAGATTTCTCCAGGCAAGAATACTGGAGCGGGTTGCCAGGCTCTCCTCCAGGGGATCGTCCCAGGACTGAGCCCTGGTCTCCTGTATTGCAGGCAGGTTCTTTACCATCTGAACCACCAGGGAAGCCCAACACTACTAAACTGCTTATCTAAAAATGGTTCAGATAATAAATTTTATATTATATGCTTTACACACACAAAAGAGTAGTGCTGACCCATGCTACAACATGGATGAAACTTGAAAACGGTATGCTATATGAAAAAAGGCAGATACAAAAGAACGCCTGATCCTATTAACATGAAATGCCTAAAATAAGCAAATCTATAGAGACAAAGAGCAGATTACTGGTTTCCAGGGGCTAAGGGCAGTGAAGGTGTGGAGTCTGGCTGCTAATGAGAGCAAGGTTTCCTTTTGGGATGATGAAAATATTTTGCAACCAGATACAGGTAATAGCTGCACATTGTGAATGTACTAAATGCCACTGAAATGTACACTTTAAGATGATTAATTCTATAGTATGTGAATTTTATTTCAATCTTTTAAAAAGCAAAATGATCCCCTCATTCAGCCCTCTTAAACCTCTGCACAGTCTTTCCCCTGGTTCACAGCCCAGCTGGTCCCCAGAAATGGAGAGGGAGGCTCTCAGAGTGTCCAGGGCCCACCCTGAGCCAAGGGAGGAAGAATGCACCTTCTCTGGTTCAGCCTCCCTGCTCCTGCTGTGCGCAGCCTCTGACCTTGACCCAAGCAGAAGGGGAGGCACTTCAAGACAGCTCTTCTGAGGGGTGGGCACCTTCCTGTCCCTACAGACTGGGACCCAGGTACCCCTTGTGTTTCTCACACACACCTACACATGGGTGTCCCCACATCTCCGCATCCCTGCATCCCACCACCATCTCCCCCACCACATACAGTATTTTATGTTCTTACTTCCACCAGATATGCACATGGCAGTCCACTGCACTCAGACCTGTGCACTCACACAGATGCAGAGACCCCACCCTCAAGGCTGGACGCACACCTGCTGAGTCCTGGCCTCCAGCACACCTGGACGTGCACCCAGACCTATACACTGTCACAGCACGATACTGCAGAAACTCAAGGAAGATGACCGATGCCTGTGCTGCTGTCTGGCAACTTTCACTCTGTGGTCTGCCTGACAACTACATTGTGCACACAAATGTGCATGAGTGTGTGTGCCCACTGGAGCCTGGGTGCAGGATTCAGGAGTAAGGAGCTTTTGCTTAGGCACTGCTTGCCCTGAACTTTGTTCCATTGGGTTCCTGATCTGCATTCCACACCCAACACTCCTATTATCCATGGCCAGTCCCCCTATCTCATGCTTGCATCAACTTCTCCAGGAAAACATCCAGGACTCACGCTCCCCACTCCTGGCAGCCACCAGGAGCACTCTAAAGAGGTAGTAGAGAAGGCCCTGCCCCCCTCACTTACACAGGGAGCTCAGAAGGGAGTGGGTGAGGTGAGAGGCTGCTCCCTCACTTTATCCCTTTCTTCTCCAGAGGCATATTCCAAAAGCATCCCCGGGGGAGCCTGGTGCAGAAGGCAAGTGGGGGCTCCCTCAGGGCCCAGAGTCAGGTGGGAGGGGGTCTTTGGGGGACTTCTGGGCACACCAGGCACCCTTGGGATCAATCCACAGAGGTATATGCAGCCTGCAAACCTTCCCTGACAGCCCTCTGTGCTCTGCTGGGAGCTGGGCTGTTTTGTAGCACCAAAGGGAATATTAGGTTGGGAGATAGAGGTGACAAGGTAGCCCCTAACTAGACCAAGGAAGGAATAGAGAAGAACTAGGTGCCCTCCCCTAATCTCTGAACCCCAGGGGCTCCTTCCCTTCCTGGAAGGGTCCACTGTGGGCTTTGCAGCTCAAAAGGCTAAGACCATCCACACCCCATAAAGATACCCCTGGGCCATCCCAGAAGACATCACAAGGTTCCCAGACCAGACCTGTCCCCACTTTGGTCAGGAAGCCCTGGCTCCCAGCTACAGGAAGTGTCCTAGCACAGAGGCTGATGCTCTGACCTCTGTGGGAAGGAGAGGGGCTAGGTCAGGCATGGAATCTCTAAAGCATGAACCTGCTCTGGACTCAAGCCCTTGAAACTGAAGGACTGGAGAGGGAAGGAGTGTCAGGCCCTGACAGCCACCAACAACCGGGCTTCCAGGTTGTTGGGTTAAAATGCAGCTCAGTGTCTGCTCTCTTTCCATTTTCCACACTTTCATCTCCAAGACCCCAGCCTGGTTGGTGCAAGCACATAGAACCTGGAGGACAGGTATTGGTGTAACCCTGTAACTAATAACCCTGTATTAGTGCCCTAGGGCTGATAAAGCAATTTAGCACACAATGGGTGGACTTAAAGCAGCAGAAATTTATTCTCTCATGGTACTGGAAGGCCAAAGTCAAAATCAAGATTTGGTACAGAGCCCATATTTGATCTCCCTGAATCATACAGCAAATTCCCATTGATTATCTGTTTTATATACGGGAGGGGGTGGAAGGTGGGAGGGAGGTAAAGGAGGGAGGGGACACATGTATACCTATGGCTGACTCATGTTAATGTATGGCAGAGGCCAACACAATATTGTGAAGCAATTTTCCTTCAATTAAAGATAAATAACTTTGTGGGGGGGGGAAAGCATAAAGAATGAAAAAAAGAAGAATTGGTTCTTCTGGAAGCTCTGAAGGAGAATCTGTTCTATGCCTCGCTCCTGGTGGGCTGCTGGTAATCCTTGACTGCATGGCTGCAATCTCTGGCTACTTCTTCAGATGGATTTCTCCCTGTATGTTTGTATATCTTCTCATATTTTAAGGAGAGAAGTCATTAGGGTCCACCCAGAAGCAAGGATGATTTCATTTTGAGATCCTTAACTAATTACAACTGAAAAGACCCTATTTCTGAAAGAAGTCTAATTCTGAGGCTCCAAGTGGACATGGACTTCTGAAGGACACTATTTTAACTCACTATAGCATCCTTCTTGTTATAGTTTTCTGCTTCAGCTCTCACCTCTACATCCACTTCCTACACAACAGCAGAGTGATCCTGCTAAACAGGCTGATTACTTCCTTCTCCTGCTTAAAGCCAGCCATGGCTCCCTAGCGCCTAGATGCTTCACTGTGTCCTACAGGGCCCTGTGCAATCTGGTTCTTGTTAGCATCTCCAGTTTCCAATCTCAGCTCCCATCCCCTCCTCCAATGCAACACTGTGAAATGGAATATCTCCTGTCATATCAATAAACGAGGATATAACAGCCATCAGCAATTTTGGGCCTCCAAATGTGAATGAGGGCTCCCAAAAGGGAACACAACACGTGTTATCCAGCAGATGCTGGAGGATGGGGTAGGGGGATTCAAGAAATCAAAAAGACAGGATGCTGGTCCCAAATAGCTGAGATGCACAATAATCCCAGACTCTTGCATCTTCACATACGTAGAAGACTGCTAAATTCTTTAATTTGATATCTGGTTTTCCTTACTTAACAACAATCATTGACGTTCCAACTGCCTGCCTGCTTTGTTGCAAACTTGCATGTAGCCTGAATCTCTCTCCTGCCTCTTCAGAGCAGTTTCTCAGGGCTACTGAGATGCTTTCTTCTGGGCTTGGGGTCCTAACTATTGTCACTGAATAAAACACTCTATTTTTGGGTTGTGACTGATTTTTAAGTTGACCACTCCCATTTTATATCTCCAGCCTAAAATAAGACAGGAGCATTTTCTGACTCCCATCTTCCCCTGGAGTACCGTAGCAAGGTTGTCATCATTGCCTGGTTATGAGTCAGGGTCTCCCACTAGACTGAATTCCCAAGGGCCAGAGTGGTGTCTTACTGATTTCCATGCTGTGTTCCCAGCACATAGTGAACCGTCAATAAATATCAAAGAAAATAGTGAATAGAGGAACTTGCATGGTGCCCTTGAGACTTTGTCATGCAGGCAGGGGAGTGAGGAGGTGGCATCTGAACTGAACTTTGAAGGATGAGCAAAAGTCCTTGGGTACATGGTATCAGAGAGGGAATCCCAGGCAGAGGAACCAGCTTGAGCAAAGGCATAGAGAAGAGTCCAGAGTAGGGTTGGGAATTCAAACTGGGGTTAAATTATGAAGGGTCTTGACAGCATCTTAGAACCACCCCTCTATCCCTCAGAGTGTGAGTGGGCTGGAAGAAGAGGCCAGGAAGAGGGGCTGGGGCATAAAGATGGCACAGGCAGATGCCAGCCTGGCCTGAGGGTCTAGCCAAGACTGTCTACTGAGTTCCATCCTCTTGGGACAGCAGAAGACCCAGAATTTAAGGAATTTCTTGGCACAGTCCACTTCTAGAAACTGAGAGGGACAGAATGAAGGGACAATATAGGTGATTAAATAGTTAACCCCACTAGGAAAGTAAGGGCTTCCCTGGTGGCTCAGATGGTAAAGCATCTGCCTGCGATGTGGGAGACCCGGGTTCATTCTGTGGGTTGGAAAGGTCCCCTGGAGAAGGAAATGGCAACCCACTCCAGTATTCTTGCCCGGAAAACCCCATGGATAGAGGAGCCTGGAGGGCTACTGTCCATGGAGTCACAAAGAATACACAACTGAGTGACTAACACAACAAAGGGGATTATAAGTAGAAAAATATGGGAAACTTCTGTAAGTTAGTGATTATTCAAGAAAGCAGGCTTGTTTAGCAACAGAAGCATGGTACATGCCCCCAAATAATAAAACAATGGTGGCATGAAACCCACAGTGAGCTCAATAAGTTAATGACCCCCCCAAACAGGCTCTGTGCACTCAAAAAAAGCATCATTTATGGGAAGGTGACCTTTTCAAAATGAAAATCCCTCATTGTACTGAGACCAGAGAATATTTTTCCAAAGTGCGATGACATTCCTGGCCTGACCATGTAGGGAGGGACAAGTACACTTCCCTGCCCTACATAGGGTGGGAACTGATGATGGAAACATGAGGTCCACTCAAGAAAGACAAAGAAAGTCTTCTTCCCCTCCCCACTTTTCCTTTAATTATACAGCTGTAGCCCACTAAGTTCTCGGGGCACACAGCACGTCTTGCCTGCCCGTTTGTAAGTCTCACAAGCGTCCTATTCTAATATATCATGTCTTATATCACTTTGCTCTTGCTGAATTCTTCTCTGCACTGAGATGTAAAGAACTGTGGTACCAGAATTCTTCGGAGCCCCCCTGAAATGATACCAATCAAGTTCAAAAGAACATCAGAGGGACAAATGTTCAGCCAAGAAATGGAGTCAAGACATAGGCAAAAGATCTAAACGGCTGCTTCCGCATGGCCAGAGGTCAGGAAATGTGACTGGAGTCATAGAATGCAGTCAGTACTAAGCCTAGAAACAGAATACAGGAAACCAAGATCACAATTAAGCTGTATCTTAGGGTCTTCACTGGAGGCAGTGCTGTGACCAGGACACAGGTCTTAAACTCTCTGGGTCTCATCTTCTTTTTTGTAAAATGGGGCCGAATTATACAATGCATGTAAGGAGATTGGCACAGGGTAGGTGAGTGGTGGGGGCAATATCCCCTCCATCTACCTCCATTTCAAGTTTGTGTGTATGTGTGTGTGTGAACTGTGGATGCTGTTCTTTCATATGTGTTACAAATATTTGTTGAGCAATGTCGATGTTCCTTAACAGTGTGTGGCCACTAAAGAAACAATGACAAGAAGCCAAATTCCCTTTGAACCACGGCCTTGTAGCTTTGCTCAGATTTTCTCCCAGGTAGGACCCACGCATATCTTGATCTCTCCATTGAGTTTGTCCCAGGGTATGACCAGTAAATATCGAAAGTGACCCAAGTTGTTTCATTCCTCAAATGTTTCTCATCCCCTGCTCTGTGCTAGTCCTATGCTCAGGGCAACCCATGAGAATGTGGGTCAGATTCATCACCCTCAAGAAGAATGTTCTCCATCCACTTTCCTCCACTGTACCAAGCCCTTGAGTTAATGGGTGTGCTGGTAGTTTCCCATATGTATTCAACCTGATCCCTAATATATAAATCTGACAGATACCCTTTCATGTTTATGCTACCGAGTCCAAGCTCTGTTTGCTCCTGACTCAATGAATCTGAGCGACAAGGGGTGGAGGCAAGGAATATGACTGTATTCAGAAACCCAGCAGAGCAAGAAGATAGCAAACCAGTGTCTCAAAATAACCATCTTATGGGGTCTGGATGTCAAATTCTTTTACAGAAAAAAGATGGAGGAAAGTGAGGAAATTAAGTAAAAATGCCATTAGTCTTGTAAATATCTCCTAGAATGGCAAGCTTCAGGGAGGGGATTTGTTAATTTATTTCTTCCTGCCATCCACCAGAGGACAGGGTTCTGAAAAAAGGCACTGTAACTTAATAGTCAGGCAGAGAGGCAGGATTCTCTGAAGCACGTCATTTTGTGTGATTATAATAATACAAGCAACCAAAAGCAAGTCAAAGAAACATTTCCAACTGGGAGTCAGTATTGGCCCTTCCCTGCAACATTTATAACAACTTGGTTATCAGTGGATTTGTTTTGGGGGGATCTTTTTATCTTAAGATTCACATCTGCATTGTATTCATGTTGCAATATCTATATGACTTAGGCACTTGCCTGTCTCCATCCCTCATCCAGAGTCTCTGAGAAATGGAATCTGAGTCCCACTGACTTTTTATGTCTAGCACATGCTAGGCATACCATAAATATTTACAGGATAAAATTCCCACCAAGGATCGGGCCATTAAATGGAGTTGAACTCTTCTTCCATTTCTAGGTGAGTGGCTTGATCAGGAGGTGTCCTCTTTTCTGAGGCTGTGCAGTGGTAAATAGAAGAAGAATATTTGATTCTTCTTCTTGAATACCTGAATCAAATACTTGATCTGCTCTTTAACAACTAGGAGAAGTCAGAGCCAACCACCCTTGCAGGATAGTTTGATAAGCATGACCAGCCTCAGTATCTAAAGACTGTGCATGAAATAACTCTTATCTCCAGCTCAAAGGAAGCCCGGCTCCAGCACCCATGTATTCAACAGATGTGTATGGAGCATCTGAGCCCATCTCTGGGGAGACCACAGTGACCAGGACAGCGATACCTGCTCTCATGGACCTTACAAGGGAGAGAAGAAGTAGATGGTGAGTAACTTACAAAAGAACTTACAAGTAGGAGGAAGAGAAAGCAGAGTGCCATGAAAGCTCAATAACTGAATTCATAGAGAATGTTGCAGACTAGGGGGAGACCTCATGGAGAAGGTAGCATTTCAATAAGAATTTCTGGTCAAAAGGGAGAGGAAAAGGGGCACTAGACAAAAGGAACAGCATGTGCAAAGGACCTAAGGTGGGAAGACAATTGCCTGTTTGAGGAACAGAGGAAGGCCAATATGACAGGGCACTTGGGCAGCAAGGAGAGGCTGTGGCTCATGGTGACTACTGGCAGGGGTCTGAATAATAGTGTTGCAGGGAAAAGCCAGTTCTGACTCCATGTTGGAAATGTTTCTTTGACTTGATTTTTGTTGCTTTTGTTATTGTAATTATACACAATGGCCTGCCTCAAAGAGCCCTGCCCCTCTGCCTTAAACTAAAAGTTCTTTTGTTCAGAGCCCTGTCCACCTGTGGATGGAAGAAATTAACACATCCCCTTGCCTGAAACTTTCTGTTCTAGGAGATATTTGCAAGATTAATGGTCTTTTTACTTTGTTTCCTCACCTCCCCACATCTCCGATCCATAAAACAATCTGACATCCAGACTCCATAAGATGGTTATTTTGAGACATTGGTCTGCCACCTTCTGAGTCTGCTATTTTCCAAACAAAGCTGTATTCCTTGTCTCAACACCTTGGCTCTGATTCACTGGTTTGTCGTGCGACAAGCAGGGTGAGCTTGGATTCAGTAACAATAGGACCTTACTCCATAGCCCTACAGCCACAAGATGACACTCACTGGCACAGGGACACTAGCTATGACACGTACACAAGAGGAGGCAGGTTTCTGTGATGCCAGCCATGCCTGAAAGTGAGTTTCAGAGAAGCTAGAGGATAGCCATTTACACTTCAGAAGGGTTTTGTAGCTCACAGATTCCATAGAGTTGTAATGAGAGAGCTGTTTGCTTGTTTAGAAACAAGCACCTACTATTCATCAGGTTTTAGAAACACAATGGCAAGCAAGTCCAGAGTGGTCCTACCCCTTTGGGGTTGCCAACAGAACAGGGAAAGAGGGGAGGTATTGAACATGTAATTTATATCACATAGGAATGTGAGCATTATGATTGAGGAAGTAGAAGCTGCAGCTCCCAGGAGTATGTAACACTTAGCTGCTTTGTGTGCCTTGGGTTTGGTAGCCTGGGGCACCAAGGTGCATGATGTAGCATTTGTCTGCTTGGAGGTCTGGCAATCCTGTGCCTTGGGGAAAAAGAAGGCCACTGCCAATTCCCACTTATATCTCTTGCTGCCAATTAAATTTGGGGCTTGAAAGTAAGTGGAAAAAAGTAGGCCTGGGACCATTCCTCCAGAGTGGGGTGGACCTGTGGCTTTGTCTGTACCTTATCCTTGAGCTATGCATCTAACCTCATCTGCCTTAGCTTTGTGCCTGAAACTTATGGACTTTAAAAAAATTCAGAAATGAAGTGGGGATGGGAATTATGTGTCAACTTTTAATGAGTCCCCAGGGATCACAGAATATCCCTTGGCTTATTTGCTAATGAAACTTGGAATTGGCTCACAGGGAATGTTATGTCAGTGGAGTTTCACAGGCACTTCAGGGCAAGTGTTGTTCATCTCTCTATGTCCTCCAAGAAGGATGCCCAGGGACCTTCACTGATGAGAACACTGGGGTACAGCTGGAGGTGGCAGGTTCAGATGAGATATACTAATTGTCTGTGAGAAATGGAGTATTTCCTACCATATCAGTAACAAGAATGTCATAGTGGTCAGCAATTCTGGCCCTCAAAATGTGAATTCCTGAGCCCTAAGGACAACCAGAAAGGAGAACAATACCTGTGCAACCTGGCAGCCACGAGGCTGCAGCCACTCCCTATGGTGAACACTGAGGAACTCAGGATGTAAAAAAACACAGAACACTGGCCCCAGATAGCTGAGATGTATAGGAAAAAATGATTTTGGTGAGCCCGGACTCTTGCATCTTCCCATAAATAGAAAAGTGCTAGATTCCTTAACTTGAGATACTTGGTTTTCCTTTATTAGCAATAATCTTTTGATGTTCAGACTACGTGTCCCTTGTTGCAAACTTCTGTATAACCTGACTCCTCTGCTTGCCTCCTTGGAGCAGCTGTCTCAGGGTTCTTGAGATGCTGTCTCCCAGGTTTGAAGTTCTAAAAATTCCCACCAAATAAAACGTAACTCTCAACTTTTAGGTTGTGACTATTTTTTTAGTTGACATCTGCTAAGAAGACCATACTACATCATTTCAGCGCAGTTTTTAGGAATTTTTCAATTTGTGTTCTTAAACAGAGAGAAGCTGACTGTAGGTGTTGTTTAGTTGCTCAGTTATGGCCAAGTCTTTGTGACCGCATGGACTGCAGCACACCAGGCTTCCCTGTCCTTCACCATCTCCCAGAGCTTGCTCAAACTCATGTCCATTGAGTCAGTGATATCATCCAACCATCTCATCCTCTGTCATTCCCTTCTCCTCCTGCCTTCAATCTTTCCAAGCATCAGGGTCTTTTCCAATGAGTTGGCTTTTCACATCAAGTGGCCAAAGTATTGGAGTTTCAGCTTCAACATCAGTTCTTCCAATGAATATTCAGGTTGACTTCCTTTAGGATAGACTAGTTTGGTCTCCTTGCAGTCCAAGGGACTCTCAAAAGTCTTCTCCAACACCACAGCTCAAAAGCACTAATTCTTTGGTGCTCAGCCTTTTTTATGGTCCAACTCTCATATTTGTACATGACTGCTGGAAAAACCATAGCTTTGACTATATGGACCTTTGTCAACAAAGTGATGTCTCTTCTTTTTAATGTGCTGTCTAGTTTGGTCATATCTTTTCTTCCAAAGAGCAAACATCTTTTAACTTCATGGCTACAGTTACCATCTGCAGGGAATTTGGAGCTCAAGAAAATAAAGTCTGTCACTGTTTCCATTGATTCCCCCTCGATTTGCCATTAAGTGATGGGACCAAATGCCATGATCTTAGTTTTTTCAATGTTGAGTTTTAAGCCAACTTTTTCACTCTTCTCTTTCACCTTCATCAAGAGGCTCTTCAGTTCCTCTTCACTTTCTGCCATTAGGGTGGTGTCATCTGCATACCTGAGGTTGTTGATATTTCTCCCAGCAATTTTGATTATAGCTTGTGCTTCATCCAGCCCAGGATTTCGCATGATATATTCTGCATATATGGAGAAGGCAATGGCACCCCACTCCAGTACTCTTGCCTGGAAACTCCCATGGACGGAAGAGCCTGGTAGGCTGCAGTCCCCGGGGTCGCGAAGAGTCGGACACGACTGAGCTACTTCACTTTCACTTTTCACTTTCATGCATTGGAGAAGGAAATGGCAACCCACTCCAGTGTTCTTGCCTGGAGAATCCCAGGGACGGGGGAGCCTGATGGGCTGCCGTCTATGGGGTCGCACAGAGTCGGACACGACTGAAGTGACTTAGCAGCAGCAGCAGCAGCACTCTGCATATAAGTTAAATAAGCAGGGTGAAAATATACAGCCTTTCCCAATTTGGAACCAGTCCATTGTTCCATGTCTGGTTCTAACTGTTGCTTCTTGACTTGCATACTGATTTTCAGGAGGCAGGTCAGGTGGTCTGGTATTCCCATCTCTTTATGAATTTTCCATAGTTTGTTGTGATCCACACAAAGGCTTTAGCATAGTCAATAAAGCTGGTGAGAACTGTTCTCTCCACATTCTTAAAGGTATATTGAAAACCAAGGCCTGGGTAACTTAGTGCTTCTTTGAATGACTCATATCAGAAGACTCACATTCAAACCCTGGTCCATCCAATTTCTTGCTGTGAGACTTTAGTGAAGTGAATTGACTTCTCTGAGTCACCTTCTGCCAGTGGGGAGGCTAATATTAATAGCACTTCATCTTAAACACCATCTTCAGCTAAAGAAAAAGGGGCTCTTGGGGGTAGTAATTTGAGACTTCAATGGGGAGAAAAGCAATTCATATAAAAATGGAAAAGCTTTCCATCTTGGAGGTGGCACAGCTGCTTGGATGACATGGGAATGCAAATTGATACAACCACTATGGAGAACAGTATGGAGATTTACTTAAAAACTAGAAATAAAACTACCACATGACCCAGCAATCCCGCTCCTAGACATATGCCCTGAGGAAACCATAATTGAAAAAGACACATGTACCCCAATGTTCATCACAACACTATTTACAATAGCTAGGACATGGAAGCAACCTAGATGGCCATCAGTGATGCATGGGTAAAGAAGTGGTACATATACACAATGGAATATTACTCAGCCATAAAAAGGAACTCATTCAACTCAGTTGTAATAAGGTGGATGAAACTAGAGCCTCTTATATAAACTGAAGTCAGAAAGAGAAAGACAAATATCGTATATTAATGCATGTATATGGAATCTAGAAAAATGGTACTGCCCTATTTGCAGGGCAGCAATGGAAACACAGACATAAAGAACAGACTTGTGGACATGGTGAGGTGGGTGTAAGGAGAGGGTGGGATGAATCGAGTGAGTAGCATTGAAACAAATACACTACTGTATGCAGGATTAGATAGCCAATAGAAATTGTGCTGTATAATGTGCTGTATGATACAGGGAGCTCAAATACGGTACTCTGATAACCTAGAGGGGTGGGATGGGGTGGGACGTGGGAAGGAGGCTCAAGAGGGAGGGGACATACATATACCTGTGGCTGACTCATGTTGATATATAGAAGAAACCAACACAATACTGTAAAGCAATTATCCTCCAACTAAAAGTAAATAATTTTTTTAAAACATGGAAAAGCAAACATTGGGTAAGCAAAAACAAAAACAGCCCTGCAATGAACACTGTAGTACATATGTCTTTTTTCAGTTATGGTTTTCTCAGCATATGTGTCCAGTAGTGGTATTGTGGGGTCATATGATAGTGTTACCCCTAGTTTTCTTAAGGAATCCCCATACTATCTTCCATAGTGGTTGTATCAAGTTACATTCCCACCAATGGTACAAGAGAGTTCCATTTTCTCTACACCCTCTCCAGTATTTATTTTTTGTGGATTTTTTTTTATGATGGCCATTCTGACAGGTGTGAGGTGATATCTTATTGTGGTTTTGACTTGCATTTCTCTACTAATGAGGGATGTTGAGCATTTTTTCATGTGTTTATTCACCATCTGTATGTCTTCTTTGGGGAAATGTCTGTTTAGGTCTTTTTCCCACTTTTTGATTGGGCTGTTTGTTTTTCTGGCATTGTTGCATGAGCTGCTCATATATTTTAGAGATCAATTCTTTGTTTAGTTCACTATTATTTTCACCTTGCTTATAGTTTCCTCCTTTGTGCAAAAACTTTTAAGTATAATTAGCTCCCATTAAAAAAATTTTTTTTTTATCTCCATTACTCTAGGAGGTCGGTCACAGAGGATTTTGCTGTGATTTATGTCATGGTGATCTGCCTGTTTTCCTCTAAGAGTTTTATGGTTTCTGGCCTTACATTTACGTCTTAAATCTATTTTGAGTTTATCTTTGTGTATGGTATTAGGAAGTGTTCTAATTTCATTCTTTTACATGTAGCTGTCCAGTTTTCCCAGCACCACCTATTGAAGAGACTACCTTTTCCCCATTGTATATTCTTGCCTCCTTTGTCAAAGATAAGATGCCCAGAGGTGTGTGGGTTTATCTCTGGGCTTTCTATCTTATTCCATTGGTCTATATATCACACTATCATTTCTTGACTGCTTCTCCCTTGTCTTGCATCCCCCAAATCCCCTGATTTAACAACTACTTGAATGTGCCCTTTGGAACTCAGGGTAGGTCATAGAGGTTGGAGCCTATTTCCTACAACCAAGAAATGGCATGGTGGGTAAGGGAGGGGGGCGGTACAGAAAGGCCTCTGTGCCCAGGACCCCTATAGCATCCTGCTTAGTTTCATTGCCAACCTCTTTCTTCCTCCTCTCTTTTCCAGATTTTCCCCATATATTTTATATTTTTTAATCCAATTGCATAATCAGATCTATTCCTAGTGCTCTATTCTCTCTCTGTCCTTTCCATTTTAGAATCTTTCACTTAACTCAGCTCAAAATAAAAACTTCCCTTAGACTCCATTACTCCAAAATGGAGTGAGAAACTACAAATAGCAAGTCATTTTCTCAGAGACACTTTGTTTTCTTTTGTACATTTGTTATAATTAGAGGATAATAGTAATAGTACTCTGGACACAGCACTTTATATATAGAAAAGACTCAGTTCTGGTGCGTTATTAATTTTAGGTTATTTATTATTATTCTTTAGGTTGTTGATTCTTATTTTGGGGAGGGGGTGAAGGGACAAAATATTCTCTTGGTAGTCCATTCAAGAAGAATCATGTGCATCAGGGACCTGACACATCTTGTGATTCTGCTCACCTGCCTATAAGTAGGTAACATATTCCTAGGCATAGATAATGGAATACAGTTCATCACATTGGATATAAACAAGATATTATGATGGCTTGAGGCTATAAGAGGGGGAAAATTGGAGAAAGTCAAATAGCTACCATGCATCATACTCCTAAGGAGTGTGGGTATTTTCATATACCTGTATCATCACAAGGGTTCTATGAAGAAAGGCATCATTGTCTCCAACCCTTCTACCCTATATTGGTGGTTAGGAGTTTAGGGGACAGAAAGTTCTGCGGAAGCTTCTCTTTATGGTGTTCTTTAGCTCCTTATTCCTAAGACTGAAAATAATTGGACTAAGAAAGGGGGTGAAGACTGTATAAGTGGTGGTCATCAGAATGTTACTGTCCATAGAATGAGGGCCCTTGGGTTTGACGTAGATGATGGAGGCAAAACCGTAGTGCACGACCACTATGGTGAGGTGGGAGACACAGGTGGAGAAGGTCTTGTGCCGGCCCTCAGTGGAGGGGATCCTCAGGATGGCAGCCACGATGAAGACATAGGAGAGGACGATAAGGAATAAGCACCCAATCAGGGCTGTGACACAGACCAGGATCACAGCCAGGGTGAAAGAGGCTGTGTCCCTCCCACAGGACAACTTCAAGAGGGAAAAAATATGGCAGAAAAAATGGTGAATCTCATTGGACCCACAGAAGGTGAGATGAAAAATAATCAGTGTTACCATCATCCCCATGACTGAGCCACCAGCCCAGCACCAGGACACGAGACGGGCACAGTCACGGGTGCTCATGAGCACGTTGTAGCGCAGCGGGTGGCAGATGGCCATGTAGCGGTCGTAGCCCATGATCATGAGCAGGAAGGAGTGGGTGTAGCCAAACGTGAAGGAGAAAAACATCTGGCTGGCACAGGCCACAAAGGTGATGGAGCGGTGGGTGGACAGCATGTCCATCAGCATTTGAGGGGTAATGGTAACAGTGAACAGAATCTCAGAGATGGAGAGGGCGCACAGGAAGAGGTACATGGGGGTGTGGAGGCTGTGCTCCCTCCAGATGGTGCCCATGATGAGCAGGTTCCCCAGCAGTGTGAACAGATACATCAGCAGGTACAGCAGGAAGAAGGTGGGCAGGAGCTGCTGAGGGAAGTTGGAGAAGCCAATGAGGATGAATTCAGACACCGTGCTGTAGTTCTGACCAGACAAGGATGCTGCACCTGGGGAGATCAGAAAGAGAATGAAGGCCCAGTGGTTAAAACAGAGGCGCAGCTGCTGCTGCTCCAAAACAGAGGCACTAGCATACCTTAAAGGCCAATTGAAGAGCTCTATACTGTACAGATGGAGAAGGAAATGACAACCCACTCCAGAATTCTTGCCTGGAGAATCCCATGGACAGAGGAGCTTGCCAGGCTACAGTCTATGCGGTTGCAAGAGTAGGACACGACTGAGTGACTAAGCACATACTATACAGAGAAGTTGGACTTACCTACTGGCTCAGACAGTAAAGTATCTGCCTGCAATGCAGGAGACCAGAATTCAATCCCTGGGTTGGGAAGGTCCCCTGGAGTAAAGCAATCCACCCCAGTATTTTTGCCTGGAGAATTCCATGGACAGAGGAGTCTGGCAAGCTACAGTCCATGAAGTCACAAAGAGTTGGACAAGACTGAGCAGCTAACATTTTCACTTCACTTCTTTTTTCATGCTGTACAGGAAGTCCCTAACATATGAATCTTCAAGTTGTAAACTTTCAAAGATATGAACTCGTGTTCAAATGTCCACTCATATAAGTTAGTTCACATATTTGGTGAGACCTGCTATACTTTTCAAGGTACTGTGCTCTAAGATTAAAAATGTTTTCTTTATTTTTTGTGTTTATTTATTTTCTATGTATTTTTTTGTGTGAAAAGTATTATAAGCTGGTAATGGTATAGTATTATATAGACAATTGTGTTAATTGGGTACCTAAGCTAACCTTGTTGGACTTGAAAGAAAATTACACTTATGAACGCACTCTGGTAATGGAACTCATTTGTATGTAGGGGGCTTACCATATATCCATTTGCTTAACTTCTCTGGGTCACACAGTCTCCATCGGTAAGTTGGAATAAATCATTATAGCTTTTGCCTTTCAGCAGTGTGATAAACATCAGTGAATTAAGTGCTTAAGACATAGTTTTGGTTCCTGGGTGTTTATTAACAGCAATGAAAAGAAATATAATATCCAGGTTTGTAATCAAGACAGACATAGATGATCGGGGTCATAGTTTCCTGAATACTGTGCCTGTTCTAGATTGGATTTCGGATTTATCAAAATAATTTTTCCTCTGAGAGATTTTTCTTTTAATTGAGTAACCCGTTCGTCTTTATTTCAGTACTGTCTTCTTTTAGTACTGAATTCATTCCTGCCATCGTATCCTGTGTGTGCGTATATGCATGCATGTTAAGGTGCTTCCAACCCTTTGTGACCCTACAGACCATAGCCCACCAGGCTCCTCTGTCCATGGGATTCTCCAGGCAAGAATACTGGAGTGGGCTGCCATGCCCTCCTCCAGGGGATCTTTCCAACCCCTGGATTGAACCCACATCTCTTATGCCTCCTGCATTGTCAGGCAGGTTCTTTACCACTAGCGCTACCTGGGAAGCCTGTGTCTGCTCAGTCACTCAGTCATGGCCAACTATTTGTGATCCCATGTACTGTAGCGTGCCAGGCTTCTCTGTCCATGGAATTTTCTAGGCAAGGATACTGGAGTGTGTTGCCATTTCCTACTTCACTGGGAAGCCTATATATGCAATCTGAAGAGAAACCAGATTATTGCATATAAATAAATATATATACACCTAAAGAAATTGAAGGGAACATTTGAAAATAAAAGGACGGGTGAATATATGCCAGGCAAATGTTCACCAAAGGAAAATGAAGAAGCAATGCTGAAAGCAGAAAAAATAGAATTTAATGAAATAATAATCATAAAATATCTGATACCATATGCCAGTAAAAGGAACCAGGTTCCCTGGAGAAGTGGTCTGTGCATGGATGCAAACCTAGATCTCTTCAACAGTGCAATGGAACTTTCACTGAATAGTGTGTTAGTGCTAAAGGATACTGGAACCAGACTGAAAATGTGCCCATTGGCATAGCTGAGCATCAGAAAGAGTGCTCATGTGCAGACGATGGAGGAACAGCTAAAGGATGCCAAGAAGAAGCAATTAGGAAATCCAGAAGGTGAAAACTTTCAAAGAACAATTAGTTGAATCTCATCAGCAAGCCAGGGTCATGAAAAGGGTGAAGAGAAATTCAAGGGACATAACAATCACATCCAACATAGAGTACTAGATTTGATGTGGATTTAGATAAGCTAGTTGTAAGGTGTTATTAAGGATATAGAGAAGATTTTGATTTGTTATGGGTGAATGATGAGGTATTAATAGTATGAAGAGATCATTCTTAATTTAGTTATTAACTTTAAGTATGAGCTTGTTATTTTGGCTATGAAGGAAAATATTAGTAGCTTAAATATGTACTGAAATTTAAAAATTACACACATGTGCACACCAAGGAAGAAAGAAAAATATTTTGTGAAGATTATTAGAACATTGTAGCAACCTAATAGATATAAATAACCTATATAACTGACTCAGTGGACATGAATTTGAGCAAACTCTGGGAGACAGTGAAGGACAGGACAGCTTGGCATGCTGCAGTCCATGGGGTCACAAAGAGTCAGACACGACTTAGCAACTGAACAACAGCAATGTACCCCAGATAATTAATAAAGAAATAATGAACACAACTTTCAGTGAAATAGATAAGAGGCAGAAATATATAAATTGAAACTAGATAAGTAGATTTTAAAACTGAGGTTGCAAGTTTTGATAGGGTTCAGAACTGTAATTTGGGAATTATTAATTATTATGCAATAATAATATTCAGACATTAGCTCCTGAATATACTTAGGCTCTTCACTAAGCAGAGACTAAACATAATTTTCAACCATATAGAGAATTTTAACAAAACTTGGCCTTCTGTTTGGACATAGAGCAAACCTCCATACACTTCAAAGTATAAATATTATATAGATTGTAGTGCATTAAAATTGGAAATCAGTAGAGAAGAAATGCCTTTCCAAATCCTATAAGTTAGGAACTCAATATAATATTAAATAATATTTTTTCTGTAGCAAGTCATAAAATGAATGAAGAAATATTTGTAATTAAATAACCATCAAATGTCAAATTTATAAGCTAAAGCAGTACTGTCATGGGAAACATATTGCTTTAAGCATACATATACATATATGTCATGAGACTTTATTCAGAAAACAAATCATCCTTAACACAGCCCAAATCAAGCAACTGGAAAAGATTAATAAGATAGAAACAAGGAGAAAATTGCCAATGAGAAAACACAACACTAAAATTGGAAAATAACTACAGAAATAAATGACATTTCTAAATCAATGAAAATAATAAGAAAACTATGTTAAGAAATTCAAAACAATAAATGAAATAAATAAATTCTCAGAAACATGTACAATTTCAGACCTGGTTCAAGAAATAGACACTCTGGACATTCAAATAAGTTTTAAAGAAATTGAAATGGTTAAAGACCTTCTCTTTCTATAATCATTAACCCCAGTGGGTTTATAAGTGAATGCTTATAAATTTTTAAAGAACAGTTGATGAATACTTTATATATAATCTTCAAAATATAAATAAATAACAGAAAAATAGTTGAAATCTACCATGCTCATTTCATCATGTTAATGTAATCTTGATTCTAAAACCAGGTTTATAATTATAGACTCAGTTTACCTATTTATGTAGATTTGAAAATCCATTATATGATATTACCAAGTCAAATGAAATAGTGTAGTAAAAATCATATATAGTATGATCAAGTGGTATTGGTTTATCCCATGAATGACAGGATGCACAGCATCAGATAACCTATCATGTGGTTTATCACATAAACTAAAAAATTGTATAAGCATTTTGATCAAGTAAAGAACATATTTTCTAAAATTCAACAATCATGATTTTTTATTTAATTGACATATAAGATATCAGTTTCAGGTGCACAACATAATGATTCATTATATATCTATTAATGACTTTTAAAAAATCCTTTTGCAACATGAAATCAAAAGGAACTTTCTTAGCTAGATAAAGAGAATATACTACAAAACTAAAAAGTAGTATACTAAGTGGGGAAGTTTATGTGTATTATTTTAGGATCAGAAGCAAGTCAAAGTTACTTACTGTCTCTGCTGTTTTTTAACATGGAACTGAAAGTCATGAATGATGCTACATGGAAAGAAAAGAAAAAAATATATATATAAGGATTGGAAGAGAAGAGGCTTGAGCATCTAGAAAGATAAGAGTTGAGACATAATATGTTAGTGCAGTAAGAAAGTGCAGTGCTGCAGAAGGCGAGATCAGCTTCCAAAAATCATAGTCTTTTTCAAGGTATTACACGAGTAACAATCATTCAAAATATGCAACTTAAGTTAAAATCAAGATAATACTCCCAGAGTAACACACATTATAAACAAACAGCTCTCAAGCATTTTGGTCTTAGGATCCCTTTACTAAAACTCCAAAATTATTGAGGCTCCTAAAGGGTTTTTGTTTAGGTGGACTGTAGCTATCAATTTTTACCTTATTAAAAATTACAGCAGAGAATCTTTAAAGTATTTTGTTAGTACATTTTAAAGAATAATAGTAAACCTACTTCAAGTTAATAATGGTAACATTTATATGAGAGTAATTCCATTTTCAAAAACATTTAGTGAGAAGAAGAGCCTTGTTTTACATTTTTGAAAATATGCCTAATGACTGCCTTATAAGAGCTTGATGTTCATGTCTGCTTCTTCATTTAGTCTGTGGTAAATACATTATTTTAACTGAAGCATTTGATGAAAACACATCCACACACCTGTAATTGGAAAGGGGCTTCCCAGGTGGCTCAGGTGGCAAAGAATTCACCTGCCAATGCAGGAGATGTAGGTTCGATCTCTGGGTCAGGAAGATCCCTTGGAGTAGGCAGTGGTAGCTCACTCTGGTATTGTCGCCTGGGAAATCCCATGGACAAAGGAACCTGGTGGGCTATGGTCCATGGGACCGTAAAGAGTCAGACACAACAGCACTCACACAATGCAATTGGAAAAGTAGGGGGGTCCATTTTCTGGATCCCCAGAAAATGTCTCTGGGACCCTCATCGGTCCTCGTATCACACTTTGAAAACCTCTGTTATAAAATACCTAGGAGTTAACAAAAAATATTCAGTACCTCCAAAGACAAAAAATCTAACCACTAATAAAAATCTGAATATCTGAAAATAGACTATATTCTCAAATGAGCTAATATTGTAGTGAAGCCAGCTCTCCTCCAAATTATGAGTGCAACTGTGGTTACAATTCCAGTGTATCGACTGCGAATTTGATAAAAACCAAGCAAAAATCCATTATGAAAATAAAGTCAGTACAAAACTCTGCTAATGTTATAAAAATGAACTAAGCAGGAGAGATAGGCCCTCCTAGATTGCGAGACATGCTTTAGTCATTGTCATTTTATAAAGTGTGAAACCTGGAACAGACATAGACACTCATGAAATGGTTTGGCTATCTCAGAAAATATCCTTTCATTATTCAACATCTAATGTATCATTAGGGTGGCAGCATGAATCTAGGGGGAAAGATGGATTGTTTACTCCTTTGTGGTGGGATAACTATATTTTATGAAGCAAAGTAAATTTGAATTTCTGCCTAAGACCACATGCAAAATGGAGACCGTTTGGATTCAGGACCTAAATATTAAATATAAGCCATAAAATTAAAAGGAAAAAGTAGAAGAGAATTACTTTGTTGATTTTTAAAACCAGAAACGTTCAGGTGATTTTTAAAACGTTTGAAAACATTGACATTAAGTATTTTTGTTCCACGTGGGATATTTTAGAGAAAATGATCTGGCAGATGAAAAGTTGGGGAAAAAATTATTCCATTCTGTAACACTGACAAAGGAATACTATCTAGAAGAAGAAACAAGTGGGAACTTTGATACAGATATGAGCAAAGGATATGAGCAGATAAATCACAGAAGTTACCAATGAAAATGAAAAGATGCTCAGAAAAAAGGGGGGTCAAGGTGGTTAAAGGAAAACAGCAATGGAATTTTATTGCATACAACAGCATTTAATTCCCCAAATTAGAAAATTCCATGTCAACTGGACTATGGGGCAAAAAAAGCCTCCTATGCCACTGCTGAGAATGTAGAATGGTGAAAATTCAGAATATACAAGCTCTGTACACCAGGTAATCTGATCCTAAGTCTGTCTCTACTTCTTAAACTTATTTACGGGGAAGGATGCAAGAGGTTGGGCTTCTCTGGTAGTTCAACTGGTAAAGAATCCACCTGCAACACAGGAGATCCCAGTTAGATTCCTTGGTTGGGAAGATCCTCTGGAGAAGGGATAGGCTACCCACTCCAGTATTTTGGGTTTCCGTGGTGGCTCAGACAGTAAAGAATCCGCCTGCAATGTGGAAGACCTGGATTCGATTTTTGGGTTGGGAAGATCCCCTGGAGAAGAGAGTGTCTATCCACTCTGGTCTTCTTGCGTGGAAAATTCCATGGACAGAAGAGCCTGGCGGGCTACAGTTCACCAGGTCGCAAAGAGTCGGACGCCACTGAGCAACTAACACACACTAATGCGAGAGGATGTTCCTGGTAGCATTGCTGCAGTAGGGGAATTGGAAAAGTTTGTTGGTCACAACTGGGGAGAGTCCAGGTAAAACGGATTGGATGCCCAAGCAGATGTTAGATGTGTGCCTAACAGTGTAAATGAAATTTTACAATAAGATGGAGAGAATCAGGCAAAAAAACAGGATGACCTCTCCAGCATAATTCCTTTTGGGCACATTGAAAATGTAGAAGGTGAAGCTTTTCTGTGAAACTGGCACAGTGGATACACGTTATCACACATTAGCAAAACCCGTAGAGTGTACCACGCAAAGAGGGAAGCTTAGGGTAAACTTGGACATTGGTTAGTTATATCTATATCGGTTCATCAGTTGTGACAAATAGACAACATTAATGCAACACATAAATAATAGAGGAAGCTGTGTTCAGGAAAAGGAGGTAAGTGGGAACCTGCTATACTATTGGATCAGCTTTTATGTAAACCTTAAACTTCTCTAATAAGCCTCATTAATTTAAAAAATAGATCAAAATCCATTTAAAATTGTATATAGAGAGCAATATATAACTTGCAAGAACACATACAAATCTAAGAGTACACATGAAGTATTTTGAAACGATGGTCAAAACAAGAAGGAAATGGGGTGAAAAAAATTGGAATACATTCATGAAATATGAGAAGGATCTTGGGCAAACCCATGATAATCAAAGCTGCAAACTGGAAATACCATTGACTCAAACCTCAACAGCTGAAGTCCATAATGAAGTTTTTAAAATATATTTTAATGAATAATTTGAGTTATGTTGCTGCCCAGAGCTCCTAAACTCCTTGACTCTGAGACAAGGCTCCCCCTCATTGCATACCCTGGTTGTCTCATTAAGGCATTGTCTCAAGAATCCCCCCACAGTAAGGGTCAGCCTGGAACTGGGAGGACACAGAATCGCCAGGACAGTGAGGACCTTAGCTGGAGTGAAGATGCTCTATGGAGTGAGGAAGATGCATTTATGGCCCCAAAATTCTTCTGGCCATCTATGCACTCCACCAAAAAACCAAGACATTGATGTCAACCCGCAGGAAGTTGATCCAACCTCTACTCTTTTCTCCAGTTCCTGCCTCACTCCTGAAGTCTGCAGTGTCAACTGCCTTCCATGCTTCATGCCTCCATTCACTCAACGTTCTCCTTCCCCAAGAAGTGCTCAGTTTCTCCCACTCCTCTACATTCATGTGGCTCCATCCCCTCTCTCCTGAATCACCCCCCACCCTCCTCCTCTGCCCCCTCCTCTGCCCCCACTCCATTCTGATTTCCAGAGAGAATTTTCTGAAACATGTACAAGGTAAGCAGTCCTCAGACCCAGGGTTCAAATCCCCGCTCCCACCTTGTATCTTTGAGAAAGAACTTTAGAGCTCTGAGCATCCTCTCTGAAAAATCAAAGTTCTTAGAGAACTGCCTTCAGTGGGTCCATGAGGATTCACATAAAGGGCTCAGAGTTTACCTCTGAGTAAAAATAAATATTTAAATGTAGCTATCACAGACTTGGAGATGGTGCTTCTTCTTCTGATTGGTTTTCTGCCATCCTGTATCACATGTCACCAGTTGGCCCCATCTAAACTCATGGTCTCTGACCTCAGTGGAGTACTTAGTCCCCCTAGTAGCCACACAACACTGTTCCCCCTACCCCCAGGAGGCTGATCCAACCTCCACTCTCTTCTCCAGCCCCTGCCTCACCCCTACAGTCTGCCTTCCTACCTCCGGCTTGGTGGAATGGCCATGATCCTTGAGATTGGTCTCTCCCAATTCCTCTGGCAGGTGAACAGAATTCTGTTTCCTCTGGTCTCACAGAGAACGGTTCACACACAGGTGTTGAACAAACATCACACACATCACTGAGTGCATCCAGTTCATACTTATGCCTCCCCCAGAGCCTCCCCTTAAGATTAGCACCAGCCCAAGACACAGCAGCTGAGACAAACATACCTAAAGCACAATTTCTCAAGCTCCCACTACTCATGATATTTGGGGCCAGATCATTTCTTGGCTGTCCTTCTCATTGTACAATGCTTAGCAGCATCCCTAGTCTGAACCTAACAGATGCCAGGAGCATCCCTCCCCTACAATGAGTCATAACAATAAAAAATTATCAAGACATATCAATTTCTCATCTACATGCTTTCTTCTCTGCAATCACCCTCTGTGTTTTTTCAGCTTTTTAACTCTATTGAGGTTTTCAGTGGCTAAGTCGAAGATCTCTCTTGGTAAATGTCACATTGCACTTGAAAATATGTGGGTTATTTTCTAATATCTTTCGATATTGATTTCTAACATAATTCCACAGTGATAAGAGAACAGACTCTATGATTTCAGTACCTTTAGACCATGAAATTTTTGCACCTTGTTTTATGTTCCTGGATATATTCCAGTGTCTCCTAGATTATAGTCTATGGGAACTTGAATAGAATTTGTATCCTACTGTTGTGTGAAAATTGTATGCATCTTAATTATGTTGAGTTGGTTCATGGTGCTTTTCAGGTCTACTATACCCTTCTACTTTTCTAGATATCCACTCTATTAATTTTTGAGAGTTTTATATTGAAACTCCAACCAAAAATCTTAATTTATCTACTTTAAAAAGTAAATGTAATAGATAGCATAGCTAAAGAATCCACCTGCAATTCAGGAAACCCAGCTTGGATCCCTAGGTTAGGAAGATCCCCTGGAGAAAGGAATGGCAACCCACTCCAGTAATCTTGCCTGGAGAATCCCATGGAGAGAGGAGCCTAGGAGGCTACAGTCCATGGGGTCGCAAAGAGTCAGACATGACTGAACAACTAACACTGCTTCCTGCAACTTTGTTCTGTGTTCCAAGTCTCCTGTAATTGTGTTATCATACTTTCATAATTGAAAATAAATAAATGAAATTTTTAAAATTATCAAGATATATCCAAATGTCCAGTGTCAGGCAGAATTGCCCTGGGGTGAGAACTGCTGACCTAGAAGCTGCAAAGGGCACCTAGGCTAAGCAAAAACTAGAGACCCAAGATGGGCAAACAGGAATGATTCCCAGGAGCCTCCCAAAGCTACAGTCCTCTATTATTACTCTTCTCATTCCCAGGCTGAACAGTGCTACCAACAGCTGTAGGATTCTGCTTTCCTACTCTCTCCCTCCTCTGCTTGAGGGAGGTCCTTCTTTGCTTGAGTTGCCTCTTCCAAGAAACGGCCAACAGGGAAGGGGAGAAGAAGCTTTCCTGCTTATTGCTGTCAGAAGCATCCACAGGCAGGTGTGGGGACAGATATAAGTTCTCCTAGAACTGATACACTGTGCTTTATCCCTGCTGCAGGCTCCAGGAGACTGTTCCCAAGAGCCCCTTCATGAAACCAACCTGGATGTGCAGTCTTCAAGGTCAGGAGATGCTGGAGGAACCTCAGGGGGCCTTCTGAGATCTGCAGTCTCTACTTCCTCCTCCACCTACCCATTCAAAGTGAAGATTCCTGGTTGCCTCTCTCTGACCCCAGAGACCTCAGCCCTTACTGAGGGTAGAGAAGCTCTGTCTCTTGGGGGAGACAGAGCTGAATACAGATGCCTTCAACTGCTTGGGGTCAAG
The DNA here is from genome assembly GCF_019923935.1 of Bubalus bubalis. Lineage (NCBI taxonomy): Eukaryota > Metazoa > Chordata > Mammalia > Artiodactyla > Bovidae > Bubalus > Bubalus bubalis. The sequence continues at coordinate 103,157,917 of NC_059165.1, read as the reverse complement.
GTACTGTCAGAGGGAGAGCAGGAACCCAGAATGGGAATCCAGGGCTGTGCCCTTGGGTAAGGGCAGTTGGAAGGCTTCCCAGAATAAGGGTAATTTGGAGCTGAGTCTTGGAGAGTGGTTTTCTCTTGGGGTTAGAGTGCAAAGAACATGCCTGCAATGAGGTTCAATCCCTGGGTTGGGAAGATCCCCTGGAGGAGGAAATGACAACCCACTCCAGTATTCTTCCTTGGGAAATTCCATGGACAGAGGAACCTCCCTGACTACAGTCCACAGGGTCGCAAAGAGTTGATATGACTGAGCAACTAATACCTTACTCTTGGGCAATATAGGTGCACTGTCTTCTAGCCAAACTGGAAAACCTCACCTTCTTCCTGATCAAGTTCTACACTATCCCCATTGCCCTGCTGATCCAAGCCAGCAAGCCTGATGTTAGCATAAGCCACCCTGGGATAAAATATAATAATTTGATCCTTCAGTTTTTGCCCATGTTTCCTGATAGTCAGCTTAGGAGTGATAGTATCTTTTTAATGCTGATTGCTGATGAAATGATAAGGGCTTACAGGCTGTTGGTAGCTACAGGATGCATCTGGTCTTCAGGATACCAAGGCAAGATGTAAAATATTGGAACATTCAGCCCTACTTCCTAGATCTCTAGGGAGAGAAGAGGGGATGTAGATTGATTTAAGCATCAATGCCAGTGATTTAATCAATCAGGGCTCTGTGCTGATCCCTTTACAGAAAATTCCCAAATGGGGCTTCCAGGATGATAAGCATATGGAGCTTCTGGTAAGTGGGGTGCATCCAGGGAGGGCAAGGAAGCTCCTTATTCCTACCCTCATAATTTTCTCTTCGTTTCTCTTCCATTTGTCTTTTCCTGAGTTGTATCTTTTATAATAAACTGGTAATAGGAATTTAAAGCACTTTTCTGAATTCTATGAGTTATTTTAGCAACATGTAGGATGTGAAAGGGGAGGGATGGATCGTGGAAACATCCATCTTTCTAGTCAGTGAAGACTGGCAGCCAAAGTGGGAGCAGTCTTGTGGGACTGAGCCCTTCACCTGTGAGTTCTGACACCAGTTGCAGGTTGTGAGTGTCCTAACTGAATTGTGGGACACTACTACTGTACAGAGAGTGGGAGAATTGACCTCCCTTCCTGTAGAAAAAAGCCACACATGTAATGTCATAAACGTTCAGCAGCATCGTCTTTCCAGCCTTGTAATCAGCCTCAATTCTGGCCACTGAGCTCATCTTGGATGCCCTCACCTATCTCCCCCTCCACACCTCTCCCCATCACTCCCTGCATCTCCTCATACCAATCTCTGCCCTCAGCAGCCTACTTCCCTCACAGCAGCCAGAAAGGGCTCTCTGCATACAAGAATCTGACCATGCTGCTTGTGTCTGAAACCAACTCCTTGGTACAACCATCTTGGAAAACTGATTGGCATTATCTATTAAAGCTGAACATAGATCTCTGCTATGACTCATATGACCATGGGCAGAGGAGCCTGGTAGGCTGCAGTCCATGGGGTCGTTAAGAGTCAGACAGGACTGAGCGACTTCACTTTCACTTTTCTCTTTCATGCACTGGAGAAGGAAATGGCAACCCACTCCAGTATTCCTGCCTGGAGAATCCCAGGGAAGACGGAGTCTGGTGGGCTGCCGTCTATGGGGTCGCACAGAGTCGGACACGACTGAAGCGACTTAGCATAGCATAGCATAGCATTGCCAATGGAACAAACCCTTCAGGTGGCCTTCATGATCTTGCATGCCCTTGATCTTTCCATCTGTATGCCTACACATTCCAGAAAGCCCTTAGCCACCTTCAGCTCTCCAGGGTTCACAAGACATAACATTGTCCCCAAATGCACTATGCATCTGTCACCCTGAACTTTTACACTTGTTGTGCCTTCTTAGAAGCCCCTCTTTCACCTGCCTATCTTTCCTGGATCGCATCTCCTTGCCCTTCAGGTCTTGTTTTAAGCATGGACCCCTCTGTTGTCATTGTTCAGTTACTAAGTTGTGTCCGACTGCTTGTGACCCATGGACCATAGCACGCCAGGCCTCCCTGTCCCTCACCATCTCCTGGAGTTTGCCCAAATTCATGTCCATTGAATCAGTGATGCTAGCCAACCATCTCATCTTCTGCCACCCTCTTTCCCTTTTGCCCTCAATCCTTCCCAGCATCAGGGTCTTTTCCAATGAGTCAGCTGTTTAAGGCAGGTGGCCAAAGTATTGGAGCTTCAGCTTCAGCATCAGTCCTTCCAATGAGTAACCCCCTCTAGAAGGCTTCAAAGCCACAGGCTGGTCTTTGACCTGCACTTAGCTCTCACAGTCCCCTAGGATTCCCTCATCATACCGTTGACCATATATATATATATATATATATATATTTTTTTTTTTTTTAATCACCACACACCTGTAAAGCAGTGACTCCCCATTCTGTCCCACTTTTCAGCTCCTTGAAACCACCAATCTGTTTTCTGTCCTTCTGATTTCACCCATCCCAGATACTTCACATAAATGGATTCACACAATATGTGCCCTTTTGTGTCTGGCTTCTTTTACAATTCATCCATGTTGCATCATGTATCAGGATAGTATGGCTTTTTTGCTTTTTTTGGGGGGGGGTGGCTGAATTATGCTACATTATATGAACATACCATATGTTGTTTATCCACCAATCCATTAATGGACATTTATTGTTAACCCTTTGATATTTCCTTATTTTTTTGGTATAAATTCATGTATGCATTTAGAAGAATGCTTGTAATATTTTATCCATTACTTCTAGTGTTCTGTAGGAGTCCTGTCAGATTTTCTAGACTTTAATATTCAGTGATTTAAACATCTTTACGAATCTACCTTTTTCTGTCCAGAAAAAATCTTTGACAACTCACAATGTCTACAGTTATGTCTGTGTTGTTGTTATTTAGTCACTAAGTTATGTCTGACTCTTTTGCAACCCCATGAGCTGTAGCCCACCAGGCCCCTCTGTCCATGGATTTCCCAGGCAAGAATACTGGAGTGGGTTGCCATTTCCTTCTCCAGGGGAATTTCCCTGACCTGGGAATCAAACTTGCGTCTCCTGCACTGGCAGGCAGATTCTTTACCACTGAGCTATCTGGGAAGCCAAGTTATGTGTATAGCATATCAATTGTGCTGCCAGTATGCTGGTCTTGAATAGTACCTTAATTTATATTTACTTTCATAAAGTAAGCTGAGTACCTCAATGTTGTTTTAATTAATGCCTATGCTCATTAACAACAAAAATAATATCATTTTCAAGTGTTTTTCTTTCCAAAATGATTCTTTTTTTAATATACACATATTACTTTTATTACCATAATTAAAAAAAAATAGTAATGCAAGACTTAAATAAAGTAGCAGTCCCCTGAAATATGAAGTAGTTGAACTCAGACTAAATCAACTGTGCAGGTTCACACAGCCCAAACAACTGGAGTAACATTTAAAACCCCGGCTGTCTGAGTAGTAAAGCAATTTAAATGTCTCCTGATGGATAGGTGGATAAAGAAAATGTGGTCCATACATACAGTGGAATATTATTCAGCCTTAAAGAACTAAACTCTTCCATATGAAACAGTGTGAATGAACCTTGAGGACATTATGCTAAGTGAAAGAAGGCAGTCACATAAGAATAAATACTCTATAATTCCCCTTACATGGGGCTTCCCAGGTGGTACAGTGATAAAGAATATATATATATATATATATATATTCCTAGCAGCATTGTTCTTTTTTTCATTTTTATTTTATATTGAAGTATAGTTGATTTACAATGTTGTCTTAGTTTCAGGTATATAGCAAAGTGATTCAGTTATACATGTATTTATTCTTTTCCCATATAGGTTATTACATAATATTAAGTAGAGTTCCCTCTACCATACCATAGGTTTTTATTGTTTATCTATTTTATATATACTAGTGTGTATGTCAAACCCAAGCTCTTAATTCCCTCACCCAACATTTCCTCTCTGATAACCATAAATTTGTTTTTGACATCCATGAGTCTGTTTCTGTTTTTAATTAACAATTTAAAAATGAGGAATTCAGTGGGATTTAGTGCATGTACAATGTTGTACAACTATCACATCTATCTCATTCCAAAACATCTCCTTCACCCCAAAGAGACCTCATACTCATTAAATTGTAACTCCCTGTTCTCCACTCCCCTAGCCCCCAGAAACCACTATCTACTTCCTGTCTCTAGGATTTGCCTATTCTGGACATTTCACATACATGGAATTATATGATATGTTTGCTTTTGTGTCTGGCTTCTCTCAGTTACAGTGATGTTCTTGAGGTTCATACACTTTGTAGCATGTGTCGACCTACAAAAAAAGCTGCTAAGAAAAGAAGTATTCATGAGATTTTCACTTCTGATACCAATACACCTACAGTTTCTCTTTTAAAAAGTAAGATGATCAACATCATTAGTCATGAAGGAAATACAAATCAAAACCACAATGAGGTATCACTTCACTCTCACTGGAATGACTACATTTTTTTAAACAACAGAAAATAGCAAGTGTTGGAAGCTATGTGGAGAAGTGGAACTGCTACACTCAGGCCCTTGGGCTCTTTAATCAGTAGAAGTTGATAGAAGATGAGAATTTCAGATGAGAATTTCAAGTAAGACTTTACTGGGGCTCATGCTGCAGCAGAAGGGAGCAAAAACAAGAAACAGGTGCCCTTGCTAGGTCCTCAGTTTCGTCGGGCAGAAGCGGGGGCAGGGTGCAAGCGGGTGTCTTAAATCGGATGCTGGGCTCAGTGGGTTAGACAGGAGGCATAGCTTAGGTGGCTGCCCATCCCCTTGGTGGTGCTGTTATGTACAGTACCCTTCTTGTGCTCTTGGCATCTCAGAAATGGCTTGTTGGTTTGTTGTCTTTTTGTATCTTATTGTTCATATTGCTCAGACTACACTTGTTTATTCACGGTTATTTTTAGTCCCTTATGGTTTCTTTGTATTCTGTTGCTCAAGGAGACATTTGACCAGATGCAAGGACTCCTGTAGGGCTGCCCAGGTGGGTCAGTAATAAAGAATCCACCTGCAATTCATGAGACCTGGGTTAGATCCCTGGGTCAGGAAGATCCCCTGGAGAAGGAAATGGCAACCTGCTCCAGTATTTTTGCCTGGGAAATCCCATGGATAGAGGAGCCTGGTGGGCTGGAGTCTATGGGGTCGTAAAGAGTCGGACATGACTTGGTGACTAAACAACAACAAAAACAACAAAGCACTCCTGTAAAGGGTCCCAGGTCCCACTCTATCTCAGAACCACTATACATTGCTGGTGGGAATGAAAAATGGTGCAACCACTGTGGAAAGCAGTTCAGCGGTTCCTCAAAGGATACATGCAATTACTATATGACCCAGAAATTCCGCTTATGGATAAGGGGACGACAGAGGATGAGATGGCTGGATGGCATCACTGACTCAATGGACATGAGTTTGGGTAAACTCCAGGAGTTGGTGATGGACAGGGAGGCCTGGCGTGCTGCGATTCACAGGGTCGCAAAGAGTCAGACATGACTGAGAGACTGCACTGAACTGAACTGAACCTCAAAGAATTAAAAATAGGGACTCAAACATTTATCCATGAATGTTCACAGCAGTGCTATTTGTAATGGCCAAAAGATGGAAAACAACTCAACCGTCTATCAGCAGATGAATGGATAAACAAACTAGGTGTATAAATACAATGTAATATTGTTCAGCCATTCAAAGGAATGAATATCTCTTTATGTGTGCTGAGAGATATTTGCACTCATTAGTTTGTCCCTGGAGTCAGACTACCTAGATTTGAATGCTAAATCTGCCACTTCAGGCTGGGTGAACAATGGACAAGTGAGAGTCTCTGCTTCCTTCCTCATTGGGCTTTTGTAAGAAGCATAGGATGTTGCATGCTCTGCACAGCTCCAGCCACATTACAAATCCTTAACACATCATAACTGTTTTCAAGGGGCTTCCCAGGTGGCACTAGTGGTAAAGAATCTTCTTGCTGATGCAGAAAATACAATAGACAGTAGGTTTGATCCCTGGGTTGGGAAGATCCCTTGAGGAAGAAATGGCAACTCACTCCAGTATTCTTGCCTAAAAAATTCCATGTACAAGAGGAGCCTGGTGGGCTACAGTCCATGGGATCACAAAGAGACATGACTGAATGCCTGAGAACACACACAACTGTTTTCAGGAATAACATATCTAAAATCTTCTTCACTGGAAAAACTGACTTCCATGCTACCCATCTGGCAGCCAAAAGAGACAGATTCGAAGAATGGCAATGCTCCTGGGACAAAAGCTCTTTCCCTCAGGGGTCCTAGACTCAAAGGCTTCACTGGGGAAGATGAACTAATTGTAGTCACTCTAACAAGGTTCTCCGGAGATCATACCCGAAGGCCAGAGATTCTGATATTAATCTGTTAGTGTGATTCTGCTGTGTGTTCTCTGAGAAAGCCTGCTTTTCATCCACAGTTGCAAGACAAAGTTGAGGCTGCAGGAACCCCAAATCTCTGGAAACAGGACCCCTGATGGGTTGAGAGGTCCTGGAATCTGATAGAGGTATAGTATTTATTGGTTAATAAGGCATCAGGAAGACAAGCCACAATCAAGCTGATCTCAGGGAAGATCCTCCCCCACCAAACTTGCCTTCAGAGGTTAGGGGTACTCTCTGATCAGTTTCATCCACAAGGACTTAGGTTACCTGGTATCAGTGACTCATAGATGGGTAGGGGTATTGTGAGTTGGTCAAGAGAGTGGATATTTGAATCAGAGCATGAGCTGGATCCCAGATCCATGCAGGAGTCAGGTTTGGAGCCTCAGCTGTTGACTCATGATGTGGCTGAAGGTTAAATGGGATGATAATTGTTAAGAGGTTAGCTCATTGTGGATTGCATAGAATAAAGGTCACTGTGCCACTCTAAGGACTTCCCCAGTGGCTCAGCAGTGCAAAAGACACAAGCAGATTCAATCCCTGGGTCAAGAAGATCCCCTGGAGGAGGGCATGGCAGCCCACTCCAGTATTCCTGCTGGGAAAATCTCATGAACAGAGGATCCTGGAGGGTTATGGTCCATGGGGTCAGAAAGAGCTGGACACGACTAAAGTGACTGAGCATACATGCACGCTCACACAGACCACTCTAACTTAGTCAACTTGTATAGATGCTGAGGGGAGGAGAGAGTCTGTCATGCTTTAACCATGGGTATCAGTGATCCCTAACTGGGGGAAATTTCTACTCTGCTCAAGGGGTGTTATTCAAGATATTTTTGCTCCTTACAACTGGAGATAGGAGGAATGCAATTGGCATTCAGTGGGTCAAAGCCAGGTGCTCAAAGTCATACAATAATATATAAGACAGTCTGTACCACAAACAAAAATATGATTCATGATCAAATGTCAGTAGTGCCAGGATGAGAACCACTAGGCTCCACCCAAAAGAGGAGAGGAACAGGGAAGGGATCCCTGAAGAAGTGGAGGCAACATAAGTGAGGTGAAGCTGGAGGCTAGAAGCTTCCAAGCAGGAGACAGCAGGTGGAAAGGACCAAAGTGTTAAGTGCTCAGTTGTGTCTGACTCTTTTGTGACCCTATGGACAGTATAGCCTGCCAGGTCCCTCTGTCCATGGAATTCTCCAGGCAAAAATATTGAAGCAGGTAGCCATTCCCTTCTCCAGGGGATCTTCCTGACCTAGGGATTGAACCCAGGTCTCCCACATTGCAGGCAGATTCTTTACTGTCTGGGCCAAGGCACAGAAAGTTATGTACCTTGGCTAAATCACACAGCCAGTAAGTGGCAGAACTTGAACTGAAACCCAGGTGTGTTTTCAGAGTTTGTCTTTAATCACTCTTTTACTATTTATTTTAAATACCAAACCCTAAAAGTGCCTAGGCTGTTTATTTTCATTTTATGTCTTTTATCCCTATCTTAATTAAGGAATAATTGACAAAAATTGTGTATAACTAAGATGTAAGACTTGGAGTTTTGATACATGTATACACTCTGAAATAATTGCCACAATCAAGCTAATTAATGTAAGACTCTTTATTTTGATAATATCACTAAGAGTTCCCACAAATAAAAATGTTTGTCCATATAACACGTCAGCTATGGATTTAATCCCCTTATCCTACTTTTCTCACTTAATCCTTATAACAACCCTAAGGAATTAGAAAAATTAGTCCCATATAACAGATGGGGAAACTAGGCTCAGCCTGGTTAAGTGAGATGCATCTTCAGGGATGGCTTTGAAAGAGCAGTGAGGTAATCTGTTTTCTTCCCACTGTTGATGCCCCTATTTCTGGCTTTAGCACTGCCTGGACATGGACAATCAGACCCAAGTCTCTGAATTCATCCTCCTTGGCCTCTCCCAGCAGCCCCTGCAGAGGCAGGTGCTTTTCAGCCTGTCCTGCATTCTGTATTTGAGTGGGTGCCTGGGAAATCTTCTCACCATCCTGGCCATCATCTTAGACCCTCACCTCCACAGCCCCATGTATTTCTTCCTCAGCAACTTGTCTCTTCTTGACATCTGCTTTACCTCCACCACCATCCCCAAGATGCTGGTGAACCATCTGTGTGGGCTCACCACCATCTCCTTCTCAGCTTGCCTGGTCCAGATGTATTTCTTCATTGCCTTTGGGGCAGCTGACAGCATGCTTCTCTCAGCCATGGCTTACGACCGCTACCTGGCCATCTGCAGCCCACTGCACTACATGGCAATCATGAGTGTCCTTCGGTGTACCTTGATGGTGGGGATACCCTGGATCTCAGCCAACCTCATCTCCATGGTCCACACTATCCTGATGTCCCACTTGTCCTTTTGCACCAATAGGATCCCACACTTCTTCTGTGATATCAATGCCTTGATCAAGCTCTCCTGCTCTGACACCCAAGTCAATGAGATGCTGGTGTTGGTCCTTGGGGGCCCAGTGGTTCTCATCTCTTTTGTGTGCATCATGGCCTCCTATACACCCATTGCTGTGACTGTGTGGAAGGTGCCTTCTGTCCAGGGCAGATGGAAAGCATTCTCCACATGTGGCTCTCACCTTTGTGTTGTCTGTCTCTTCTATGGGACTATCACTGGGGTCTACTTCAACCCTGCATCCACACACACCACCCAGAGGGACATGGCAGCCACAGTGATGTACACCATGGTCACCCCCATGCTGAACCCCTTCATCTATGGCCTGAGGAACCGAGATCTGAAGGGTGCCCTCCGGAAACTTCTTCTCAGCAAGAACCCCTTTGCCCAGCCTCTTTAAAGACTTTTTAGAACTAATTGCTTTTGAAAGAAACTAAATATGGAAGCAGTGACAGATTTTATTTTCTTGGCCTCCAAAATCACTGCAGACAGTGAGTGCAGCCATGAAATTAAAAGATGCTTCCTCCTTGGAAGGAAAGCTATGACAAACCCAGACAGTATATAAAAAAGCAGACATCACTTCCCGTAGTCAAGTACAGATGTGAAAGCTGGACCATAAATAAGGCTGGGAACCAAGGAATTGATGCTTTTGAATTGTGGTGCTGGAAGAGACTCTTGAGAGTCCCTTGGACCGCAACAAGATCAAACCAGTCACTCCTAAAGGGAATCGACCCTGAATATTCATTGGAAAGATTGATGCTGAAGCTGAAGCTCCAATATTTTGGCCACCTGATGCGAAGAGCTGACTCATTGGAAAAGACCCTGATGCTGGGAAAGGTTGAAGGCAAAAGGAGAAAGGGACAGCAGAGGATGAGATGTTTAGATAGCATCACTAACTCAATGGTCATGAATTTGAGCAAACTCCAGGAGATAGTGGAGGACAGATGAGCCTGGAGTGCTGCAGTGTTGCAAAGAGTTGGACACAACTTAGTGACTGAACAACAATGCTTCCCAATATTAGAATGTTTTTCTTTTAATGATAGAAACAATATATTCGTATTCATGTAAGTATTTTATTGAATACATTTGACATATAACGTTGTATAAATTAAGGTGTATAAAGCATAACTTTGACACATTTATATATAGCAATATGACTTCCATTGCAGTGATATTTCCTACCTCCGTCACATTAAACAATTTTCCTTTCTCTTAACTGGTTGGGATAAATCAGTTTTAGTTTTTCAGCAAGTTTTATGATTGTAGTACAATATTGCTGTCTATACTATTCACTATATTCTCTATGACTTATTTACTATTCATTGCAATTTTGTACCCTTAAAAACACCAGTCTTACTACTCCACTCCTCCATTTCCTGGTAACTACCATTCTGGTCTTTACATGTTTGATTATTTTTTTAGCTTCCAGATGTAAGTGATATATGTTTTGCACGTGGTACTTGTCTTTCTCTTTTTTACTTATCTCACTTCAGTTCAGTCTTTCAGTCATGTCCAACTCTTTGCAAACCCATGGACTGCAGCAACCCAGGCTTCCCTGTCTGTCACCAACTCCCAGAGCTTTCTAAAACCTGTGTCCATCAAGTCAGTGATGCCATCCAACCATCTCATCCTCTGATGCTCCTTTCTCCTTTTGCCTTCAATCTTTCCCAGCATCAGGGTCTTTTCCTATGAGCCAGCTCTTTGCATCAGGTGGCCAAGGTATTGGAGCTTCAGCTTCAGCATCAGTCCTTCCAATGAACACTCAGGACTGATCTCCTTTAAGATGGACTGGTTGGATCTCCTTGCAGTCCAAGGGACTCTCAAGAGTCTTCTCCAACACCACAGATCAAAAGCATCAATTCTTTGGCATTCAGCTTTCTTTACAGTCCAACTCACATCTGTACATGACTACTTGAAAAACCATAGCTTTTACTATATGGACCTTTGTTGGTAAAGTAATGACTCTGCTTTTTACTATATTGTCTAGGTTTGTCATAGCATTTCTTCCAAGGAGCAAGTGTCTTTTAATTTCATGGCTGCAGTCACCATCTCGGTGACTTTGGAGCTCAAGAAAATAAAGTCTGTCACTATTTCCATTGTTTCCCTGTCTATTTGCAATGAAGTGATGGGACCAGATCTTAGTTCTTTGAATGTTGAGTTTTAAGCCAACTTTTTCACTCTTCTCTTTCACCTTCATCAAGAGGCTCTTTAGTTCCTCTTCACTTTCTGCTGTTAGGGTGGTGTCATTTGCATACCTGAGGTTATTGATATTACTCCCAGCAGTCTTGATTCCAGCTTGTGCTTCATCCAGCCCAGCCTTTCGCAAGATGTACTCTGCATATAAGTTAAACAAGCAGGGTGACAATATACAGCCTTGACATACTCCTTTCCCAATTTGGAACCAGTCCACTGTTCCATGTCTGCTTCTAACTGTTGCTTCTTGACCTGCATACAGATTTCTCCGGAGGCAGGTCAGGTGGTCTGATACTCCCATCTCTTTAAGAATTTCCCACAGTTTGTCATGATCCACACAGCCAAAAGCTTTAGCATAGTCAATAAAGCAGAAGTAGATGTTTTTCTAGAATTCTCTTGTTTTTTCTATGGTCCAACAGATGTTGGGAATTTGATCTGTGGTTTCCTCTGCCTTTTCTAAATCCAGCTTGAGCATCTGGAAGTTCTCAGTTCACGTACTATTGAAGCCTAGCTTGGGTAATTTTTGAGCATTACTTCACTAGCACGTGAGATGAGGGCAATTGTGCGGTAGTTTGAACTTTCTTTGGCATTGCCTTTCTCTGGGATTAGAATGAAAATGGACATTTTTCAGTCCTGTAGCCCCTGTTGAGTTTTCCAAATTTGCTGGCATGTTGAGTGCAGCACTTTCACAGCATCACCTTTTAGGATTTGAAAGAGCTCAGCTGGAATTCCATTACCTCCACTGGCTATGTTCGTAGTGATGCTTCCTAAGGCCCACTTGACTTCACACTCCAGGATGCCTGGCTCTAGGTGACTGATCACACCATCGTCGTTATCTGGGTCATTAAGATCTTTTTTTATATATGTGTGTGTGTGCTCAGTCATTTCAGTCATGTCTAACTCTTTGCAACCCTGTGGACTATAGCTTGCCAGGATCCTCTGTCCATGGGATTCTCTAGGTAAGAATACTGGAATGAGTTGTCATGCTCTCCTCCAAGGGATAATGATGTACATTAACTATAATTCAATTAAAAAATTAGTTATTATCCATAGCCCTGAGAGGGTAACAGGCAGGAAGGCCAGGGGTCTCCAAAGGGAGGAAATAGCCTGCCAGTGTCAGACATTTTTATCTCTCTGAAGCAGCAGGAGGAAACAAACTAGTGATTTTTTCCTTCTCTATACAAATTTAAAAGGAGGTTTCTCTTAAAATACTGTGTTGCCATAATGACACCTGGTTTCACCTGAAGTTAACCAATGCCTTTTTCTTATAGAAATGTTTGTCTTAAGCTATGCTAATGTACTATGCATTTACCCACAAACTCTGTCTTCAAGTCGGTTTCGCCTCTTGGCTCAGAACCTGCTTGACAAACCAGTATGTTATACTCAGATATTGTTCCCCTATGTTCATTTACATAGGTAAATGAAACTATTTGTATGGTGGTCTGCCCTTCTTCAAGATTCAAGTTAATCATTTTATGGCCCAGGATAAACCATTTGGTGCCAAGATTATCCCAAAATACATCTTATGGGTGAGGGGCCTGGTGCCATTCTGAATTTTAAGACATTCCTTTCTTTCATTAACAGACTGCTAGTGACTATATAACATCCAGCTGAAGACTAGCAGAGGGATACTCTTCTGCCCCCTTCTGATGTGTATGTCAGAAGCTTTCTCTATCTCCTTTATACTTTAATAAAACTTTATTACACAAAAGCTCTGAGCGATCAAGCCTCGTCTCTGGCCCCGGATTGCATTCTTCTCCTCCGGGGGCCAAGAATCCCAGTGTCTTTGCATGATTCAACAGCAATCTTTCAGCCCCAGATAGTCGATCGCTTACCCAGTTTTCCCTTCTCCCTATTTCCCCTTTGGTAACATCTACTTTTTTCCATATGTACATTTTTGTTCTTGTTAGGTTTGCTTTGTCCACTTATTTGTTTTTTTTTTTTTTTGATTTTTTTTTGGTTATTTGTTTATTAGTTTTTTTATATTCCATGTATGAATGAAATTGTATGGTATTTGTCTTTCTCCAGCTGACTTATTTCACTTAGCATAGTACCCTCAACATCCATCCATGATGTCATAGTTGGCAAGATTTCATCTTTTACCAGTTTCCCCAGTGGCTCAGTGGTAAAGAATCTGCCTGCCAATGTAGGCAATACAGGAGATAAGAGTTCAATCCCTGGGTTTGGAAGATCCTCTGGAGAAGGAAATGGCAACCACTCCAATATTCTTGCCTGATTATCTTGCATAATACCCTCAACATCCATCCATGATGTCATAAATCGCAGGATTTCACCTTTTAAGGATTATATATATATATATACACACACACACATATATATACATGTTGAAGGTATTATGCTAAGTGAAATAAGTCAGCAGAAGAAAAACAAATACCATACAATTTCACTCATACATGAGATACAAAAAATAATAAACAAAAATGCCAAATAAATGGACAAACCAAATCAAACAAAAACAAACACATAGATAGGGAAAACAGAGTAGATGTTGTCAGAGGGGAAATAGTGAGAAGGGAAAATTGGGTAAAGTGGCCAACTATCTGTTGATGGATAACAACTACTTTTTAAATTGAATTATAGTTGATGTGAAACATTCTATTAATGTAAGTTACAGGTGTACAATATAGTAATTTACAATTTTTAAATGTTATACCCATTTATTTGCATTATAAAATGTTGACTATATTCCCTGTGCTGTACAGCATACCCTTATGTTTATTTTATAAGTAACAGTTTGTACCTCTTCTTTCCCTGCTCCTGAATTGTTCCTCCCCAAGGAGGCACATGAGTTAATTATTCACGTAACCAGTAGTTTGTTCTCTACATCTAAGTTGGAGAAACTAAATTTTTGGTGAGGAGCACACTGTCAAGGGTCTACTCTACAGAACAGACACACGATTTTGTACAAATGAAACTTATATAATGTTATAAATCAATGTGACCTCAATAAAAATGAATTTTTTAAAAAAGGTGACATAAACATTGTAACAAAACAAAACCAAACCAATACAATATTGTAAAGTTAAAAAATAAAATAAAATGTATTAAAAAACACACACACACACACACACACAAACCAAGCAACCAATTCTTCATGGCTGAATAGCTTGGCCAAGTTATTTAACCTTTCTATGCCTTTGTTTCTTAAACTTGGAAAACTGGGAAGCCATAAATACCTAACTCATGAAATTATTGTGAGAATTGATGATTCACATATACACTTGTTTATATATTAATAATTATAATCTAAGAAGGTTATCAGGATCAGAGTGAGTAGTTCTAAATCAGACAGTGTGAACTACTATGCTACCATACTATTATAGTACACAAATAACATGCTATCAACATTTTACTACCACTAAAGTTAAGTTAGGGAGGCCTGGCATCCTGCGATTCATGGGGTCGCAAAGAGTCGGACACGACTGAGTGGCTGAACTGAACTGAACTGAACTGAAAGTTAAGTTAGAAAACTAAAATAATTTTTAAAAATAACATTATCTTGTACAGAAATAGACATGTAAAAGAGTAGAACAGCATAAGTGTCATGGAACAGCTCCATGTGTAAATAAATTTGCTATATTAAAAAGGGTGGCATTGCAAATCAATGGGTTATTTATTAAACTGTGCTGAGATTAACGTTAGCCATTAAAAATAAACTTTATCACAGTGGCTAAAATCTGGAATCCTGATAACACTAAACGCTAGCAAGGATGTGGAACAATAGGATCTCTCATTCACTGCTGGGAATGTGAAAAGGCACGGTCATTTAGAAGGACAGTTTGACTGTGTCTTACAAAACTAAACATACTCTTGCTATGTAATCCAGCAATCACACTCCTTAGTATTTACCCAAATACTCATTTAGGTTCACACTAAAACCTACACATGGATGTTTACGCAGGTTTCTTCATAATTGTCAAAACTTGAAGGAACCAAGATATCCTTGAGTGGGTGAATAGATAAATACTGTGAAACATCCAGACAAGAGACTATTATTAAGTGCAAGAAACCCAAACGAACAAACAAAAGTGATCTATCAAGCCATAAAACAATTGAAGAGCCTTTAATGCACACAACAAAATGAAAGAAGCCCATCTCAAAGGGCTACCTACTGTATAATTTCAACTGAATGACACGGTAGGAAAAGCAAACCCATGGAGAGAGTAAAAAGGTTGGTGGTTGCCAGAGGTTAGCAGTGACAGATGGATAAATAGGCAGAACACAGAGGATCCTTAGGGCAGTGAAAATACTCCACATGGTATAATACTGATGAATACACCTCATTAAACATTTGTTGAAATCCAGAAAATGTATGAGAGTGAAGGACAATGTAAACTATGAACTTTGGTCATGATGGTGTACCAATGTATGTTCAACGATTGTAATAAATGTACCACTCAGGTTGAGGATGTTGATAATGGGAGCCCCTGTTGTTGGGGGTGGAGGGACAGACAGTATATGGGAAATCTCTGTGCTTTCCTCTTCAATTTTGCTGTGAATCTAAAACCATTCTAAAGAAAATAAAGTCTCAAACTGGTGCCGATTATACAGAGTGAAGTAAGCCAGAAAGAAAAACACCAATACAATATACTAACACATATATATGGAATTTAGAAAGATGGTAATGATAACCCTGTATATGAGACAGCAAAAGAGACACAGATGTATAGAACAGTCTTTTGGACTCTGTGGGAGAGGGAGAGGGGCTATGATTTGGGAGAATGGCATTGAAACATGTATAATATCATATAAGAAACAAATCACCAGTCCAGGTTCGATGCAGGATACAGGAAGCTTGGGGCTGGTGCACTGGGATGACCCAGAGGGATGGTATGGGGAGGGAGGTGGGAGGGGGGTTCAGGATTGGGAACACGTGTACACCCGTGGTGGATTCATGTTGATGTATGGCAAAATCAATACAATATTGTAAAGTAATTAGCCTCTAATTAAAATAAATAAATTTAAATTAAAAAAATAAGTTGAAACCAAATCTGAAATGTTTGCAACATATTTTTTGTAGATTAAAGTTTGAGAGCTTGGCAAACTTCTGTGTAAAGATCAGATGGTAAATATTTTCAACTTTGCAGGTCACATATCTGTCACAACTATTTAACTCTGCCATTGTGGCACACACCAGTCACAGCCAATATGTCAACAAATTGTCATGACCACGTTCCAATAAAACTTTATTCATAAAAACAGGCAGTGGACCCACAAACTGCAGTTTTTAACCCTTGAACCTTCAGTATAAAACTATTAGAAGAGACCAAGTAGAAAGTTTTTGACAGGAACCATATTAAGGCACAAGAAATAGAAGGCAAAGGAAAAGTTTAGTTGGCAAAATGAGTATTTAGAATCTCTAAGGTGGGAGGGGGGTTCAGGATGGGGAACACATGTACACCCGTGGCTGATTCATGGCAATGTATGGCAAAACCACTACAACACTGTAAAGTAATTAGCCTCCAATTAAAATGAATAAATTTATTTTTTAAAAATCTCTAATAATATGCCTGCAAACCAGTAAGAACAAAACAATCTTTAAAAAAATAGAGAAAAACATTTAAATAGGCAATCAAAAAAGGAAACCCATATGGTTAATAAACAATGGAGATTTTTCAAAAGAATGAAATTAGAACATTCTCTAACACCACAACAAAAATAAACTGAAAATAGATTAAAGACCTTAGGTAAGACCAGGTACTATAAAACTCTTATAGGAAAACATAGGCAGAATATTCTTTGACATAAATTGCAGCAGTATCTTTCTGGATCCACCTTCTAGAGTAATGAAAATAAAAACAAACATAAATATAACCTAATTAAACTTAAAAGCATTACACAGCAAAGGAAGCCATAAACAAGATGAAAAGACAAACCACAGGATGGGAGATAATATTTGCAAAAGATGCAGCCAACAAAGGATTAATCTCCAAAGTATACAAACAGCTCATGTAGCTCAACAGCAAAAAAAAGAAAAAGAAAAAAAAATTAAAAAATGGGTAGAAGATCTAAGTAGACATTTCTCCAAAGAAGACACAGAGAAGGCCAAAATAAATAAAACATGAAAAGATGCTCAACTCTGCTAATTATTAGAGAAATTAAAATCAAATCTACAATGAGGTATCACCTCACACTGGTCAGAATGTCCATCATTAAAGTCTACAAGCAATGAATACTACAGAGAGTGTAGAGAGAAGGGAACCTTCCTACACCATTGGTGAGAATGTAAATTGTGACAGTCAATACAGAGAACAGTATGTATGTTCCTTTAAAAAAAAAATAGAGCTACCATCTGATCCAGCAATCCCACTTCTAGGTATATATTCAGAGAAAACCGTAATTCAAAAAATACAGGCACCCCAATGTTCATTGCAGCATTTATAGCCAAGACATGGAAACAAGCTAAATGTACAATGCCAGATGAATTAAGAAAGTGTGGCACATATATATGATGGAGTTTCAGCCATAAAACTGAATGAAATATTGCCACTTGCAGCAACAGGGATGCAACTAGAAATTATCATACTAAGTGAAGTAAGTCAGACAGAGAAAGACAAATATTATATTGCTTATTTGTGGAATCTAAAATATGATATATAGCTCCCCAGATGGTACAGTGGTAAAGAATCTGCCTGCCAATACAGGAGATGCAGGAGATGAGATGACAGAGAATGAGATGGTTGGATGGCATCACTGACTTGATGGACATAGGTTTGAGCAAGCTCTAGGAGTTGGTGATGGACAGGGAAGCCTGGCATGCTGCAGTCCATGGGGTCACAAAGAGTTTGACATGACTGAGCTGAACTGAACTGAAAAAGTGATACAAATGAACTTATTTACAAAACAGAAACAGACTCATAGACTTAGAAAACAAATTTATGATTACCAAAGGGGAAAGGTGTGGTGGAGGAAAAAATTAGGAGGTTGGGATTAACAAATATATGCCACTGTTTATCCTAGAGAAGGAAATGGCACCCCACTCCAGTATTCTTGCCTGGAGAGTCCCATGGACAGAGAAACCAAGAGAATCCCGTAGACAGAGGACAGTCCAAGGGTCACACAGAGTAGGACATGACTGAAGTGACTTAGCACACCACACCACTATTTATATAATAATCAATAAGGACCTACTATATAGCACAGGGGACTCTACTCAATACTCTGCAATAACCTTATGGGAAATGAATCTAAAAAGAATACATATATGTATTTAGTTAGTCACTCAGTTGTGTCTGACTCTGTGACTCCATGGACTGTAGCTGGAATGGATTGCCATTCTCTTCTCCAGGGGATCTTCCCAACCCAGGGATTGAACTCGGGTCTCCTGCATTGCAGGCAGATTCTTCACTGTCTGAGCCACCAGAGAAACCTTGATATATGTATATGTATAACTAAATCACTTTGCTGTACACCTGGAAATAACACAACATTGTAAATCAGTATACTCCAACAGGAAAAAAGTGGAGATTTTTCAACCCAGTAGTAATTAGAGACAAGCAGTTTTAAGTGACAGTTGGAAGTCACTTGACTGCTTGACAACCATATTAGCAAAATTAAGTTTCACACCATCAAGCATTGGTGAGGGTGGGGGAAATAGATCTTCTGACACATGGATGAGTGTGTAAATTAGCACAGTTACTTGGAAGTTTAGCTTGACTATTCTTCTTAAATTTAAGATTCATGTTTCTTATGACATGATCATCTGACTACTTGGTTTGTATTTGAATTAGATAGTGCCTCTTTGTAGTAGAAGATGTACAAAGATATGTACTGTATTATTCCTAATAATGGAGAAACATTAGAAGCAAGCTTAGATCTCTAACACTTGAATGTATACTGCCTATATTTGTGAAACAGCTTTATTAAACTGATTTTATAAAAATGAGGTGTTTCTATAGCAGTGGTTCTCACCTACTGGTGATTTTGTCCCCGAGATGACATTTGGCAATATCTAGAGGCAATTTTCAGAGAAGGCAATGGCACCCCTCTCCAGTACTCTTGCCTGGAAAATCCCATGGATGGAGGAGCCTGGTAGGCTGCAGTCCATGGGGTCCCACAGAGTCGGACAGGACTGAGCGACTTCACTTTCACTTTTCACTTTCATGCATTGGAGAAGGAAATGGCAACCCACTCCAGTGTTCTTGCCTGGAGAATCCCAAGGATGGGGAAGCCTGGTGGCTGCTGTCTATGGGGTCGCACAGAGTCGGACACGACTGAAGTGACTTAGCAGCAGCAGCAGAGGCAATTTTGTCTAGACCAGAGTGGCATCTAGAAATCAAGGATGCTAATCTTCCCAGGTGGCACTAGTGGTAAAGAACCCAGCTGCCAAAGCAGGAGATGAAAGAGACGTGGGCTTGATCCCTGGGTCAGGAAGATCCCCTGGAGGAGGAAATGGCATCACACTCCAGTATTCTTGTCTGGAAAGTTCTATGGTCCATGGGGCTACAGAGAGTTGGATATGGCTGAGCACACAGAATACAGTATAGCCCCACCACAAAAGATGATCCATCAGCCCCCAATCTCAACACCGCCAAGGTCAAGAAACCTTGAGCTACATAAACTAACATGATAAACTAACATAAACTAACTAATATCACTCCAAAATACTGAGTAAGAAAGCAAATTACAGAAAGATATCTACAAAACAATCAGACCTGTGTTAAACACACAGTATGAAAAGCATTCTGGTGGTTCATCAAAAAATTAAATCCAGAATCACTGTATGGCCCAGAGATTTCACTACTAGGAATATACCCCCAAAGAAGTAAAAATAATTCAATCAAATATTTGTACACAAATATCCATAGAAACACTATTCACACAGGCAAAAGGCAGAAACAACCTAAATATCATCAGTGTGTGAATGAATACACAAAATGTGGTCAAACCACACAATGGAATATTACTCAGCTATGAAAAGAAACGAGGCACTGATGCTTGCTACACGATGGGTGAATCTCGAAAATATGCTGAGTATTTATAATCTCAAAAAAAAAGCCAGACACTATAGGCTATGTATTGTATGATTCCATTTATTTGAGATGATGTCCAGCAGAGACAAATTCATAAGGTAAAAAAGCAGATTTGTGTCTTCCACTAATCTGGGGCTAATGAGCTAGGGGAGGAGGACTGCTAATGGGATGGGATCTCCCACTTTCAGTTCAGTTCAGTTCAGTTCAGTGGCTCAGTTGTGTCCGACTCTTTGCGACCCCATGAATCGCAGCATGCCAGGCCTCCCTGTCCATCACCAACTCCCGGAGTTCACTCAAACTCACATCCATAGAGTTGGTGATGCCATCCAGCCATCTCATCCTCTGTCATCCCCGTTTCCTCCTGCCCCTAATCCCTCCAAGCATCAGAGTCTTTTCCAATGAGTCAATTCTTTGCATGATAAAAATGTTCTAGAACTAGATAAAGATGATGGTTATGCAACATTGTTAATGTGCTAAGTGCTACTGAATTGTTCATTTTAAAATGGTTAACTTTATGTTGTGTGAATTTCACTACAAGAATAAAACAAAATCAAAAAGCACAACAAAACCCCATGACACTACTATTTTATGGGCTTGGGTTTGTTCAAGTACCCCATGCATACAGAGGTCTGTAAATATGTCCATCACATTCATCATAGTCATCTTGTGACTGGCCATTGCATGACTTTGAGCCTGATTTATAGCATTTCAATTATTTGATAAGAAGAAAAAATATTTGCATGATAATTTAAAATTAAACAACAACAACAGGCGTTTAATTGGGAAAATAATCTGGAAGGGAAAGAGTGAAGCTGGAAAGGTACATTGAGTAGTTTTCTCAGCCCCAGTGGGCAGTGAAAAGGCTGCTTTTCTCCCAAAGTCAGAAGCCAGGGCCCCAAACCCCCCAACTGCAGAGCATTAGACTCTGCTGGAGCCTCTGAGAAGCACAGGGAATCAACTCACCCCTGGAAGGCAGGGAGGGAGGGGAAGTGAGGACAGAGTCTCCCTGGGGTTGTCCTATGCCTCACAGGGTTCCCCAGAGTCCTGGCATACCTGTAGCAGAGGCGCAGGCAGGGACAATGGCACCGCAGTGAGAGGAGGCAACAGGCAGAGAGTAAACCAGCATAAATGATGGAAGACAGGCTCAGGTAAAACCCCCCTGAGCACCTGGCACGCTCAGGCCGGCAGGCTCCTTGCCTTGCAGCCCTCCCTGGCAGGGAAACACCACACCTGGGCCTCTTGCTGGAGTGAGGCAGATGCTGGAGTGAGGCAGAGGAAAATGCAGAACCTGGAGCTCCAGGTGGGTCACTATCACTCGCTCTCACTTGAGCAGGACAGACCTAAGGAGCCAACACCTGTCACAGACTCTGAGAAGCCACCCTGTTTAGATAACTCCCTATGCAATCTGAGTCAATGGGGTGGGGACAGAAGTCAAGGCTCCACTTCCCAGTTTCAAGATAATGTGATGATTGCTTTGAAGGACAGGTGAGAACACACAAGCAGAGAGAAAAGAGCTGCTATCCCAAGTGGGCTTCCCTGGTGGTGCAGACAGTAAAGAATCCTCTAGCAAAGCAGGAGACCAGAGTTTGATCCCTGGGTCAAGAAGATCTGCTGGAGAAGGAAATGGCTACCCACTCCAGTATTCTGGCCTGGAGAATCCTGTGGACAGAGGAGCCTTGCAGGCTACAGTCCATGGGATCGCAACGAGCCAGACATGACTGAGCGACTAACACACACACCCCACATTACCGAGAACACCTGCCTGAATTTTATCCTCTCTCCTCTTTCTGTCCTGGCCAAAAACCAGAGGTAAAAGGATTGTGGGGAAGTAGAGGAAAGAAATAGACAAGAGAATTTAGGATTGAGGGGCTCTAGTCACCTCCTGGGGGGCGTAAAGTATTAGGGAGCCACCAGGGTAGACAGGTGCTCTGATGGTAAGGAGTCAAGGATGAAAATAGGGAGAGAAAAGGGAAGCAGGAGGTGGCTGAGATGGGAGGGAGGTTGCAGAGAGGGAAACCTAAACAGCTTCATGAGAAGAGAGAGCCAGGATGGGGGCAGACAGGTAAGACAAGATGGAGACAATACACCTACCTGCGTTTCTCAAACGGGCAGTTCTTCTTCCCAGGGGACACTTGACAATGTGTGAGGATACTTCTGATCGTCACAACTGGGAGATGCTACTGCATCTAGAGAGTGACAGGGATGCTGCTCAACATCCTCTAAAGTCCAGGAAGCCCCACAGCCCCACAGCCCCAGCCAGAAAAAATTATCAGCCCCTAAAGTCCCTACTGCTGAAGTTGGAAAACCTGCAGTGGTACATGAGCACAGGATTTGTCCTCGTGTGGATTTTGTCCCCTGAGTTTCTGGGTGGGGATCTGGCCCCACTATGAGTTCCTCTAAGTGTCATATAGCTGGATTGCACACACTCTCTCCCTCTTTCTCCAGGGTTGCTCAGTTTACTTATAGGAAACCCAGTAGGTGTTCTCCTGGTGGATCAATGCCAGGAGACTTCAGTCTACCTCTCTGCTCTCCTGGTCCCATGCCATGGTTCTGTGCCTATGTATTTTAATTTTTTAAAAAAATCAATAGAATTTAGTTTTTAGAGTACTTTTAGATTTACAGAGTATTTAGCAAATAGTGCAAAAGATTACCATGTACCCTCTATCTCCCTGCACAGAGATTTCCTTATTATTAACATTCTGTATTGAAAAGTTAACTGTATTACAATTGTTAACCCAATACTGACACATTATTATTAACTAAAGCTCACAGCTTACATTAGGGTTCACTCTTGGTGCCATACATCCTACGAGTTTTAACAAATGCACAATGTCATGTACCCACCATTATAGTATCATGCAGAAGAGTTTAACCACCTTAAAAATCCCAAGTTTTACCTATTCATCCCTTCTACTCTCTCCTTGAGCCCCTGACAACCACCAATCTTTTTATTGTCTCCACAGTTTTCCAGAATGAACAGATACCAGTCTTAACAGGGTTCTACATCCCCATCACCCCAGAAGGTAAATATGCAGACCTGGGCTGCCTCCCCAGGACACGGTGAACTCTTATCTTCTTACAGTTTCTCTCTTTCTTTCTTCGTGGCTGTGGCTTTTGTAATCTTTATTAATATAGAGAAGGAGTGTGTGAATGGTCTGATATGGTGAAGCTAGCCCTGGTCCTGGAAGTAGCCTGGACATTCACTAACAGCCACCAGTAAGTGGTGAGTATAACAGAGAGGTTGGAAAAGATAGGCATTGGGGTCATTCAGATGCAGATCAGATCCTGGGTCCGCCACTCAGGAGCCATGGTCCCTTGGACACATAGTGTGTCCTCTATGGGACACAGCTGCCACTTCTGTAAAACAGAGATCGTAACAGGTGCCTCACAATATTGGATTAAAGATTTCATAAGAAACATGTAAGCACAAGTGCCACAGTCCAACAACTTGTAGCTACTCTAATCAAGAACTGAAAATCCAGTGCCATAGACAGTTGTATCTCCAACATGACACATTGTAATAAAGGTCCTGAAAGAGCTAAACTCATGGAGGTTTAAACTTACAGAGGAGTTGTTTTGGAAGCAGACAGGAACAAGTGACTAAATCTGTTTTGGGATGAGATGTTCAGGAAAGCTTTGCAGAGGAGGTGACATTTAAGCTGAGTCTTAAAGATGAACAGGTTTTTGCCCGTTGGAGAAGAACCAAGATCTGGGTAGAAAGACCAGCTAAGTAATTACAATTGTGCTCTCTAGATCACTGGTACTCAACTGGGGGCAACTTTGCTCCCCACAGGGACATTGGCAATGTCTGGAGTTAATTTTGTTTGTCACTACTGAGGAGGAGCTATGGGCATCCAGCTGGTAGAGGCCAGGGAGGCTGCTCTACACCATACAGCGCACAGGATGACCACCACCCACCATAGCAAAGGATGATCCAGCACCAAATACTGAGAAAACTTGCCCTAGATGTTAGAGAGCTTGGAGAAGTTGAGAGCACAGCCCACTTGATTTTGGTCTCACCCATTCAGCCTCTTCTTGGAGGCTCTTGTTTCCAAGTCACTAACTTTGACTCACCCCCTCTAGGATCTCACAGTGCCGGAACTGAGTGATCCTGGGGACCTATGGCAGATGCTGACCCAGCATGAGGGAAAGAAACAAGCGACTTCAAGGGAGGGGGCCAGGAAATTCTGGAAACCAGTCATGCTGGGGAATGCAGCCTCCATTCACCCAAGTGTCTGGTTCCCTTGTGTTTTTGTTTTGTTCTCAACCTATCAGAGCTTGATCAAATATATGAGCCCACTTAAGAGGGTGGTTACTACTTTTTTCCCCCTATTTTGTATTGTGATAAAATACATATACACAACTTAGTGACTAAACAACAGCAATAACAAGTACAG
Organism: Bubalus bubalis; assembly: GCF_019923935.1. NCBI lineage: Eukaryota > Metazoa > Chordata > Mammalia > Artiodactyla > Bovidae > Bubalus > Bubalus bubalis. The sequence continues at coordinate 103,133,461 of NC_059165.1, read as the reverse complement.
ATAACAAAATTGACCATCTTAGCCATTTTATAGCATACAATTCAGTGACATTCAGTGCATTCGTGATGTGTAAGCACCATCTATCTAGTTCCAGAACCTTCTCAACACCCCCAAAGGAAACCCTAAATCCATTAGCAATCACTCCAATTTATCCCCTTCCTCCAGGCCCTGGCAACCACTGACATGCCTTAAACCCCTACCTGAATGTTCACAGAAGCATTATTTATAGTGAAAATATGTAAACAGCCAAATGTCCATCAGTGGGTAAATAAATCAATGAAATGTGATCTGTTGATAAAATGGAACATCGCTCAGCCATAAAAAGAAATGAAGTTATGACAATGCTACAACACGGATGAACCTGGTGTGTGTGGGGGAAGATGCTGAGGGAAAGAAGCCAGGCCCCAACTGCCACGGAGTGTATGATTACATTTAGGTGATTTGTCCAGAGCAGGCAAATCCATAGAGACAGAAAAGGGATTAGTGGTTCACTGCCATTTAAACTTGATATAGCCTAATAAAAAAAGCACTTAAAATAGATATCCATTAAGATACAATGAATACCCATAAAATTAAGGTTATTTACTGATCACAGACCATATACATTTGTTCACTGAGGGTATTGAGTTAGTTATCATATGAAGTAGCTACTGTCTTCCAGGTCACAGAAAGATCCCCTGGAGAAGGGCATGGCTTCAAGGCCTTCTAGTATTCTCGCCTGGAGAATTCCATGGACAGAGGAGCCTGGTGGGCCATATAGTTCACGGGGTTGCAAAAAAGTAGGACACGACTGAGGGATTAATACTTTTCACTGTTTTCCAGGTCCCAGTCCAAGAATAACTCTTTGAGTTTGGTAGGGGGAAATGGAGATACAGAGAGGTGAAGATCCTTGCTCAAGTTTACAGCAGGCTGAGCAGGGGTTCAAACTCAGGTTGGCTGACTCCCTCATTCTTTTTTCAGATGGCTATGTTGCATTGCTCAGAACATACACATGCACATCTCAGGATCTAGAAAACAACTAGAATGTTATTTTTACAGTCTCTTGCCTCAGATTTCTTGCATGGGTAACTCTAGAGGAAGAATCTGATTGATTCATACTAAATTGGAGACACACTTGGTTCAAAGTGTTGTAGACATGGAGTGGGTAGGTCATGTGGTATCTGAAGCTCTGGGAAGAACAAGATTTATCAGAAGGGAGTAAGTAGCAAAGGCTGTAACCTCTGGTAAAGGAATATTTTCATTTTCAGAGATAACCTAGATGTATCAGTTCAGTTCAGTTCAGTTCAGTCGCTTAGTCATGTCCGACTCTTTGCAACCCCATGAATCGCAGCGTGCCAGGCCTCCCTGTCCATCACCAACTCCTGGAGTTTACCCAAACTCATGTCCATTGAGTCGGTGATGCCATCCAGCCATCTCATCCTTTGTCGTCCCCTTCTCCTCCTGCCCCCAATCCCTTCCAGCATCAGGGTCTTTTCTAATAACTCAACTCTTTGTATGAGGTGGCCAAGGTATTGGAGTTTCAGCTTCAGCATCAGCCCTTGCAATGAACACCCAGGACTGATCTCCTTTAGGATGGGAAAGGTATAAACTTTGGAGGCAGCTAGCCATGGGTCATGTCTTAACTCTACCATGCTTGACAGCTCACCTCAAACAAGTTGCTTAGCATTTATGCACCCCAACATTCTCAATGAATATTCTCAAGATATTCAAAATGGGGTAATCAAATCAACACCTCCCCCATCACATTGGTAAGAGGATTAAATCTAGGTGGCACAGAGTAGGAGGGTCTCCCTGGTGGCTTAGTTGGTAAAAAATCTGTCTGCAATGAAGGAGATCTGATCTCCTGCAATGGGTTTGATTCCTGGGTTGGAAAGATCCCTTGGCAAAGGGAATGGCTACCCACTCCAGTATTCTGGCCTGGAGAATTCAATGGACAAAGGACAGAGGAACTTAGCAAGTTACAGTCCATGGGGTTGCAAAGAGTTGGACATTACTGAACAACTTTCACTTCACAGAGTAGGAACTCAGCCAATGTCACCTGTCATTTATCAAGAGCAGCCCCTGGGGTAGAGCCAGGAGTGATGGAAGCTGACAACCTCCCTCCATCCAGTAGCTGACCTCTCCACATCACACCTCACTTCAGGAACAGCCTTCATGCAGGGAGCCAACATCTCGGCAGTGACTGAATTCATCCTCATTGGCTTCTCCTCCTTCCCCCACTTTCAGCTGATGTTCTTCCTGCTCTTCCTGCTGATGTACCTGTTCACGCTGCTGGGGAACCTGCTCATCATGGCCACCGTCTGGAGCGAGTGCAGCCTCCACACCCCCATGTACCTCTTCCTGTGTGCCCTCTCCATCTCGGAGATCCTCTACACCTTCACCATCATCCCGCGCATGCTGGCCGACCTGCTCTCCACCTACCGCTCCATCTCCTTCACGGCCTGTGCCAGCCAGATGTTCTTCTCCTTCACGTTTGGCTTCACCCACTCCTTCCTGCTCACCGTCATGGGCTACGACCGCTACGTGGCCATCTGCCACCCCTTGCGCTACAACGTGCTCATGAGCCCCCGAGGCTGCGCCTGCCTGGTGGCCTGGTCCTGGGCTGGAGGCTCAGTCATGGGGTTGCTGGTGACATCTGCCGTTTTCCACCTCCCCTTCTGTAGCTCTAATGTGATTCACCATTTCTTCTGCCATGTGCCTCCTCTAATGAAGCTGGCCTGTGGGGACAACGTCTTTACTGTGGCCATGGGTGTGGGCCTGGTGTGTATCGCTGCCCTGCTGGGCTGTGGTCTCCTCATCCTCTTTTCTTATGCCTTCATCGTGGCCGCCATCTTGAGGATCCCCTCAGCCGAGGGCCGGCACAAAGCCTTCTCCACGTGTGCGTCCCACCTCACCCTGGTGGTTGTGCACTACGGCTTTGCCTCTGTCATCTACCTCAAGCCCAAGGGTCCCCACTCCCTGGAAGGAGACACGCTGATGGGCATCACCTACACGGCCCTCACTCCCTTCCTGAGCCCCATCATCTTCAGTCTCAGGAACAAGGAGCTGAAGGAAGCCGTGAAGAAGACCTTCCTCAGCAAGCTCTTTCTCCATAGATCCTGAAATGGCAGGTTTTGTAACAGGAGTTGTGGCAGGTAGAGGTACTTCAGTCCATTGTCTTGTCTGAAAAATGGAAGTAAACCTGATGCATTCGTGATGAGACCTTCTGAGTCAATTTCCTCCCGTTGACTGTGTCTGAGAGCAGAATGCATGAGGGGATGCCCATGGGCTGTGTTGGGGAACTTGTGTATCTAGTGTATCTTCAATGTGTGAGGGAAGGATGCTTGCTCTGCTACAAACAATGACAGAAACAGCAACAGTGATTTCTTGCCTGCTCTGAATCAAGCAGGCTTCCCTGGTGGTTCAGATGGTAAAGAATCTGCCTGCAATGCATGGCTTTCTATGGTTTCAAGACCTCACCTCTTTCTTTTATCGTATTTAAGGAAAGGAAAGCATTGTTGATGGGGAAATGGTTTTTCATTTCAAATCTTCACATTTTTGGAGGTACAGTGTCTTCTCCTATGTGTTGCTTTTGTTGGTTGAGCAAATGATATGTCTAAGGATACAAATTATAGAAAGAAGAGAGAAAGGGTCTTAATCTCTCCTTCTAAGATAAGAAATATGAAAGAGATGGGGGGGTAATGTGGGAGAGTAAAAATGAAGTGGTGGCTGGTTTGAGAAATATGGGAAGAACAGGTAGAAAAACCAGATTGCTGGCAGTTGATGGGGACCTAAGGGGCTTCCCGGTGGTGCAGTGGTAAAGAATCTACCTGCCAAAGCAGGAGGAGCAAGAAACTCGGGTTCAATCCCTGAGCTGGGAAAATATCCTAGAGTAGGAAATGGAAAACCTCTCCAGTATTCTTGCCTGGAGAATTTCATGGACAGAGGAGCCTGGTGGGCTACTGTCCATGGTGCCACAAAGAGTCAGATACAACTGAGTGACTGAGCATGCAAGGGGGATGATGGATCCAGTGACTGGTGAAGAAATTTGGGGAAAAAGCAGGTACATAAATGGACATTTTATTAGGTTAATAAGGTAGCCATAAAGTACCTAATACAAATCCCTTTTCTACACTCCCTTGAAATCCCCAATGAGAATCCATTTCACTTTCACAGATTGTGAAGTCAGATAGATTGGAAGGATGCATCCACAGGCTGGACCTGCTTCAAGGGAGGAACTCAGGCAGAATCAGGTAATTCCTTTGGGTTCAGTTCAGTTCAGTCACTCAGTTGTGTCCTACTCTTTATGACCCTATGGACTGCAGCATGCCAGGCCTCCCTTCCATCACCAACTCCAGGAGTTTACTCAAACTCATCTCCATTGAGTTGGTGATACCATCCAACCATCTCATCGTCTGTTGTCCCCTTCTCCAGCTGCCCTCAATCTTTCCCAGCATCAGGGTCTTTTCCAATGAGTCAGCTCTTTGCAGCAGGTGGCCAAAGTTTTGGAGTTTCAGCTTCAACATCAGTCCTTCCAATGAACACTCAGGACTAATTTCCTTAAGATGAACTGATTGATCTCCTTGCAGTCCAGGGGACTCTCAAGAGTCTTCTCCAATGCCACAGTTCAAAAGCATCAATTCTTTGGTGCTCAGCTTTCTTTATAGTCCAACTGTCACATCCATACATGACTACTGGAAAAACCATAGCCTTGACTAGACGGACCTTTGTTGGCAAAGTAATGTCTCTGCTTTTTAATATGCTGTCTAGGTTCGTCATAGCTTTTCTTCCAAGGAGCAAGCATCTTTTAATTTCATGGCTGTAGTCACCATCTGCAGTGATTTTGGAGCCCAAGAAAATAAAGTCAACCACTGTTTCCACTGTTTCCCTTGGGGTTACACTCCTTTTTAAAATCAGACAGTGGACACAGTGAGGTTTGGCAGTTGCCTAAAATCAAGAAACCTGGGAGGTTGATAGATGCAGAATGAGATTGGCTGAGTGAGTCTTCTGAGGCAATGGGTCTCCAACTTGAGGGCACATCAGAGTCAAGCTGCTGGGTCCCACTCCAGGGTGTTTAATTCAGCAGGTCTGGGTTAAGAGGGGTGGCAGGGGAGACTCTAGAATCTTCATTTCGAACAAGGTCCTAGGTGATGCTGAAGTTGGTCTGAGGATGACACTTTGGAAACCACTGCTCTAAAGTTTTCTTAGCTCAAAGAAGAAGCCACATTAAAAAAAATTATTCGTTTATTTTTGTTTCTGCTGAGTTTTTGTTGCTGCCTGTGTGCTTTCTCTAGTTGCGGCGAGAAGGGGCTATTCTCTAGTTGCGATCTGCAGGCTTCTCCTGTTGCAGAGCATGGGCTCTAGGGCACACAGGCTTCAGTAGTTGTGGCACATGGGCTCAGTATCTGGGCGCATGAGTCTAGTCACCCCATGGCATGTGGAATCTTCCTGGACCAGGGATTGAACCCACATTTCCTGCATTGGCAGGCAGATTCTTAACCACTGAACTATCAGGGAAGTCCAAAGCCACATATTTGAGTTAGAGATAGAAGTAAACTTTCTCTCTCTGTGTCTCTCTCTCCTCTCTCTCTTTCTTCCTCCCTCTCTCCTTCCTTCCTCCCTTTCTTCTTATCTTTTTAAATAGTTATGAAGATAACAGCTTCCCTTTTTTTTTGAGAAGATAAGACTTTTTATTTGGAGTATAATTGCTTTGAAATGTTGTGTTAGTTTCTGCTCTACAACAATGTGAATCAGCTATACGCATACATATATCCTTTCCCTCTGAGCCTCCTTCCCACCCCACCATCCCACCCTTCTAGGTCACCACATTTACCATCAGCTATTATTGTCTATAAAAATACTTTTATTGAAATGTAGTTCACATACCATATAATATATCCACATGAAGATGTGTATAGTCATTACCATACTGAATTTAGAACATTTTCCTCACCTTCAAAATGAACCTGTACCCTTTAGCTATCATCTCTCTTTCCTCCTCCCTTTCCAGTCCTAAGCATCACCTAATCTACTGTCTCTATAGATTTGCCTTATCTGAACATTTAAGATACATGAAATCATATGATATTTATCATTTTGTGTCTGGCTTTCATGTAGCATGTTTTCAGGGTTTATCCATGTCACAGCATGTATTGCTAATTTCATTCCTTTTTTATGGCTGAATAAAGTTGCATTGTTTGGATATATAACATTTTTACTCATCCATCTGTTGATACATTTCTTGGTTGTTTCCACATTTTGGTTATCATAAGTGTTTCTGCTATAAACATTCATGTACAAGTTTTTGGATGGGCCATCACTGCAGATGGTGACTACAGCCATGAAATTAAAAGACACTTACTCCTTGGAAGAAAAGTTATTACCAATCTAGATAGCATATTGAAAAGCAGAGACATTACTTTGTCAACAAAGGTCCGTCTAGTCAAGGTTATGGTTTTTCCAGTGGTCATGTATGGATGTGAGAATTGGACTGTGAAGAAAGCTGAGCTCTGAAGAATTGATGCTTTTGAACTGTGGTGTTGGAGAAGACTCTTGAGAGTCCCTTGGACTGCAAGGAGATCCAACCAGTCCATTCTGAAGGAGATCAGCCCTGGGATTTCTTTGAAAGGAATGATGCTAAAGCTGCAACTCCAGTACTTTGGCCACCTCATGCGAAGAGTTGACTCATTGGAAAAGAGTCTGATGCTGGGAGGGATTGGGGGCAGGAGGAGAAGGGGACGACAGAGGATGAGATGGCTGGATGGCATCACTGACTCGATGGACGTGAGTCTGAGTGAACTCCGGGAGTTGGTGATGGACAGGGAGGCCTGGCATGCTGCGATTCATGGGGTCACAAAGAGTTGGACATGACTGAGCAACTGAACTGAACTGATGCTTTCATTTTGGAAAGGTATATACATAGGAGTGAAATTAATAGGTCACATGATACCTCTATGTTTAATCATGTGAGTAGCTGCTAGACTCTTTATGACAATGGCTGCACCATTTTACATCCCCTCCAGAAGCATATTAGTGTTCCAATTTCTCTACATCCTTGCCAACACTTGTTATTATCTAACTTTTTAATTGTAGTCATTCTAATTGTGGTTTTGATAAAACCACGTGAATAAAAATGGATATGGTCTTTTTATTGGAGTATAATTGCTTTATAATGTTGTGTTAATTTCTACTGTACAAAGAAGTGAATAAGCTATATGTGATCAGTCGTTTCAGTAGTGTCCGACACATTTGCGACCCCATGGACTGTAGCCTGCCAGACTCCTCTGTCCATGGGATTCTCCACTCAGGAATACTGGAGTGGGTTACCATGCCCTTCTCTCCTTAGGTCCGACCTTAAATGTCACCTCCTCAGGAAAACCTTCCCTGATTTCCCCATACTGAGTCACTACTCCTATTACAAGAACTCACAGCATCTTCTTTCTCTCCTCATAGCTTTTATCACAATTTATCGTATGTATACATATTTATTTGGAGAAGGAAATGGCAACCCACTCCAGTGTTCTTGCCTGGAGAATCCCAGGGATGGGGGAGCTTGGTGGGGTGCCTTCTATGGGGTCGCATAGAGTTGGACACGACTGAAGTGACTTAGCAGCATATTTATTAATTAGTATAATCTATAGAAATATTTGTCTAATAGCCACATCTTCCTTTCTCAACATGCAAGCATGGAGATCAGGGTCATATCTAATCAGCTCCACAGTGGCATCTAAAAACATACCTGGCACAGAGAAGATAATCAATAAATGTTTGTTAACTGCATACAGCAGGGTTTATCATCCACAGCACTGTTGACATTTGGGACTGACTCATTGTTTGCAGTGAGGTCTGTTCCATGCATTGAAGGGTGCTGAGCAGCATTCCTTAGCTTTACGGGTTAGTTGTTATAGCACATTTCCCTCTCCTTGAGTTGTAACAATGAAAAATGTCTCCAGAACCTTCCAAGTGTCCTCTGGAGTCACTGGTGAGAGCCACTGGAGTACAGAAATGAGGGAAGACCTAGCTGATGCTCCCAAGAGGCAGAGTCATGACCCTTTTGGTGGTTCTTAGCATCTGGTCCATATCTTGGTGAGAACCCTGACATTTCTTGTGTTTTTTAACCATGGATCATGGAAACTCATCAAAGACAGGGGCTAGCAGACCCATCTCTGTTCTCCCAAAACTAGCACAGAATTTGACACAAAGAGTGTAATTAATTATTAAATACATTTTGATTTATGTTTTATTGAAGGATAATTGCTTTACAGAATTTTGTTGTTTTCTGTCAAACATCAACATGAATCAGCCACAGGTATACATATATCCCCTCCCTTTTGAAACTCGCTCTCATCTCCCTCCCCATCCCACCCCTCTATGTTGATACAGAGCCCTTGTTTGAGTTTCCTGAGCCATACAGCAAATTTCTATTGGCTATCTATTTTACTTATGATAATGTAAGTTTCCATGTTACTCCTCCATACATCTCACCCTCTCCTCCCCTCTCCCCTTGCCCATAAGTCTATTCTCTATGCCTGTTTCTCCATTGCTTCCCTGTAAATAAGTTCTTCAGTACTATTCTTCTAGATTCTGTATATGTGTGTTAGAATATGACATTTATCTGTCTCTTTCTGACTCACCTCACTCTGTATAATAGGCTCTAGGTTCATCCACCTCATCAGACTGACTCAAATGTGTTCCTTTTTATGGCTGAGTAATATTCCATTGTGTATACATACCACAACTTCTTTATCCATTCATCTGTCAACGGACATCTAGGTTGCTTCCATGTTCTAGCTATTGTAGACAGTGTTGCAACGAACAATGGGATACATGTGTCTTTTTCAATTTTGGCTTCCTCAGGGTATATGCCTAGGAGTGAGATTTGCTGGGTCATATGGTGATTTTATTCTTAGTTTTTTAAGGAATCTCCATACCATCTTCCATAGTGGCTGTAGCAATATACATTCTCACCAACGTGGGAATTTCTTTCCAATCTTTCCAATGATTTCTTTCATTCAGTTCAGTTCAGTTCAGTTGCTCAGTCATGTCCGACTCTTTACGACCCCATGAATCGCAGCACGCCAGGCCTCCCTGTCCATCACCAACTCCTGGAGTTCACTCAGACTCACATCCATCAAGTCAGTGATGCCATCCAGCCATCTCATCCTCTGTCGTCCCCTTCTCCTCCTGCCCCCAATCCCTCCCAGCATCAGACTCTTTTCCAATGAGTCAACTCTTCGCATGAGGTGGCCAAAATACTGGAGTTTCAGCTTCAGTATCATTCCCTCCAAAGAAATCCCAGGGCTGATCTCCTTCAGAATGGACTGGCTGGATCTCCTTGCAGTCCAAGGGACTCTCAAGAGTCTTCTCCAACACCACAGTTCAAAAGCATCAATTCTTCGGCGCTCAGCCTTCTTCACAGTCCAACTTTCACATCCATGCATGACCACAGGAAAAACCATAGCCATGACTAGATGAACCTTTATTGGCAAAGTAATGTCTCTGCTTTTCAATATGTTATCTAGGTTGGTCATAACTTTCCTTCCAAGGAGTAAGCGTCTTTTAATTTCATGGCTGCAGTCACCATCTGCAGTGATTTTGGAGCCCCAAAAAATGAAGTCTGACACTGTTTCCCCATCTATTTCCCATGAAGTGATGGGACTGGATGCCATGATCCTTGTTTTCTGAATGTTGAGCTTTAAGCCAACTTTTTCACTCTCCACTTTCACTTTCATCAAGAGGCTTTTGAGTTCCTCTTCACTTTCTGCCATAAGGGTGGTGTCATCTGCATATCTGAGGTTATTGAGATTTCTCCCAGCAATCTTGATTCCAGCTTGTGTTTCTTCCAGTCCAGCGTTTCTCATGATGTACTCTGCATATAAGTTAAATAAGCAGGATGATAATGTACAGCCTTGATGTACTCCTTTTCCTATTTGGAACCAGACTGTTGTCCCATGTCCAGTTCTAACTGTTGCTTCCTGACCTGCATACAGATTTCTCAAGAGGCAGCTCAGGTGGTCTGGTATTCCCATCTCTTTCAGAATTTCCCACAGTTTATTGTGATCCACACAGTCAAAGGCTTTGACATAGTCAATAAAGCAGAAATAGATGTTTTTCTGGAACTCTCTTGCTTTTTCCATGATCCAGCGGATGTTGGCAATTTGATCTCTAGTTCCTCTGCCTTTTCTAAAATCAACTTGAACATCAGGAAGCTCATGGTTCACATATTGCTGAAGCCTGGCTTGGAGAATTTTGAGCATTACTTTCTTTCATTAGTGTCTTATAATTTTCTGTTTACAGTTCTTTTGTCTCCTTAGGTAAGTTTACTCCTAGATATTTAATTCTTTTTGTTGCAATGGTAAATGGGATTGATTCAATTTCTCTTTCTGATGTTTCATTGTTAGTATATAGAAATGCAAGTGATTTCTGTGAATTGATTTTGTATCCCGCAACTTGCTAAATTAACTGATTAGCTCTAGTAATTTTCTGATACTATCTTTAGGGTTTTCTATGTACAGTGTCATATCATCTGCAAACAGTGAAAGCTTTGCTTCTTTTCCGATCTGGATTTCTTTTATTTCTTTTTCTTTTCTGATTGCCGTAGCTAGGACTTCCAGAACTATGCTGAATGACACTGGTGAAAGTGAATGACCTTATCTTTTTCCTGACCTTAGGGGGAATGCTTTCAGTTTCTCACCATTGAGAAAAATATTTGCTGTAGGCTTATCATATATGGCCTTTACTATGTTGAGGTAGGTTCCTTCTATGCCCATTGTTTGAAGACTTTTAATCATAAATGGGAGTTGAATATTGTCAAAGGCTTTTTCTGCATATATTGAGTTGATCATATAGTTTTTATCTCTCAATTTGTTAATATGGTGTATTATATTGATTGATTTGCATATATTGAAGAATAATTGCATTCCTAGAATAAACCCAAGTTGATCATGGTGTATGAGCTTTTGATGTGTTGCTGAATTCTGCTTGCTAAAATTTTGTTGAGAATTTTGGCATCTATGTTCATTAGTGATATTGGCCTGTAGTTTTCATTTTTGTCATTGTTGTCTTTGTCTGGTTTTGGTATCAGGATGATGGTGGCCTCATAGAATGAGTTTGGAAATGTTCCTTCCTCTGCAATTTTTGAAAGAGTTTTAGAAGGATAGGCATTAGGTCTTCTCTAAATGTTTGATAGAATTCTCCAGTGAAGCCATCTGGTCCTTGGCTTTTTTTGGGTGGGGGGAAGATTTTTGATCACAGCTTCAATTTCAGTGCTTGTAATTGGGTTGTTCATAATTTCTATTTCTTCCTGGTTCATTCTTGGAAGATTGAACTTTTCTAAGAATCTGTCCATTTCCTCCAGGTTATCCATTTTATTGCCATACAGTTTTTCATAACAATCTCTTATAATCTTTGTATTTCTGCATTGTCTGTTGTAACCTTCATTTCTAATTTTGTTGACTTGATTCTTCTTTTTTTCTTGATGAGTCTGGCTAAAGGTTTGTCAATTTTGTTTATCTTCTCAAAGAATCAGCTTTTAGTTTCATTAATCTTTACTATTGTTTCTTTCATTTCTTTTTCATTTATTTCTGCTCAGATCTTTATAATCTCTTTCCTTCTACTAATTTGGGGGGGGGGGATGTTGTTCTTCTTTTTCCAGTTGTTTTAGGTATAAAGTTAGTTTGTCTACTCGATGTTTTTCTTGTTTCATGAGGCAGAATTGTATTGCTATAAACTTCCCTCTTAGAACTGCTTTTGCTGCATCCCACAGATTTTGAGTTATTGTGTTTTTGTTGTCATTTGTTTCTAGAAATGTTTTGATTTCCCTTTTGATTTCTTCATTAACCTGTTGGGTTGAAACGTGTTGTTTAACCTCCATGTGTTTGTGTTTCTTACAGTTTTTTTCTTGTAACTGATACCTAGTCTCATAGCACTGTGGTCGGAGAAGATGCTTGATATAATTTCAATTTTCTTAAATTTACTGAAGTTTGATTTGTGACCCAAGATGTGGTATATCCTGGAGAATGTTCCATGTGCACTTGAGAAGAAGGTGTAATTTTCTGCATTTGGATGGAATGTCCTAAAGAGATCAATGAGATCCATCTCATCTAATGTATCATTTAAGATTTGTGTTTCCTATCACATGCTGGGCCATAAAGCTAGCCTTGGTAAATTCAAAAAAATAGAAATCATTCCAAGCATCTTTTCTGACCACAATGCAGTAAGATTAGATCTCAATTACAAGAGAAAAACTATTAAAAATTCCAACATATGGAGGCTGAACAACACGCTGCTGAATAACCAACAAATCACAGAAGAAATCAAAAAAGAAATCAAAATTTGCATAGAAACGAATGAAAATGAAAACACAACAACCCAAAACCTGTGGGACACGGTAAAAGCAGTCCTAAGGGGAAAGTTCATAGCAATACAGGCACACCTCAAGAAACAAGAAAAAAGTCAAATAAATAACCTAACTCTACACCTAAAGCAACTAGAAAAGGAAGAACCCCAGGGTTAGTAGAGGAAAGAAATCTTAAAAATTAGAGCAGAAATAAATGCAAAAGAAACAAAAGAGATCATAGCAAAAATCAACAAAACCAAAAGCTGGTTTTTTGAAAGGATAAATAAAATTGACAAAGCATTAGCCAGACTCATGAAGAAACAAAGGGAGAAAAATCAAATCAATAAAATTAGAAATGAAAATGGAGAGATCACAACAGACAACACAGAAATACAAAGGATCATAAGAGAGTACTATCAACAATTATATGCCAATAAAATGGACAACGTGGAAGAAATGGACAAATTCTTAGAAAAGTACAACTTTCCAAAACTGGACCAGGAAGAAATAGAAAATCTTAACAGACCCATCACAAGCACGGAAATTGAAACTGTAATCAAAAATCTTCCAGCAAACAAAAGCCCAGGTCCAGACGGCTTCACTGCTGAATTCTACCAAAAATTTAGAGAAGAGCTAACACCTATCCTGCTCAAACTCTTCCAGAAAATTGCAGAGGATGGTAAACTTCCAAACTCATTCTATGAGGCCACCATCACCCTAATACCAAAACCTGACAAAGATGCCACAAAAAAAGAAAACTACAGGCCAATATCACTGATGAACATAGATGCAAAAATCCTTAACAAAATTCTAGCAATCATAATCCAACAACACATTAAAAAGATCATACACCATGACCAAGTGGGCTTTATCCCAGGGATGCAAGGATTCTTCAATATCCGCAAATCAATCAATGTAATACACCACATTAACAAGTTGAAAAATAAAAACCATATGATTATCTCTATAGATGCAGAGAAAGCCTTTGACAAAATTCAACATCCATTTATGATAAAAACTCTCCAGAAAGCAGGAATAGAAGGAACATACCTCAACATAATAAAAGCTATATATGACAAACCCACAGCAAACATTATCCACAATGGTGAAAAATTGAAAGCATTTCCTCTAAAGTCAGGAACAAGACAAGGGTGCCCACTTTCACCATTACTATTCAACATAGTTTTGGAAGTTTTGGCCTCAGCAATCAGAGCAGAAAAAGAAATCAAAGGAATCCAAATTGGAAAAGAAGAAGTAAAGCTCTCACTATTTGCAGATGACATGATCCTCTACATAGAAAACCCTAAAGACTCCACCAGAAAATTACTAGAACTAATCAATGACTATAGTAAAGTTGCAGGATATAAAATCAACACACAGAAATCCCTTGCATTCCTATACACTAATAATGAGAAAACAGAAAGAGAAATTAAGGAAACAATTCCATTCACCATTGCAACGGAAAGAATAAAATATTTAGGAATATATCTACCTAAAGAAACTAAAGACCTATAGATAGAAAACTATAAAACACTGGTGAAAGAAATCAAAGAGGACACTAACAGATGGAGAAATATACCATGTTCATGGATTGGAAGAATCAATATAGTGAAAATGAGTATACTACCCAAAGCAATCTATAGATTCAATGCAATCCCTATCAAGCTACCAACAGCATTCTTCACAGAACTAGAACAAATAATTTCACAATTTGTATGGAAATACAAAAAACCTCGAATAGCCAAAGCGATCTTGAGAAAGAAGAAAGGGACTGGAGGAATCAACCTACCTGACTTCAGGCTGTACTACAAAGCCACATTCATCAAGACAGTATGGTACTGGCACAAAGACAGAAATATAGATCAATGGAACAAAATAGAAAGCCCAGAGATAAATCCATGCACATATGGACACCTTATCTTTGACAAAGGAGACAAGAATATACAATGGATTAAAGACAATCTCTTTAACAAGTGGTGCTGGGAACTCTGGTCAACCACTTGTAAAAGAATGAAACTAGAACACTTTCTAACACCATACACAAAAATAAACTCAAAATAGATTAAAGATCTAAACGTAAGACCAGAAACTATAAAACTCCTAGAGGAGAACATAGGCAAAACACTCTCTGACATACATCACAGCAGGATCCTCTATGATCCACCTCCCAGAATATTGGAAATAAAAGCAAAAATAAACAAATGGGACCTAATTAACCTTAAAAGCTTCTGCACATCAAAGGAAACTATTAGCAAGGTGAAAAGACAGCCTTCAGAATGGGAGAAGATAATAGCAAATGAAGCAACTGACAAACAACTAATCTCGAGAACGTACAAGCAACTCCTACAGCTCAACTCCAGAAAAATAAATGACCCAATCAAAAAATGGGCCAAAGAACTAAATAGACATTTCTCCAAAGAAGACATACAGATGGCTAACAAACACATGAAAAGATGCTCCACATCACTCATTATCAGAGAAATGCAAATCAAAACCACTATGAGGTACCATTTCACACCAGTCAGAATGGCTGCGATCCAAAAGTCTACAAGTAATAAATGCTGGAGAGGGTGTGGAGAAAAGGGAACCCTCTTACACTGTTGGTGGGAATGCAAACTAGTACAGCCACTCTGGAGAACAGTGTGGAGATTCCTTAGAAAACTGGAAATAGAACTGCCTTATGATCCAGCAATCCCACTGCTGGGCATACACACTGAGGAAACCAAAGGGAAAGAGACACATGTACCCCAATGTTCATCGCAGCACTGTTTATAATAGCCAGGACATGGAAACAACCTAGATGTCCATCAGCAGATGAATGGATAAGAAAGCAGTGGTACATATACACAATGGAGTATTACTCAGCCATTAAAAAGAATACATTTGAATCAGTTCTAATGAGGTGGATGAAACTGGAGGCTATTATACAGAGTGAAGTAAGCCAGAAAGAAAAACACCAATACAGTATACTAATGCATATATATGGAATTTAGAAAGATGGTAACAATAACCCTGTATGTGAGACAGCAAAAGAGACACTGATGTATAGAACAGTCTTATGGACTCTGTGAGAGAGGGAGAGGGTGGGAAGATTTGGGAGAATGGCATTGAAACATGTAAAATATCATGTATGAAACGAGTTGCCAGTCCAGGTTCGATGCACGATACTGGATGCTTGGGGCTGGTGCACTGGGACGACCCAGAGGGATGGAATGGGGAGGGAGGAGGGAGGTGGGTTCAGGATGGGGAACACATGTATACCTGTGGCGGATTCATTTTGATATTTGGCAAAACTAATACAGTTATGTAAAGTTAAAAAAAAAAAAGATTTGTGTTTCCTTGTTAATTTTCTGTTTTGATGATTGGTGTGAGTGGGGTGTTAAAGTCTCCTACTATTATTGTGTTACTGTCAATTTCTCCTTTTATGTCTGTTAGTGTTTGCCTTATGTATTGAGATGCTCCTATTAATTATTAAATACATTTTTAAAGCTTGTATTTATTTAAAGCTGGCTTATTGGTTGCAAGTCACTGTTCATTGCCCTATATAGATGATAATATTTAATTCTCAGGACCATCTAAGAGGTGACTACCTTATCATTAAATACATTTTAATGATGGGAAACTGAATCTAAGAGATTACATGTGATTTAACCAAAGCCACTTTGTTTCATCACTTAACCACTGCACAGCCCTATCTGCAATTCTAACCATCTGTTTTTTTTTTTTTTTTCCTCTCTCTTTAGATTGCAAGGTATCACCTATCTGTTTGCCCATCAGCCGTTGCCATAGAGCTGAGTCTTGGGGACCACTCCTAAGGACTAGTAGCCATAGAAAGGAAGAGTTTATTTGTAGAGAAGGGGATCCTGGGAGAAAGGGAGCAGGTCAGGAAGCTCATTGGAGTAGCATTTCTGCTAAGCACCTCCTTCTAGAAAAAATGCTTCACTGAGGTCCTGCTTTCTTGGTCACATTGATAACCCAGATGATAGTCAAAGTTGGGGGACCATTGAACAATTCCTCTACCAATGCCTCTCTCTGTTCCCAGGCTCATTTAGCAAAACTTGAACTTATAATATCATCTCAACTATTCTTTATGGAGTATATCTATGTGCCAAGCACCATTCTAAGCCCTTCACAGACATTGTCTTACTTCAGACTCATAACTGTCTTAGAAGGTAGGTGCTTTTTATTGTTAAAGATTAGGCTCAAAGAGGGCTTTCCTTGTGGTTCAGCCGGTAAAGAATCTGCTTGCAATGCAGGAGACCTGGGTTCAATCCCTGGGTTGGGAAGATCCCCTGAAGAAGGGAAAGGTTACCCACTCCAGTATTCTGACCTGGAGAATTGGACTGTACTGTACAGAATGGACTGTATAGTCCATGGAGTCACAAAAAGTCGGACACAACTGAGCGACTTTCAGGCTCAAAGAAGGGAAGTGACCTGCCTAAGGACATACAGCAATGTGCTGTGCTGTGCTTAGTCTCTCAGTCATGTTCAACTCTTTGCAACCCCATGGACTATAGCCTGCCAGGCTCCTCTGTCCATGGGATTTTCCAGGCAAGAATGCTGGAGTAGGTTGCCATGCCCTCCTGCAGGGGATCTTCCCGACCCAGGGATCGAAACTGCATCTCTTACATCTCCTGCATTGGCAGGCAGGTTCTTTACCACTAGTGCCACCTGGGATTGGGGGACCCACAAAACCCATTGTGTGAAAATGACGTGTGATGCTTTGGGTGGAGAGCCACGGAAATCAGAGAAGACCTATAGGGGAAGGTCTAACTTGTGTGATCTTGGACGAATCATGCAACAATTTTGAGCCTCAATTTCCCTGGTGGCTCAGACAGTAAAGAATCTGCCTGCAATGCAGAAGACCTGGGTTCGATCCCTGTGTTGGGGATCCACTGAGCAACTAACACATTCCCCTCTGTCAAGTGGAGTAGATGTGAATTTATCTGCTCTGATGTCCAATTGTGAGACTGTAATAAAATAATGTATTGGAAGGGTAATGTGAAGCATGCAGTATATTATGCAAAGGAGGATGTTCTGGTATCCTCAGTCTGACTGAAATTTTTTCCACTTCTTCCCACTTCGTGGTAACATGCAATGTTCTTACTGCTCAAGTTATAGAGAAAGACCGAATTCAAGTTTAGGGTAATGACATACAGTTTGCTATTCAACTTATACATGAATAAACAAAATTTTTAACACTGGCTAATTTTAATATTACTCATACATCTTAATTACATTTATTGTTGTATAAAACTGCATCACTATTAAAGAGTGTCCAAGTATTATAAATTGCTATTTTGAATGCATAAATTTCTAATGCTATAAATTTATCAAGGGACTTTTTTTGCATTAAAAAAAACAGTTTAATACATGTATTACTTATAGAAAGGAACACAAATCTTAACTGAAAATTTGATGAATATTGACTACTATATATAGTCCAGAAGCAGCACTCCAGAGGGCTCCTCCATGTCTCTTCCTAGTCAGAATTCCTTTCCAAGAGTAGTCACTATCACTTCTAACACCTTCAAACTTCTAACATCTAGGTCATTTTACATGTTTTTAAACTTGATATAAAAGGAATCATGCTATATTCTCTTCTGTGTCTGACTTCCTTCATCCAGTGTTATTTATGCCAGTATGTTGATGTGTGTTGTTACAGTTATCAGTGGTTTATCTTTTTCATTATAGTGTCATGTTTTATTGTATGAAAATAACAGGTGTTAGAAATTTATGTTGTTTCTCTTTTTGATTTATTATGAATAAAGTCCTGTGGTTGTTCTTTACATGTCTTTTGGTGGGCATAAGCATTCACTACTTTTGGAATATATTCAGGTACATACACAGGAAAATAGCTGGAATAACATTTTCCTGAAGTTGTTTTACCAGTTTACACCAGCAATGTAAAAGCTTCTCTAGCTGCCAGGTTTAACACTTGCTATCATTATTTATTTTAATTTCCATCATTTTGATCGAGATGTAGTTGCATTTCATTAGGCCTTAATTTGTGTTTCCTTAATGACTAATGATGTGATCTCCTCTTCATGTATCTACTGGCCATTTTTATGTCCTCTTTTGTGAAGTGTCTGTTAGGCTTTTGCCCAATATTAAACTTGTTTGCTTTTTCTTATTGATTTATGTAATTTAGATACAAATGCTTGCACAATTTGGGACTTGCATTTTTATTCCCTTAATGCTGTCTTTGTCATCAAAGGTTCTTAATTTTAATGAAGTAGATTTTCTCATTTTCCCCCGCTAGAAGTTAATGTATTTTGTTTCCTGTTTAAGAACCCCCTACTTTCTCTGAGTGATGAACACATTCTGCTGTGCTTTTTTCTAGAAGCTTGATTACTTTAGCTTTCACATTTGGTCTTCATTTGTTTCCAATTAATTTTTATATATTCAAGGTACACCATTTTTTTCATATAGATAGCCACTTGTCTGGACCCAGGATCATGTATTTAAAAGATCAACTCCTTTCCTCTTGCCTCCAGTGAATTCTAATATATCAGGTGGCTGTATATATGTGGGTTTGTTTCTGGATTATTGGTCCTTTGTTCAGATTGTCATTTTTCATAAAAAAAAAAGTTGACTAGTATTCTGATGAGAATTGCATGCACTCTAAAGATCAATTAGAGAAAGATTGGCCTCTTGGCAATGTTGAATCTTCCAAACCATTTATCATTTCATAAAAATTAATTATTCTTTGTATACCACTTTAGTTGCATCCCACAAATTTTTGATACATTTGTATTTCATTATTATATACCTTAAAATATTGTTATTTACTTTTTTATTATTAATTTGTTTATTTTAATTGGAGGCTAATTACTTTACAATATTGTAGTGGTTCTTGCCATACACTGACATGAATCAGCCATGGGTGTACATGTGTTCCCCATCCTGAACCCCTCTCCCACCTCATGCACCATCCCATCCCTCAGGGTCATCCCAGTGTACCAGCCCTGAGCACCCTGTCTCATGCATCGAACCTGGACTGGCAATCTATTTCACATATGGTAATATACATGTTTCAATGCCATTCTCTCAAATCATCCCACCCTTGCCTTCTCCCACAGAGTCCAAAAGTCTGTTCTTTACATCTGTGTCTCTTTTGCTGTCTTGCATATAGGGTCATCGTTACCAGCTTTCTAAATTCCATATATATACTGTATTGGTGTTTTTCTTTCTGACTCACTTCACTCTGTATAACAGGCTCCAGTTTCATCCACCTCATTAGAACTGATTCAAATGCATTCTTTTTAATAGTTGAGTAATATTCCATTGTGTATATGTACCACTGCTTTCTTATCCATTCATCTGTTGATGGACATCTAAGTTGCTTCCATGCCCTAGCTATTGTAAACTGTGCTGTGATGAACATTGGGGGTACACGTGTCTCTTTCAATTCTGGTTTCCTTGGTGTGTATGCTCAGCAGTGGGGTTGCTGGGTCATATGGCAGTTCTATTTCCAGTTTTTTAAGGAATCTCCACACTATTCTCCATAGTGGCTGTACTAGTTTGCATTCCCACCAACACTATAAGAGGGTTCCCTTTTCTCCGCATCCTCTCCAGCATTAAGAGTCTCAAGCTCTACCGACTGAGCTAACTGGGCTGATGTTAAGGGACTTTTTAAATTGAGATATAATTGACATATAATAGTGTGTAAGTTTAGAATATATACATGCATACATTTGTATATTGCAATATGATTACCACTGCAGTGTTAGCTAACGCTTCTGTCATGTCACATAGTTATCATATCTTTTTGGAGAGTGACAATGAAGACAAAGTCTCTTAGTAACTTTGAGCTTGATAATACAGTATTATTGTCTATACCCACAATGCTCATTGTTGACCCACAAGATCTTGTTGATCTTCTGGTTGATCAACTGGTTGCAAATTTGTGCCGTTAAACAACATTGTCCCAGTTCTCCCACCCCTCAGCCCCTGACAGCCACCATTCAACTCTCTATTTTTATGAGTACCTTTTTACAATTCCACTTACAAGGGATATCGTACAGTATTTGTCATTCTCTTGAATACACATATTTTCAACAAATTATAAATACTATGAAGTATGCCAAGTCGCTTCAGTTGTATCTTGCCAGGCTCCTCTGTCCATGGGGATTCTCCAGGGACTTTCCAACACAGCAGGTGATTTCTCACTGAGGGACTTCTTTCCCTCACCTAACAAGAGACTTCTTTGTCTCTCTGCAGCTGCTCAAGATTCACACTTGAAACTTGGAGATGTTCTGAACTTTTTCTGAGTTTGCTTATTACAGGTTATGCAGTGCTGAAATTTAGTGTGCTTAGCACTCCTCTGCTGTACTCTGACTTAGTCTTATGTAGCCTCATAAAAGTTGAGTTGTAGCTACATGATGCCACCTGAAAAGTGAAAGTTGCTCACTCGTGTCTGACTCTTTGTGACCCCATGGACTATACAGTATCATGGAATTCTCCAGGCCAGAATACTGGAGTGGGTAGCCTTTCCCTTCTCCAGGGGATCTTCTCAACCCAGGGATTGAACCCAGGTATTCTGCATGCAGGAGGATTCTTTAACAGCTGAGCCACAAAGGAAGCCCTGTTGCCACCTAGTAGAAAGTAAAGGCATGGCCTCGTCCATTTCTCTTTACAATGTGGGTTTATGGTGATGGGAGTAATTAGTCTATCCTGGTTTCTGGCAGGAGAAAAACAGATTTTGGGTTTAATGCTACCTGGCCAAATGTCCTGCAACAGATAGGAAATCAATGAATCTGACTTCATGCATGTTATTGTTTCATACATCTTTCCATCCTGAATACATTCAGGGCCTGTTGAACCATTTTGCAAACATTTTTATGTTGCTGATAAGGGTCCTTGTAAACCATAAAGCATCAGACAGATGTTGGTTATTACATGCTTGCAGGGTGTCACCTCTGATGGTAGCATCTGATAACCCAATTTAGCTATTTCCAAGGAATTCTTCCCAGATAATCATATTTTTTCAGGGTACAGCTTGCTGAGGAAGGTCTTCTTCATGGCGATCTTCAGCTCCTTGTTCCTGAGACTGAAGATGATGGGGCTCAGGAAGGGAGTGAGGACCGTGTAGGTGATGCCCATCAGCGTGTCTCCTTCCAGAGAGTGGGGACCCTTGGGCTTGAGGTAGATGACAGAGGCAAAGCCGTAGTGCACGACTACCACAGTGAGGTGGGACACGCATGTGGAGAAGGCTTTGTGCCGGCCCTCGGCTGAGGGGATCCTCAAGATGGCGGCCACGATGAAGGCGTAAGACAAGAGGATGAGGAGACCACAGCCCAGCAGGGCAGTGATACACACCAGGCCCACGCCCTTGGCCACCACTTGCACTTCAGTTCCACAGGCCAACTTCAATAGTGGGGGCACATGACAAGCAAAATGGTGGACTTCATTGGGTCCACAAAAGATGAGTTGGAAAACGGCAGATGTCACCAGCAACCCCATGACTGAGCCTCCAGCCCAGGACCAGGCCACCAGGCAGGTGCAGCCTCGGGGGCTCATGAGCACGTTGTAGCGCAGGGGGTGGCAGATGGCCACGTAGCGGTCGTAGCCCATGACGGTGAGCAGGAAGGAGTGGGTGAAGCCAAACGTGAAGGAGAAGAACATCTGGCTGGCACAGGCTGTGAAAGAGATGGAGCGGTCGGTGGAGAGCAGGTCGGCCAGCATGCGCGGGATGATGGCGAAGGTGTAGAGGATCTCCGAGATGGAGAGGGCACACAGGAAGAGGTACATGGGTGTGTGGAGGCTGTGCTCCCTCCAGATGGTGGCCATGATGAGCAGGTTCCCCAGCAACGAGAACAGGTACATCAGCAGGAACAGCAGGAAGAACATCAGCTGAAGGTGGGGGAAGGTGGAGAAGCCGATGAGGATGAATTCAGTCACTGCTGAGAAGTTGGCTCCTTGCATGGGGGCTGTTCCTGAAGTGAGGTGTGACATGGAGAGGTCAGCTACTGGATGGAGGGAGGTCATTAGCTTCCATCATTCCTGACTCTGTCCAAGGGGCTGCTCCTGACAAATGACAAATGACAAATGACAAATGACACTGGCTGAGTTCCTACTCTACGCCTCCTATGATGCAATCCTCTTATCAATGTAGTAGGGGAGATGTTTTTATCAACGATTCTGATCACTTGAAGCATAAGCACTGAAAATATTTGGTTCAGAGAAGCTAAGCATCTTGTTCAAGGTAAAGCTGTCAAAATGGCAGAGTAAAGACTTGAACCCATGGCTGACTGTCTCCAAAGACTATACCCCTCTCTCCCTCTGGTTACTTCCAAAAAATATAATGTTCCTCCACTAGAGTTTGCAGCCATTGTCCAACTCCTCCCTTCTGATAAATCTTGTTCTTCTCAAAGTTTCAGATACCAGAAGACCTACCTACCCCATGTCTACAAGACTTTGGACCAGTGTGCATCTCTAAACATTCATCAATCAGATTCTTCCTCTGGAGTTATCCATGCAAGGAATCTGAAGTAAAAGACTGTGTAGGAATAATGTTCTTGTTGTTTTCCAGATCCCATGAGGTACATCTGGACCTACTGAGACAGTGCAACATAGCCATCAAGGAAAGCAATAAGAGAGTCTGGGAGTTTGAGTCCCTGCTCTGCCCACTGTGTAAACTTGAGCAAGTTACATCACCTCTTTGTACCTCCATTTCTCTCTACCTGCCTCTAAGATTCTCTGTGGGAACTAAATGTGTTATTCTTGGGCTATGACCTGGGAAACAGTAGGTACTACCTATGGTAATTAACTCAATACACTCAGTAAACAAATGTATATGGTCTATGCTCAGTAAATAACCTACCTGGTGACTCAGTAAAGAATTCACCTGCAAGGTAGGAGACACAGGTTCAATCCCTGCATCAGGAAGATCCTCTGAAGAAGGAAATGGCAAGCCACTCCAAGATTCTTGCTTGGAAAATGCCCTGGACAGAGGAACCTACTGGGCTATAGTTCACAGGCTCACAAAGAGTTGGACATAACAGCACACATGCACAGGGACAGTGTATTCAGTAAATAACTTCAATTTAATGAGATTTCAATGTGCCTTTATAACTATTTTTGAGTGATTTTTTAAAAGGCATTTTCAAGTTTAAATTGCAGTGAACCACTAATCTGCTTTCTGTTTCTATAGATTTGCCTGTGCCTGACATTTTAAATAATGGAATCATACACTATGTGACCTTTGAGGTCTGTTTTTTTTTTCACTCAGCATGATGTTTTTGAGGTTCATCCGCTTGTAGCATTGTCATAACTTCATTCCTTTTTATGGTCAAACAATATTTCTTTATGGACATCACATTTTGTTTATTCAATCACCTTGTTGATGGACACGTCAGTTGTTTCCACTTTTCCCCTCTTGTGAATAGTGCTGCTATGAATGTTCATGTGGGCATTTAAAGCACAGGAGTGGTTTCCAGGAGCTGGAGGAAGGGGAGAAGAGGCAGGACTCCTAATGGGTATAGGGGTTCCTTTGGGTGTGCTGAGAAGGTTCTGGAACTAGACAGACAGTGCTCATACATCATGAATGTACTTCATGCCACTGAACTGTATGCTGTAATGTGTCTAAAATGGTAAATTGTACATTACATGTATTTTACCATGACACATGAAAAATGGGGGGAGGTGATACACCCTCTTAAGTGGGCTCAGGTCCTAGATCAAACTCTGGCAGGTTAATAATGAGGACACGAAGGGGAACCAGACACTTTGGGGACTGGAGGTTTCATTCCCCAACATCATTGGTCTCCAGAGTTTTTTGGCCTACCTCCTTTGGAGTCAATTGCATTTCTCTGTCTCCTCTGAGTCAGCACCTGCCTGGAGGTCCCCAGAAGCCCCCCTTGGCTCTGATACCCTGAGATCCTAGAGGGGCAAATCAAAGTGGATGACTTGGAAACAAGAGGTTCCAAGAAGAGGTAGAATGGGTGAGATCCGGATCAAGTGGGCTCTGCTTACAAGCTGCCAGGTTTTCAAATGTCTAGTGCAAGTTTTCTCAGTATTTTATGACAAATTATTCTTTGTTATGAGATGGAGGCCATTCTGTGAACTATATGGTGTTTAGCAGCATCCCTAGCCTCTACTATCTGAATGCCAGTAATCTATGCTCAGTAGTAACTACCAAAAGTGTCATTATTAGATATTGCCAATGTGAGCTTCACTGCTGGCTCAAACAGTAAAGAATCTGCCTGCAATTCAGAAGACCTGGGCTCTATTCCTGGGTCAGGAAGACCCCCTGGAGAAGGGAATGGCAACACACTCCAGTATTCTTGCCTGAAGAATTCCATGGACACAGAAGCCTGGTGGGCTACATTCTATGGGGTCTCAAAGAGTCAGACATGACTGAGAGACTTTCACTTTCAATGTCCCCATTGGAGGGGGCAAAATTACCCCCAGTTGAAAACCAATGATCTAGAGAGTACAATTGTATTTAACTTAGCTGCTCCTTCTACCCAGATCTTGGTTTCTCCAACCAAGAACTGTTGTTCTTTTGCATCAATGTTACCTACTCTGTGCAGTCTTTCTGGACATCTCTTTCCAAAACAGATTTAGTCACTCATTCCTGCGTGCTTTCCAAACAACTACCCTGAGTGAGTTTAAAAGTCCTCACTTCTAACTTCGTCATGATTTACATTATAATGTACCATGTTGGATACACAACTATCTCTGGCATTGGATTTTGAACTCTTGATGAGAATAGTTGCCCTTAATTAGATGTGGTTCCTGTGGTCATTCAATTCTTATTAAATCTGTTCCTCAATATTGTGAGATCCCTGCTATGATCCCTGTTTTACAGAAGTGGCAACTGCATCCATAGAGAACACATCACTTGTCCAAGAGACCATGGCTCCTGAGTGGGGGAGCCAGGATCTGAATCTGTATCTGAATGACCCCAAAGCCTATCTTTTCCTAACCTCTCTGTTACATTCACCATTTACTGGTGGCTGTTAGTGAATGTCAGAGCCACTTTCAGGACCAGAGAAATGTCAGCTTCACCATACCAGGCTATTCACACATTCCCCCTCCATATTAATCAGATCACAAAAATCATACACATAAAAAAGGAAGATAGGAACTATGGGAAGACTAGAGCTCACCATGTCCTGGGAATGTGGCCCAGGGCTGCATATACACCTTCTCAGATGACAGGGATGCAGAACTCCGCTAAGCTAAGTACCTTTTCATTCTGGGAAAAGGCAAAACTGTGGAGACAGTAAAAAGATTGGTGCTTGTCAAGGACTCAGCAGAAGAGAAGAAGAGACAAATAGATGGAACTCAAGGGAGTTTTTAAGGTGGTGAAACAGTTCTGTATAGTTCAGTTCAGTTCAGTTGCTCAGTCGTGTCCAGCTGTTTGCGACCCCATGAATTGCAGCACACCAGGCCTCCCTGTCCATCACCAACTCCTGGAGTTTACCCAAACTCATCTCCATTAAGTCAGTGATGCCATCCAACCATCTCATCCTCTGTCGTTCCCTTCTCCTCCTGCCCTCAATCTTTCCCAGCATCAGGGTCTTTTCAAATGAGTCAGCTCTTCGCATGAGGTGGCCAAAGTATTGGAGTTTCAGCTTCAGCATCAGTCCTTCCAATGAACACCCAGGACTAATCTCCTTTAGGATGGACTGGTTGGATTTCCTTGCAGTCCAAGGGACCCTCAAGAGTCTTCTCCAGCACCACAGTTCAAAAGCATCAATTCTTTGGTGCTCAGCTTTCTTCACAGTCCAACTCTCACATCCATACATGACCACTAGAAAAACCATAGCCTTCACTAGACGGACCTTTGTTGACAATGTCTCTGCTTTTTAATATGCTGTCTAGGTTGGTCATAACTTTCCTTCCAAGGAGTTAGCGTCTTTTAATTTCATGACAGCAGTCACCATCTGCAGTGATTTTGGAGCTCCCCAAAATAAAGTCAGCCACTGTTTCCACTGTTTATAGATACTATATATTGCATACATGATACAGGGCATTTGTCAAAGCTCATAGGCTGTACAGCACCAACAGTGAACTCTAATGTAAACTGTGAGCTTTGGTTATAATAATATGTCAATATTGATTCAGTAACTGTAACACAGTTACTCACTAATGCAGGATGTTAATAACAGGGGAAGCTGAGTTCAGGGAGAGAGAGGGTATGTGGAAATCCTCTGCACTATCTGCTCATGCGTGCCTGCTCAGTTGCTTCAATTGTGTCCAACTCTGTGATTCCCATGGACTGTAGCCAGGTTACTCTGTCCATGGGGATTCTCCAGGCAAGAATACTGGAGTGGGTTGCCATGCCCTCCTCCAGGGGATCTTTCCAACCCAGGGACTGAGCCCACAACGCCTGTTTTTCCTGCATTGCAGGTGGATTCTTTACCCACTGAGCCATCTGGGAAGCTCACTGTCTGCTCAGTTTTCTATAAACATAAAACTGCTCTAAGAGGTAGAGACTCCTGATTTTTTTTTTAAGTAAAATAAGAAGCCTTAGAACCACAATGGGTGTAGGTTCAGGATTGCAAAGAGGTGGACTGAAGGCCCCAGTCAGTGACCAACCAGGAGAACAACTAGTGGCTTCTCTGCAGTTAAACTGAACAGCCCCAGAGAAGGAGTGTGACCTGGCTCTGTGGCACTTGGATGAACTCACAGAGGGACCAGTCCCCACCCAGAACTTAGGGGTCAAACCTGCCTATGGTCAAATCCTATCTACACATATCATGGCAGCAGGGTTTTCCAACTTTAGCATCAGGGACTTTCAGTTCAGTCACTCAGTCGTGTCTGACTCTTTGCAACCCCATGGACTGCAGCACGCCAGGCCTACCTGTCCATCACAGCTCCCAGAGTTTACTCAAACTCATCTCCATTGAGCCACTGATGCCATCCAGCCATCTCATCCTCTGTCATCCCCTTCTCCTCCTGCCCTCAATCTTTCCTAGCATCAGGGTCTTTTCCAGTGAAACAGGGACTTTAGGAGCTGATAATTTTTTTGTGGTTAGAGGTTGCCCTGTGCATTATAAGATATTGAGCAGCATCTCTGTCCCTCTCTATATGCCAGTAGCATCTCCCAGTTGTGACAATCAGAAGTATCCTCACACATTGTCAAGTGTCCGCTGGGGAGGTAACGGCCTCTGGTGGAGAACTACAGGTTAGATGTGTTGTCTCCATCTTGCCTTACCTGTCTGCCCCCATCCTCTCTCTTCTCATGAAGCTGTTTATGTTCTTCTCTCTGCATCCCCCTTCCCACCTGAACTACCTGCTGCCTCCCTATTTTCATCCTTGACTCCTTACCACCAATGCACCTGTCCACCCTGGTGTCTCCCTGATACTTAACACCTTTGGTGAGGGGGTGACTGGAGCCTCTCCATCCTTAATCTTCTTGACTGGCTCTTTTCTCTGCCTCTCCCCAATCCTTTTATCACTGTATTGGCCAGGACAGTGAGGGGAGTTAGGTTAAAAGTCAGACAGGTGCTGTGTGTAACAAAGTGGTAGCTCTTCTCTCTCTGCATCCCAGTTTTCTTACCCATCCTGCAAAGTAATCATCACATCCGTTACCTTGAAGGTGGGAAGGGTAGAGCCCTACCTACTGCCCCAACTCAAAGACTCAACTTTCACAGGAAGTTTTATAAACACGAAGGGTCTCCTTGTCTGTGACAGTTGCTGGTTCCCCAGGTTTCTCCTGATCAAGTGGAAGGGAGGGAAGGTGACTCACCTGGGACTCCAGGCTCTGCAACTGCTTCTGCCTCACTCCAGCTGGAGGCTCAGGCTTGATGTTCTCCAGCAGGTAAGGGCTGGATGAGTGAGAGCTGCATGGCAAGGAACCTGCCACTATGAGTAGACTGGTGGTGGTGGGGTGGGGTGGGGGGGCTACCTGAGCCTCACCTCCATTATTTATGCTGCCTCAGCTCCCTGCCTGCTGCTTTCTCTCACTGTGATCCCCTGGACTCTATCTCTGCTGCTGCTACAGGGATGCTGGGACCCTTGGGAACCATGCAGTGCACTGCGCAATCTCAAGGATACTGTCATCATCCTTTGTCCCTCCCTCTCTGCCTTCCAGGGGTAAGTCAATTACCTGAGCTTCTCAGGGGCTCAAGCAGAGTCTAATACTTCACAAATTTGGAATTTGGAGCCCTGGCTCCTAGCAGTGGCAGGAAACCAGCCCTGCCATTGTTCACTGGGGCTGAGGAGGCTGCCTGGCTTGACTCTCCACTTTCTTTCTTGCCCATTCAGGGCATTTGCTCAATTAAATACCTTTTTAAAAATTCTATAAAGCACTTATCCTTCAATTAAAAAAATAAAGTAGCAAAAAATTTTAAATAAAAATTTTTAATAAGCACACAAACATATTTTTCTTCTTATTAAATAATTGAAATGCTGCAAACCAGACTAAAAGTCAAGCGATGGCCAGCCATGAGATCACAATGAGAAATTTGATGGACATTGCTACACACCTTTGTATGCATGTGGCAAGTGAGTAACACAAGCTCTTAAAATCAGAGTATTATTGTGGGGTTCTGTTGTGGGTTTTTTGGCTTTGTTTTTCTTTTTAAGGTGAAATTTATATAACTTAAAATTCACCACGGTAAAGTGAACAGTTCTGTTTCATTTAGCACATTCACAATGTTATTTAACTACCATCTCTACCCAGTTCTTGAACATTTTCATCACTTCAAGAACTGGGAGACCTTATCCCATTATCAGTCTTTCTCCCTTGAGCCCCTGGCAACCACTAATCTCCTTTTTTACCCTGTGGGTTTTCCTGATTTGGGCATGTCATGCAAATGGAATGATACAATACGTATGTAGCCTTTGGGATCTGTTTTTTTCACTCAGTATAAAATTTTCAGGATTCATCCATCATGTAGCATGCATCAGTTCTTCATTCCTTTTTATAGCTAAGTACTTTGGCCACCTCATGTGAAGAGTTGACTCATTGGAAAAGACTCTGATGCTGGGAGGGATTGGGGGCAGAAGGAGAAGGGGACGACAGAGGATGAGATGGCTGGATGGCATCACTGACTCGATGGACGTGAGTCTGAGTGAACTCCGGGAGTTGGTGATGGACAGGGAGGCCTGGCGTGCTGCGATTCTTGGGGTCGCAAAGAGTCGGACACGACTGAGCGACTGAACTGAACTGAACTGAATATTCCACTGTGTGGGTGGATCGTATTTTGTTTAGTCATTCACCTACTGATGGGCATTTGGACTGTTTCTGCCATTGGACTGTATGAATAGTGCTGCTCTGGTTATTTGTATACAGAGATTTAATTGAATTCATTTCTTTGAAGTGTGCTCCTAGGAGTAAAAGTGCTGAGTCATAAAGTAATTCCATATTTAATTTTTTGGTGGACCACCAAACTAGTTTTCATACTATGTATTTTAATACAAATCTCATTGTTTTGTAGGTACCTTGCTGTAACTTGGCTTATTTGCTCTCATTTTGGAGTGATATTCATCTTAGTTTATTATAGACTGATATTTCTCAAACTTGGCAGTGTTTCTCCACACCCTCACCAATGTTCAATGTTGTGAAATTTAATTTTGCCAATACAGTTGCCAAGTTGGCTACCACTGGCACTTTAATTTGCATTTCCCTAATTACTATGGAAATTATAATTTAAAAGCATCATTTCTTTTTTTTTAATTAATTTATTTTAATTGGAGGCTAATTACTTTACAATACTGTGTTTTTTTTTTTAATTTACAATATTATATTGGTTTTGCCATATATCAACATGAATCCGCCACAGGTATACACGTGTTCCCCATCCTGAACCCTCCTCCCTCCTTCCTCCCCATACTATCCCTCTGGGTCTTCCCAGTGCACCAGCCCCAAGCATCCAGTATCGTGCATCGAACCTGGACTGGCGACTCATTTCATATATGATATTATACATGTTTCAATGCCATTCTCCCAAATCATCCCACCCTCTCCCTTTCCCACAGAGTCCAAAAGACTGTTCTATACATCAGTGTCTCTTTTGCTGTCTCGTATACAGGGTTATTGTTACCATCTTTCTAAATTCCATATATATGCATTAGTATACTGTATTGGTGTTTTTCTTTCTGGCTTACTTCACTCTGTATAATAGGCTCCAGTTTCATCCACCTCATTAGAACTGATTCAAATGTATTCTTTTAAATGGCTGAGTAATACTCCACTGTGTATATGTACCACTGCTTTCTTATCCATTCATCTGCTGATGGACATCTAGGTTGCTTCCATGTCCTGGCTATTATAAACAGTGCTGCGGTGAACATTGGGGTACATGTGTCTCTTTCCCTTCTGGTTTCCTCAGTGTGTATGCCCAGCAGTGGGATTGCTGGATCATAAGGCAGTTCTATTTCCAGTTTTTTAAGGAATCTCCATACTGTTCTCCATAGTGGCTGTACTAGTTTGCATTCCCACCAACAGTGTAAGAGGGTTCCCTTTTCTCCACACCCTCTCCAGCATTTATTGCTTGTAGACTTTCGGATAGCAGCCATTCTGACTGGTGTGAAATGGTACCTCATAGTGGTTTTGATTTACATTTCTCTGATAATGAGTGATGTTGAGCATCTTTTCATGTGTTTGTTAGCCATCTGTATGTCTTCTCTGGAGAAATGTCTATTTAGTTCTTTGGCCCATTTTTGATTGGGTCATTTATTTTTCTGGAATTGAGTTGTAGGAGTTGCTTGTATATTTTTGAGATTAGTTGTTTGTCAGTTGCTTCATTTGCTATTATCTTCTCCCATTCTGAAGGCTGTCTTTTCACCTTGCTAATAGTTTCCTTTGATGTGCAGAAGCTTTTAAGTTGAATTAGGTCCCATTTGTTTATTTTTGCTTTTATTTCCAATATTCTGGGAGGTGGGTCATAGAGGATCCTGCTGTGATTTGTGTCGGAGAGTGTTTTGCCTATGTTCTCCTCTAGGAGTTTTATAGTTTCTGGTCTTACATTTAGATCTTTAATCCATTTTGAATTTATTTTTGTGTATGGTGTTAGAAAGTGTTCTAGTTTCATTCTTTTACAAGTGGTTGACCAGTTTTTTCCAGCACCACTTGTTAAAGAGATTGTCTTTAATTCATTGTATATTCTTGCCTCCTTTGTCAAAGATAAGGTGTCCATAGGTGTGTGGATTTATCT
Source organism: Bubalus bubalis (assembly GCF_019923935.1). Lineage (NCBI taxonomy): Eukaryota > Metazoa > Chordata > Mammalia > Artiodactyla > Bovidae > Bubalus > Bubalus bubalis. Next base: position 103,102,030 of record NC_059165.1, on the reverse strand, counting down.
CTGGGCTTTCTATTTTGTTCCATTGATCTATATTTCTGTCTTTGTGCCAGTACCATACTGTCTTGATGAATGTGGCTTTGTAGTAGAGCCTGAAGTCAGGCAGGTTGATTCCTCCAGTACCATTCTTCTTTCTCAAGATAGCTTTGGTTATTAGAGGTTTTTTGTATTTCCATACAAATTGTGAAATTATTTGTTCCGGTTCTCTGAAAAATACCATTGGTAGCTTGATAGGGATTGCATTGAATCTATAATTTCCTTTGGGTAGTATACTCATTTTCACTATATTGATTCTTCCAATCCATGAACATGGTATATTTCTCCATCTATTTGTGTCCTCTTGATCTCTTTCACCAGTGTTTTATAGTTTTCTATATATAGGTCTTTTGTTTCTTTAGGTAGATTTATTCCTAAGTATTCTATTCTTTTCGTCACAATGGTGAATGGCATTGTTTCCTTAATTTCTCTTTCTGTTTTCTCATTGTTGGTGTATAGGAATGCAAGTGATTTCTGTGTGTTAATTTTATATCCTACAACTTTACTATATTCATTGATTACCTCTAATAATTTTCTGGTGGTGTCTTTAGGGTTTTCTATCTTGTCAGTCAGTCAAATCTTAACTTAAAAAAATTCTCTAAGATAATAATCACATTTTGGAAAAGGATAAATGGAATTTTTAAAAATAAAACTATTTTCTTACAAAGGCTATTAAATTAATTTATTTGAAACTGCAAAAAACTTTGACTACTAGAGCTCTGATTTAGAGACAAAGGTAGGGATAAAAACTGCTCTGCACAAAAAAACACAAACATGTTTTTTAGTATTAGGGCAGGTCCACATTTAATACAATTACATAATCTTCATGAAGGGAACTATATAATGACATCTTCAAGTCTCTATGTTTTTCTTGAACAGTAGAATGCCAAGCTAATAAACATAACTGCACATAAAAGCCTTGTAAAATGACAGAAAAGTGTCAGACCTTTACTGTGGGCAAGCACAAGGTAATACATGGAGGAGAAAATAATCGTCCAGATTACACCAGTGGATGAGTGAGTGCTAATCTAGCAAGGAACCTGGCTTCTATCTAAAATAGTAATGTTTTATAACATTCTTTTGAGTTTGAACAAAGTAAGTTGATGATAATTTGTAAAATTATTACATAATGAGATTGAACAAGAACATGATATTGTAACATTAAAAGTAATGGACAGTACAGCCAGAGCCATGAGATAGTATTAAAGGTATACAGGTATATGGTAAGATACATAAGGACAAGCTGTTTTATAGCTTATTTTTGTTAAAGTAGGATGCTTTAGGATGATGCCCCTAAACTTTGAGTTTTTAATGTAAATTTTAGACAGTTAAAGACTTTCTCAATTCACTCTATGAAAGATAGCAGTATTTATTTTTTTAAAAAATTCTCTTTGAGAAATGACCCATGAAATTAACTAGACATAATAGTAAGTATGGGGATAACATTTTTAATGAAATTCACAGAAACATTATTGGCATCTGCAGAACTATGTTATTGCGACAGAAATAAATGAAACCTAGTAGAGTTTTGTTGGAGAAGGCAATGGCACCCCACTCCAGTACTCTTGCCTGGAAAATCCCATGGATGGAAGAGCCTGGTAGGCTGCAGTCCATGGGTCGCGAAGAGTCAGATACTTACTGAGCGACTTCACATTCACTTTTCACTGTCATGCATTGGAGAAGGAAATGGCAACCCACTCCAGTGCTCTTTCCTGGAGAATCCCAGGGACAACAGAGCCTGGTGGGCTGCCGTCTGTGGGGTCGCACAGAGTCAGACACGACTGAAGCGACTTAGCAGCAGTAGCAGCAGCATGTAGAAGATCATGTCATCTGCAAACAGTGACAGTTTTACTTCTTCCTTTCCAATCTGGATTCCTTTTATTTCTTTATCTTCTCTGATTGCTGTGGAAAAATCTTCCAAAACTATGTTGAACAGTAGTGGTGAAAGTGGGCACACTTGTCTTGTTCCTGACTTTAGGGGAAATGCTTTCAATTTTTCACCATTGAAGATGTTTTCTATGGGTTTATCATATATGGCTTTTATTACGTTGAGGCATATTGGTTATTTAACTTATATGCAGAGTACATCATGAGAAACGTTGGACTGGAAAAAGCACAAGCTGGAATCAAGATTGCCGGGAGAAATATCAATAACCTGAGATATGCAAATGACACCACACATATGGCAGAAAGTGAAGAAGAACTAAAGAGCTTCTTGATGAAAGTGAAAGAGAAGAGTTAAAAAGTTGACTTAAAGCTCAACATTCAGAAAACTAAGATCAATGTATCCAGTCCCATCACTTCATGGCAAATAGATGGCAAAACAGTGGAAACAGTGGTTGACTTTATTTTTCTGGGCTCTAAAAGCACTGCAGATGGTGATTGTATCCATGAAATTAAAAGACACTTACTCCTTGGAAGAAAAGCTATGACCAACCTAGATAGCATATTCAAAAGCAGAGACATTACTTTGCCAACAAAGGTCCATCTAGTCAAGGCTATGGTTTTTCCAGTGGTTATGTTTGGATGTGAGAGTTGGACTATAAAGAAAGCTGAGAGCCAAAGAATTGATGCTTTTGAACTGTGTTGTTGGAGAAGACTCTTAAGAGTCCCTTGGACTATAAGGCAATCCAACCAGTCCATCCTAAAGGAGATCACTCCTGAGTGTTCATTGGTAGGACTGATTTTGAAGCTGAAACTCCAATACATTGGCCACCTGATGAGAAGAGCTGACTCATTGGAAAAGAGCCTGAGTCTGGGAGAGATTGAGGGCAGGAGGTGAAGGGGACGACAGAGGGTGAGATGGTTGGATGGCATCACTAACTCAATGGACATGGGTTTGGGTGGACCTGGGTGTTGGTGGTGGACAGGGAGGCCTGGCGTGCTGTGGTTCATGGGGTCACAAAGAGTCGGACACAACTGAGCAACTGAATTGAACTGATATTCCTTCTATGCCTGCTTTCTGGAGGGTTTTTTTTTTTTTTTTATCATAAATGGGTGTTGAATTTTGTCAAAGGCTTTCTCTGCAGCTGTTGAGATAATCATATGGTTTTTAGCTTTCAATTTGTTAATGTGGTGTATTACATTGATTGATTTATGAATATTGAAGAATCCTTGCATCCCTGGGATAAAGCCCACTTGATCATGATGTATGATCTTTTTAATATGTTGTTGGATTCTGAAAGCTAGAATTTTGTTGAGGATTTTTGAATCTATGTTCATCAGAGGTATTGGCCTGCAGTTTTCTTTTTGTGTGGCATCTTTGTCTGATTTTGGTGTTAGGGTGATGGTGGCCTCATAGAATGAGTTCGGAAGTTTACCTTCCTCTGCAATTTTCTGGAAGAGTTTGAGTAGGATAGGTGTTTTCTCTTCTCTAAATTTTTGGGAGAATTCAGCTGTGAAGCCATCTTGTCCTGGGCTTTTGTTTGTTGGAAGATTTCTGTTTACAGTTTCAATTTCCGTGCTTGTGATGGCTCTGTTAAGATTTTCTATTTCTTCCTGGTTCAGTTTTGGAAAGTTATAATTTTCTAAGAATTCATCCATTTCTTCCACGTTGTCCATTTTATTGGCATATAGTTGCTGATAGTAGTCTCTTATGATCCTTTGTATTTCTGTGTTGTCTGTTGTGATTTCTCCATTTTCATTTTAAATTTTGTTGATTTGATCCTTCTCCCTTTTTTTCTTGATGACTCTGGCTAATGGTTTGTCTATTTTATTTATCTTCTCAAAGAACCAGCTTCTAGCTTTGTTGATTTTTGCTATGGTCTCCTTTGTTTCTTTTGCATTTATTTCTGCCTAATTTTTTTTTTTTTTTTATGATTTCTTCCCTTCTACGAACCCTTGATTCTTAATTTCTTCTTTTTCTAGTTGCTTTAGGTGTAGAGTTAGGTTATTTATTTGATTTTTCTCTTGTTTCTTGAGGTAAGCTTGTATTGTTATGAACCATCCTCTTAGCACTGCGTTTCCTGAATCCCATAGGTTTTGGGTTGTTATGTTTTCATTTTCATTTGTTTCCATGCATATTTTGATTTCTTCTGTGGTTTGTTGGTTATTCAGAAGCGTGTTGTTTAGCCTCCATATGATTGTATTTTTAATATTTTTTTTCCTGTAGTCGACATCTAATCTTACCACATTGTGATCAGAAAAGATGCTTAGAATGATTTCAATTTTTTTTTTTTTATTTTTCCAAGGCTATATTTATGGCCCCGGATGTGATCTATCCTGGAGAATGTTCCGTGTACACTTGAGAAAAAGGTGAAATTCTTTGTTTTGGGGTGAAATGTCCTAGGGATATCAATTAGGTTTAACTAGCCCATTGTATCATTTAAAGTTTGTGTTTCCTTGCTACTTTTCTGTTTAGTTGATCTATTTATAGGTGTGAGTAGGGTATTAAAATCTCCCACTTCTGATTTCTCCTTCATATTTGAATGAGATCCTTGCCAGGTATAGTAATCTGGGTTGTAAGTTTTTCTCTTTCATCACTTTAAGTATGTCCTGCCATTTCCTTCTGGCTTGAAGAGTTTCTATTGAAAAATAAGCTGTTATCCTTATGGGGATCCCCTTGTGAGTTATTTGTGGTTTTTCCCTTGCTGCTTTTAATATTTGTTCTTTGTGTTTGATCTTCATTAATTTGATTACTATGTGTCTTGGGGTGTTTTTCCTTGGGTTTATCCTGTTTGGGACTCTCTGGGTTTCTTGGACTTAGGTAGCTATTTCCTTCCCCATTTTAGGGACGTTTTCAACTATTATCTCCTCAAGTATTTTCTCATGGTCTTTCTTTTTGTCTTCTTCTTCTGGGACTCCTATGATTCGAATGTTGTAGCACTTGACATTGTCCCAGAGGTCTCTGAGGTTTTCCTCATTTCTTTAAATTCTTTTTTCATCTCTGCTTCATTTATTTCCACCAATCTATCTTCTACCTCACTTATCCTATCTTCTGCCTCAGTTATTCTACTGTTGGTTCCCTCCAGTGTGCTTTTGATCTCAGTTATTGCATTATTCATTATATATTGACTCTTTTTTATTTCTTCTAGGTCCTTGTTAAATTTTTCTTGCATCTTCTCAATCCTTGTCTCCAGACTATTTATTGGTAACTCCATTTTGTTTTCAAGATTTTGGATCATTTTTGCTATCATTATTCTGAATTCTTTTTCAGGTAGGCACCCTATCTACTCCTCTTTTGTTTGGTTTAGTGGGCATTTATCATGTTCCTTTACCTGCTGAATATTTCTCTGCCTTTCCATCTTGTTTAGATTGCTGTGTTTGGGGTGGCCATTCTGTATTCTGGCAGTTTGTGGTTCCTCTTTATTGTGGAGGTTCCTCCCTGTGGGTGGGGTTGGACGAGTGGCTTGTCAAGGTTTCCTGGTTAAGGAAGCTTGTGTCGGTGTTCTGATGGGTGAAGCTGGATCTCCTCTCTGTGGAGTGGAATGAAGTGTCCAGTAGTAAGTTTTGAGGTGTCTATAGGTTTGTGTGACTTTTGACCACCCGTATTTTAATGATCAGGGTTATGTTCCTGCATTATTGTAGACTTAGCTTGGTATGTCTTGCCCTGAAACTTGTTGGCTCTTGGATGGAGCTTGGTTTCAGTGTAGGTATGGAGGCTTTGGAATGAGCTCTTGTCGATTAATGTTCCCTGGAGTCAGGAGTTCTCTGCTGTTCTCAGGATTTGGATTTAAGCCTCCTGTCTCTGGCTTTCAGTCTTATTCTTACAGTAGCCTCAAGACTTCCACATCCATACAGCACTGATAATAAAACATCTAGGTTAATGGTAAAAACATTATCCACAGTGAAGGACACCCAGAGAGGTTCACAGAGTTACATGGAGAAGAGAAGAGGGAGGAGGGAGATAGAGGTGACCAGGAGGAGAAGAGAGGGAATAAAAGGGGAGAGCAATCTGGCCAGTAATGAGTTCCCCATGTGCTCTCCATAGTCTGGAACACTCAGAGTGGTTCACGGAGTTACGTAGAGGAAAGAAGAGGGAGGAAGGTGGTAGAGGTGACCAGAAGGAGAAGAGGGGGAGTCAAAATGAGAGACATAGATCTAGCCAGTAATCAGTTCCCTGAGTGTTCTCCACAGCCCAGAACACCCAAAGAGATTCACAGAGTTGGGTATAGAAGAGAAGGGGGAAGGAGGAGATAGAGGTGACCTGGGGGAGAAAAAGGAGAGTCAAAAGGAAGAGAGAACAATCAAGCCAGTAATCACACTCCTAAGTAAAAATGAGCACTGAAGATTGGCTTCTTAAAGGTACAAAATTAATTAAAAAAAATACCAAAAAGCAAACATTAAAAATCTACAGTAGAGGTTAGACTCTCAAAAATACAATATTAAAAAAAAACACTAAAATTATAAAATATATATATATGAAATTTGCTTTAAAACGGGGTCTTTTGTAAATGGGGTCTACTTGCAAAGTAATAGTGCATAAAAAAGAAAATTAATGGAGTAATAAAGAATTTTAAAATTTAAAAAAATTAAAAATTACAAGATGATGATAGTAAAATATATCTAGGAATTTCTCTGGATCTGTTGAGGGCAGTGTGGGGTCAGTTCAGTTTCAAATAGTTTCTTGTTCCAGCTTATACTTCTTCTCAAGGTCTATAGGCCCTTTCCAATGTAGTCAATGCTAACTGCTGCTGCTGCTGCTAAGTCACTTCAGTCGTGTCGGACTCTGTGTGACCCCATAGATGGCAGCCCACCAGGCTCCTCTGTCCATGGGATTCTCCAGACAAGAACACTAGAGTGGGTTGCCATTTCCTCCTCCAATGCATGAAAGTCAAAAGTCAAAGTGAAGTCACTCAGTCGTGTCCAACTTTTAGTGACCCCATGGACTGCAGCCTACCAGGCTCCTCCATCCATGGGATTTTCCAGGCAAGAGTACTGGAGTGGGGGTGCCATTGCCTTCTCCAACAATATTAACTATAGGGTTTTAATCTTTTGCACCTGTCACTTCCAGATCAGCTCCCTCTTCTTTGTTTCTTTTGGATTCCTCTGTTTGCAAGTCTCTCCAGTGTCTAATTTCTGCTCTGATACAAGGGGGTGAAGGTGGTCACTTATTTAGGCTCACTTGTTCAGTTGTGCTGTTGGAAGGGAGGAACACTGCAAACAAATATCACTGGCATTTGTGGGGAGTCCTCGCAGTGTCTCGGCCAAACTGGGTTTGCCCCTGATCATGGTATGTGTGCTTTCCTGGTCTACACTGTTCAGGCTCCAGATTGCTCTTCAGGGAAACTGTTTAAAGTGGGCCCTGCCTTGTGTGCACTTCCCAAGTCTAAGCCACTGAAGTTCAGTTTCTTGTGTACTCCACAAAGGCACAGAGTCGGTTGGGCCTGCGTTTTGTTCCCCTCCTAGGTCCGAGCAGCTTAGGCAACCAGGTGCTTGGTGAGCGCATTCTCCTTAGGTGCGGTGCGTCTTATCATCTCCCCGGTTCCAGCCCCTCGGTTTCTTGGGTGTGCAGCAAGAGCGCCATCTCAGGTGTGCCATGTGTCTCCTCTGGGAAGCTAATCTCTGATTGCAAACATCCTGGCGGATGTCAATTGTCCAGGATCTCAGGAAGACTTGGTTAGCTACTGGGAGCCTGCTCACAGTTTGGTGGTGGATGCGTCTCTGGAGCAGAGATTGCCTCTCACCTTCTGGCTCTGGCTGTCGCCCACCTGCCTCTCTGCCTCTGGTGGGGGGATGGGCCAGTTCACAGCCAGCTAGCTCTCCTCTGGTATTCGCACAATCCTTTGTTCTGTGAGTGGCCTGGCAGTGCCTTAGAGCTTTTTGCAGGAAAGTTCTCTCTCTTTCTCTCTCTCTTTTTTTTTTCTCTCAGGCTATCCCACGGTTTGGGTTGCTATCTCACGTTAGCTCCCTCAGATTGTCCTCTGGGCATTCAGGCCTGGTCCTTACCCTAAGTATGCAGCCCGTGCCTCCATGTTCAGCCCCCGCTCGCTGCTGGTGGCCACAAGTGTCTGGGCTACTTCTCCTCTGGGAAATGCGATTAGGTGCATAATTTGTGTGTTTTTCTTTTTTCCCTCCTGGTTATGTTGCCCTCTAAGATTCCAAAACTCCCCACAGACCCGCCAGTGAGAGGGTTTCCTGGTGTTTGGAAACTTCTCTTCCTTCACGACTCCCTCCCTGTGATGGGTCTCTGTCCCTAACTCTTTTGTCTCTCTTTTTATCTTTTTTATTTTGTCCTACCTCCTTTCAAAGAGAATGGGCTGCCTTTCTGGGTGCCTGGTGTATTCCGCCAGCATTCAGAAGTTGTTTTGTGGAATTTTCTCAGCGTTCAAATGATCTTTTGATGAATTTGTGGGGGAGAAAGTGGTCTCCTTGTCCTATTCTTCTGCCATCTTAGGACCGCCCCCCAAAAGCATCATTTCTAAAGAAGGCTGGGTGCCAAAGAACCGATGTTTTCAAACTGTGGTACTGGAGAAGACTCTTGAGAGTCCCTTGGACAGCAAGGAGATCAAACCATTCAATCCTAAATGAAATCAACTCTGAATATTCATTGGAAGGATTGATGCTGATGCTCCAATACTTTGGTCACCTGATGTGAAGAGCAGACTCATTGAAAAAGTCTCTGATGTTGGAAAAGACTGAGGGCAGGAGGAGAAGGAGACGACAGGAGATGAGATGGTTAAATGGCATCACTGACTCAAGGGACATGAGTTTGAGCAAACTCTGGGAGATGGTGAAGGATAGGGAAGTCTGGTGTGCTGCAGTCCATGGGGTCACAAAGAGGCAGACATGAGAAAGAGACTGAACAAAAACAACAATTACTAGTGGGTTAAAAAATCTCTATTGTTTGTTAGCCATATGGATTTCTTTTTTGTTTTATGCCTATTCAAAGCCTTCCCCTTTTTCAAGATTGTTTTGTTCCTATTGATTTGCAGGCATGGAATTAGAGACTCTAAATTGTAATTTTGCCTATGAATCTTTTTCCTTTGCCTTCTGTTTATTGTGCCTTAATGCTATTTCTGTCAGAAACATTCTTCTTGGTTTCTTCTAATGCTTTTTTACGATAGGTTTTGGGGTGAAAAACTGCACCATGTGGGTCCACTGCCTGTTTTTATAAAGTTTTACTGAAACCACACTCATGAAAATTCATTGACATATTGTCTATGGCTGGTTTTGTGGTATGACAGCAGAGTTGAATAGTTGTGATGGAGGTAGAGTGACTGGCAGAGCTGAAAATATTTACTATCTGATCGAGGGTGGGATGATTTGAGAGAATAGCATTGAAACATGTACATTACCACATGTAAAATTGATGACCAGTACAAGTTCGATGCAAGAAGCAAGGCACCCAAAGCCGGTGCTCTGCTACAACCCAGAGAGATAAGGTGGGGAGGGAGGTGGGAGAGGGGTTCAGGATTTGGTGGGACACATGTATACCTGTGGCCAATTCATATTGATGTATAGCAAAAACCATCACAATATTGTGACTATCCTCCCTTCTCTCATAGCTCAGTTGGTAAAGAATCTGCCTGCAGTGCAGGAGACCTGGGTTCGATTCCTGGGTTGGGAAGATCCCCTGGAGAAGGAAATGGCAGTCCACTCCAGTATTCTTACCTGGACAACCCCATGGACAGAGAAGCCTGGTGGGTACAGATCGTGGGGTCGCAAGAGTCGGACATGACTTAGTGACTAAACCACCACCACCATCTTCCAATTAAAATAAATTAATTAATTTTTAAAAAGGGAAAAAATTGTCAACCTCTCAAACTTTAATCAACCAAAAATATCATGCAACCATTTCAAATTTGGTTTCAACTTATTATTTTTTAAGACAATTTTTTTCAGAGCAGTTTCCATTTCACAGCAAAATTGAGAGGAAAGCAGAGATTTCCCATATACCCTGTGCCCCCTCACACATACAGAGTCTCACATTATCAATTTCCTCTACCAGAGTGGTACATTTGTTGCAATCGATGAACCTAAGTTGACATAGTATCATCACCAAAGTCCATAATTTACATTATGTTTCACTTTCATTGTGTCTTCTATGGATTAACATATATAGTGAGATGTATCCATTGTTATAGTATCATGCAGAGTATTTTCACTGTTTTAAAAATCCTCTGTGTTCTGCCTAGTCATCCATCCCTCTCCCTTATCCTTTGGCAACCACTGGTCTTTTTATTGCCTCCACTGTTCAGCTTTTCCCACAGTATCATACAGTTGGAATCATATAGTTCATAGTCTTTTTAGATGGGGTTCTTTCACTTTGTAATGTACAATAAAGGTTCCTCAAAGTCTTTTGATGGATTGATAGCTCAAATTTTTGGTGCTAAATAGTATTCCATTGTCTTGGTGGTGTTGTTCAGTCATCAAGTCATCTCCAACTCTTTGCAACCCATAGACTGCAGCACCCCAGGCTTCCCTGTCCATCACCAACTCCCAGAGCCGATCAAACTCATGCCCATTGAGTCAGTGATGCCATCCAACCATCTCATCCTTTGTTGTCCCCTTCTCCTCTTGCCCTCAATCTTTCCCAGCATCAGGATATTTTCTAAGGAGTCTGCTCTTGAATCAGGTGGTCAAAGTATTGGAGCTTCAGCTTCAGCATCGGTTCTTCCAATGAATATTCAGAACTGATTTCCTTCAGGATTGCTCAGCTTATTTGTCTACTCATCTATTGTAGGACATCTTGATTCTTTCAAGTTTTGGCAATTTCAAAGAAATATGCTATAAACATCGGTGTGCAGATTTTTTTTGTAAACCTAAGTGTTCAACTCCTTTGGGTAAATACCAGAGAGTGTGTTTGATGGATTATATAGGAAGATTATGTTCTGTTTTGTAGGACATCACCAAATGGTGGCTATACCATTTTGCATTCCTAGTAATGAATGAGAGTTTCTGTTGTTTCACATCCTTACCAGCATTTAGTGTTGCCACTGTTACAGATTTTAGTCATTCTAATAGGCAAGTGGTGGTAAAATGTATTTTTAAATGAATAACTAATTGCCCCAACAAGACTTAATGAATAGTCTATGGTTTTGAAATTGGGTTATTCCATGACACTTATGCCATTCCATTATTTTACATGTCTGTTTCTGTACAATATTGCTTTTAAAAAATTATTTTAGCTCTCTAAATTAATTTTAGTGGTAGTAAAATATTTATGGTGTGGTATTTATATAACACGGTAGTGATGATAGTTATAGTCGTTCATAATGACCAAGACTTAGTCACTACTCTGACTCTGGTAGTCATTTATGATTTTAATTATATAAGCAGATACATATGTAAGTCATTAGTCCTCACAATAACCATATGAGCTAGGTACTTATGATATCTGCATTTCTCAAGTTTAGGAAACAGAACCGTAAAAAATTACGTAGCCATGGTTACATAAAAAAGTTACATAGCCATAGCTACATTGACCATGAAGAAGTATATTTTTTCCTATGTATATCTCTCTTTTTTAAAAAATTTATTTTTGTTGAGGTAACATTGATTTATAATATTACGTATGTTTCACATGTACAATGTTATATATCTACTCTGTACACACTACAGTTACTATCAAATATTTATTGTCTATCCATCTCCACACAGTTGACCTCTTTCCCATTTTACCTTCATCTCTCCTTCCCCTCTGTGGTCATGTTTATTTTTGTTTGGTTTGTTCATTTATTGTGGTCTTTATTTCTTTGTTTTTTATATTGCACAAATGAGTGAAATTATATGCTTTTTGTCTTTAACCACCTGAGTTATTTCACTTAGCGTAATATGCTCAAGATCCATCCATGCTGTCACAAGTGGCAAGGTTTCATATTTCCTATGGCTGAGTAGTATTCCATTATGTATTTAGATATACCTCACATCTTCCTTATCCCATAGTTAAGTTGTTTCCACTTATTGGCTATTGTAAAATATTCCATGATAAACATAGGGCTGCACACATCTTTTTGAATTCGTGTTTTTGTATTCTTTGTATAAATACCCCCAAAATGGAATAGCTGGATCATATAGTAGTCCAAGGCTTAATTTTTTTGAGGAATCTCCATACGGCCTCCCATGTTGGCTGCACCAATTTACATTTTCCGCAATGTCTCATGAGGATTCCCTTACCTCCACATCTTTGACAACATTTGTTTTTTCTTGGTAGAAGAACTTGAGCTCACTTCCCCTCCTGAAAACACTAAAATCTAACTGCTGCATAACCTGGACAAAAAAGACTGGAATCTGTTTTTCTGAGCCTCTTCTAAAATATGCAGAGGAAGGACGCTCCCAAGCTCATTTTATGAGGCCACCATCACACTGAAATCAAAATCACAAAAAGAGAAAATTGTGGGTCAGTATCACTGATGAAGATGGAGGCAGAAATCATCAACAAAATACTAGCAAATCAAATCCAACAACACATTGAAAGGATCAAGTGAGATTTATCCCAGAGATGCAAGGATTCTTCTATATACACAAGACAATCAATATGATACAACACATCAACAAACTGAAGAATGAAAATTATATGATCACCTCAAAAGATGCAGAAAAAGTTGTTGACAAAATTCAACACCCATTTATGATTAAAAATAAAACACTACAGAAAGTGGGCATGGAGGAAACCTCCTTAACTTAATAAAGGCTATATATGACAAACCCACAGCAAACATCATTCTCAACAGTCAGTAATTACTTTACTTGTCAGTGTTTCATATATGGAAAAGACCCAGTCCTGGTGGTATTTCTTATTATCTTTGGGTAATTTTATTCATTTTTATTTTGGGGGATGGGGAATTAAAATCTACTTTTGCTAATCCGTTCAAGGATAACCACCTGTATCAGGGTCCTGATACATGCATTTGGTGCTCCCCACTTGCTTATAGATATATAGCACATTCTTAGGTATAGATAATGGGACAGAGTTCATTTCACTGGGAATAAATAAAAGATTATGATGAGACAGACTATGCAACAGGGGGAAACATTGGAGAAAAGTGAGTAGCTAGTATGCATCAGACTCCGATGGAGTGTGAGTATTTTACAGACCCGAATCATTACAAGAGTTCTATGGAGACAGATATTATTAAACCCCTCTCATCCATCACAGTTCCATACCACCAAACTGGCCATCAGAAGCTTAGGGGACAGAAAGTTCTGCGCAAATTTCTCTTTATGCCATTTTTCAGCTCCTTATTCCTGAGACTGAAAATGATGGGGCTAAGAAAGGGGGTAAAGACTGTATATATGGTGGTCATCAGAGTGTTATTGTCCATAGAATGGGGGCCTTTGAGCTTCAGATAGATGATGGAGGCAAAACCGTAGTGCACGACCACTATGGTGAGGTGGGAGACACAGGTGGAGAAGGTCTTGTGCCGGCCCTCAGTGGAGGGGATCCTCAGGATGGCAGCCACGATGAAGACATAGGAGAGGAAGATGAGGAATAAGCAGCCCATCAGGGCTGTGACGCAAACCAAGATTACAACCATGGTGACAGAGGCTGTCTCCTTTCCACAGGCCAGCTTCAAGAGGGAAAGCACGTGGCAAACAAAATGGTGTATCTTCTTAGACCCACAGAAGGTGAGATGAAAAACTATCAATGTCACCATCAACCCCACAACTGAGCCACCAGCCCAGCACCAGGACACAAGACGGGCACAGTCACGGGGGCTCATGAGCACATTGTAGCGCAGTGGGTGGCAGATGGCCACGTACCGGTCGTAGCCCATGATCATGAGCAGGAAGGAGTGGGTGTAGCCAAACGTAAAGGAGAAGAACATCTGGCTGGCACAGGCCACAAAGGTGATGGAGCGGTGGGTGGAGAGCATGTCCGCCAGCATGCGAGGGGTGACTGCAACAGTGAACAGGATCTCGGAGATGGAGAGGGCGCACAGGAAGAGGTACATGGGGGTGTGGAGGCTGTGCTCCCTCCAGATGGTGCCCATGATGAGCAGGTTCCCCAGCAGTGTGAACAGGTACATCAGCAGGTACAGCAGGAAGAAGGTGGGCAGGAGCTGCTGAGGGAAGTTGGAGAAGCCAATGAGGATGAATTCAGACACCATGCTGTAGTTCTGACCAGACAAGGATGCTGCATCTGGGGAGATCAGAAGCAAGATGAAGACCCAGTGGTTAAAACAGAGGCTCTAACATAGATTAAATGGCAATTGCAGAGCTCTATATACTATATATTCAAGGGTTTCTCAGCAGTAAAGATTCACCTGCAATGCAGGACATGCAGGTTCAATACCAGGGTTGAAGAAGATCCCCCTGGAGAAGAAATGGCAACCCATTCCTGTATTCTTTCCTGGGAAATCCCATGGACAGAGGAACCTGGCAGGCTACTGTCCATGGGGTCACAAGAGTGGGATATGACTTAATGACTAAACCACCATCCTAAATATTCATTTGCTTAGCTTGTCTGGGTCTTACAATCTTCATCAGTGAGATGGAATAAATCATAATACTTCTTACCATTTAGTAGTGTGATAAAGATAAAATGAGATCCTGTACACTAAATGCTGAAGACATAGTTTGGCTTCTAAGTTTTTGTTAACAGTGATGAAAAGAAATAAAAGATTCAGGTTTGTAATTAAGACAGACATAGGTGGTCAGGGTCATATTCTTTTGAATACTGTGCCTGTTGTCAAAAATATGTTTGGATCTTGGATTTATAAATTTTCACTGAGAGTCTTTGCCTTTAACTGAGTAACCAATTCATATTTATTTTAATACTATTTTATTAGTACTCATTTCTGTCAATGTATCTCATATTTTGTATTTAGTCTTTTATAGGAACTGAAGAGAATGCTTGAAAATAAATAGATGGAAAAATATATGCTGGGCAAATTTGCACCAAAAGAATGATGAGGAAACAATCCTGAAAGCAAAAAAAAAAAAAAAAAAGAAAGAAAGAAATTTAATGAAACAATAATCATAATACTTCTGTTGAAAGAAAGTGAAAGTGAAGTCACCCAGTCATGTCCAACCCCATGGACTGTAGTCTACCAAGCTCCTCCTTCCATGGGATTCTCCAGGCAAGAATACTGGAGTAGGTTGCCATTTCCTTCTCCAGGAGCTCTCCCCAACCCAGGGATTGAACCCCGGTCTCCCACATTGTAGGCAGACACTTTACCATCTGAGCCACCTGGGAAGTCCCTGTACCATATGCCAATAAAAGGAGCCAGGTTCCCTGAAGAAATAGCCCAGGGCATGGAAGCAAGCCTAGGACATCTCTGCAACAGTTCAATGGAACTTTCACTGAGCAATTGTTAATGTTAAAGGATGCTGGAACCAGATTGAAAATGTGTCCACTGGAATAGGTGAGCATCAGAAAGATTGATCATATGCAGAGGATGAAGGAACAAGCTAAATGACACCATGAAGACACAATCAGAAAATCCAGAACCCGACATGTTCCATAGAACAATTGGTCTGGTCTCATGGGAATGGCAATCTACTTCAGTATTCTTGCCTGGTGGGCCACAGTGCATGGAGTCACAAAGAGTCAGATACGACTGAGCGACTAACACCACTACTACACTACATCAATAAGCCAGGGTCATGAAATTCAAGGGACATAACAATCATATGCAATATAGGGTAGTAGATTAGATGCTAATTTACATAAGATATTTGTAAGTTTTATCACTTCATGGGAAATAGATGGGGAAACAGTGGAAACAGTGTCAGACTTTATTTTTGGGGGCTCCAAAATCACTGTAGATGGTGACTGCAGCCATGGAATTAAAAGACACTTACTCCTTGGAAGGAAAGTTATGACCAACTTAGATAGCATATTCAAAAGCAGAGACATTACTTTGCCAACAAAGGTTCGTCTATTCAAGGCTATGGTTTTTCCACTGGTCATGTATGGATGTGAGAGTTGGACTGTGAAAAAAGCTGAGCGCCAAAGAATTGATGCTTTTGAACTGTGTTGTTGGAGAAGACTCTTGAGAGTCCCTTGGACTGCAAGGAGATCCAACCAGTCCATTCTGAAGGAGATCAGCCCTGGGATTTCTTTGGAAGGAATGATGCTAAAGCTGAAACTCCAGTACTTTGGCCACTTCATGCGAAGAGTTGACTCATTGGAAAAGACTGATGCTGGGAGGGATTGGGGCCAGGAGGAGAAGGGGATGACAGAGGATGAGATGCCTGGATGGCATCACTGACTCAATGGACGTGAGTCTGGGTGAACTCTGGGATTTTGGTGATGGACAGGGAGGCCTGGCGTGCTGCGATTCATGGGGTCTCAAAGAGTCGGACACGACTGAGCGACTGAACTGGCTGAACTGAAGGAATTAGAGAAGACTTTTATTATGGCATGAATGAATGATGGGTTATGAATAATATCAAGGGATTATTCTTAATCTAGCTATCCATTTTTAACTGTGATGTTGTTGTAAAAAGGCTGTGAAGGAAAATATTACTAGTTTAAAAGCACACGGAAGTGGAAAATTTATGCACATAGAAAGTGTCAAAGGGGAATAGTTTATGAAAGGTAAAAGAACATTGTAGCGACCTGCATATATATAATTAACCTATATAGTGATATGCAGGTTGAATATTAAGAATAAATATTCAAAATAACTTTGGTGAAATAGTTATAAAGTCAATGCTAGATAGATTTTTAAATTAAAGTTGGAAATTTTAACAGAGTTCTAAAATGAAATGCAATTTGGAAGTTATTAAATGAAATTGATAAGAGTGAAAGGAGAGAGTGAAAAAGCTGTTTGGAAACTCAACATTAATAACAC
This sequence comes from Bubalus bubalis, assembly GCF_019923935.1. Classification (NCBI taxonomy): domain Eukaryota; kingdom Metazoa; phylum Chordata; class Mammalia; order Artiodactyla; family Bovidae; genus Bubalus; species Bubalus bubalis. Next base: position 103,085,315 of record NC_059165.1, on the reverse strand, counting down.
TAAGGTCATGGCATCCAGTCCCATCACTTCATGGCAAAAGAAGGGGAAAAACAGAAGCAGTGACTGATTTTGTTTTCTTGGGCTCCAAAATTACTGTGGACAGTGACTGTAGCCTTCACTTGCTACTTGAAAAGAAAGCTATGACAAACCTAGACAGTGTATTTAACAGCAGAGATGTCCCTTTTCTGGCAAAAGTCTGTATAGTCAAAGCTATGATTTTTCCAGTAGTCATATATGAATGTGAAAGTTGAACCATAAAGAAAGCTGAGCGCTGAAAAATTGATGCTTTTGAATTGTGGTGTTGGAGAAGACTCTTTAGAGTCCCTTGGATTGCAAGGAGATCAAAACCGTCAGTTCTAAAGAAAATCAACTCTCAGCACTCATTGGAAGGACTGTTGCGGAAGCTCCAATACTTTGGCTACCTGATGCAAACAGCCGACTCATTGGAAAATACCCTCATGCTGGGAAAGATTGAAGGCAAAAGGAGAAGGGGGCTGCAGAGGGTGAGATGGTTAGATAGCATCACCGACTCTGTGGACATGAATCTGAGCTAACACTGGGAGATAATGGAGGACAGAGGAGCCTGGAGTGTTGCAGTCAATGGAGTCACAAAGAGTCAGACACAACTTAGTGAGTGAACAGCAACAACAATTCCAATGGATTAATAACATTCAGATGTTAGCTCCTGGACATAGGATGGCTGTGTACTAAGTGAGATTAAATATTTCTTTTATGCACATAGAGGACTTTAACAAAAATTTTCCTATCAGAGCTATCAGAGTCCCTTGGACAGCAAGGAAATCAAACCAGTCGATACTAAAGGAAATCAGTCCTGAATATTCATTGGAAGGACTAATGCTGAAGCTGAAGCTCCAATACTTTGGTCCCCTGATGCGAAGAACTGACTCCCTGGGAAAGACCCTGATGCTGGGAAGATTGAAGGCAGGAGGAAAAGGGGATGACAGAGGATGTGATGGTTGGATGGCATCACCAACTCGATGGACATGTGTTTGAGCAAGCTCTGGGAGTTGGTGATGGTCAGGGAAGCTTGTCGTGGTGCAGTCCGTGGGGTTGCAAAGAGTCGGACATGGCTGAGTGACTGAACTGACTGACCTTGTTTTAGGACATAGAGAAATCCTCCATCTATTTCAAAGTACAAATAATATGTAGATTATAATACACTAAAATTGGAAATCAATAAAGAAAGGATAGCCTTCCAAATTCCATGAGTTAGATTTATTAAGCAATCTTTTGTGTCAATATTAAATTGATGAATAAATATTTACAAAGATAATTTAGGTATCAAACATCAAAGTTTTAAGCTAAAAGAGTACTACAATGGGAATGCACATTTTAAAATGTATTGAGAAGAAACATTATCCAGAAAATCATACTTAATACAACCCACATTGGGTGATAGATTAAAAGCCAAGAAGAAAATGCCAATGAAAAAGCATAAAATTAAAATTGGAAATAACTATAGAAATAATGGATATCTTAAAATGAATGAAATAGTAATAAAATATAAGAAATGGCTTGAATTCTCAGAGACACATAAATTGCAAAACTAGTATGAGAAAGAAATAGAAACCATTTCAAAAAAGTTTTAAAGAAGTTGCAATGGTTAGGGACCTTCCCTTCCTATAATTCATTAGACACAGTGAGTGCTCATAAACCTTTAAGGAACAACTGATTAAATCTTATACATGCTTTTCACATAAAAGGGGAAAAAGGGAAAAATCTGAAATCTGCTAAGCTGATTTCATCATTCTAAATTCTAAAACCAGGTAAACAGTTGTAAGAAACAATTATGGGCCCACTTTACCTATCCAAGCAAATTTTAAAATCCACTGTAGGATGTCACCTAATCAAATAAAATAATGTACAAAAATTAGTAAATTATGGTCAAGTGGTCTTGGTTTATCCCATGAATGGCAAGATGGTGCAGCATCATGTGATTTAGCACATAAATAAACTAAAAGAGAAAAATGATAGAATTCTTTTTATCAACGGAGGTGTACATTTTCTAATATTCAACTCCAATTATGATTTTTTAAATTTGTATATTATTGATGTAACACTGCATGAGTTTTAGGTTACAACACAACATTTTGATATGGGTATGTCAACTCATGATTTTTTTTGCAAACTTTTTTATACCGTGAAATTGATGGGGACTTAGCTAGATAAAGAATACACACTAGAAAACAAACAAATAGTATATAAGTGGGACTTTAACATGCACTATTTTATAATCAGAAAGAAGGCAAGGCTACTCACTGTTTCTGTTGTTCTTAGCCATGGAATTGAAAGTCATGAATGGTGCTACAAGGAAAGAAAAAGAAAGAAGATACATAAGGATAGGAAGGGATGTGACCTGATCATCTATCCAGAAAAGATAAAAGAATCAAGATGTAATATGTTAGAACATAAGAGGGCAGAATACTACAAAAAGAAAGATCAACTTCAAAAAAATATAGTACGTATCAAAGTATTACACCAGCAGTAATCATTCAAAATATAGAATTTAAGGTAAAATTAAGATAAACTCTCAGTAGTGACACAAACTGTAAACAACCATTTTTGGTCTCAGGATCCTTTTACAGTCAAACACTACTGAGGTCCTTAAAGGGCTTTTGTTTGGGTGAGTTGTAACTATCAATTTTTATCATACTAGAAACTAAAACAGACAATCTTTAAAAATATTTAGCTATTAGTAAATTTAAAAGAACAATAATAAACTTGATACATGTTAATATTAACAACATATGTATACAAGAGTAACTGTATTTTCAAAGACATTTATTGAGAAGAGTGGCCTGGCTTTACACTCTGGCAAATATACCTAAGGCCTACTGCTTCTTTATTTAGTCTGTGGTTATATACAGTTTTGGGCTCCGCAGGGGGCGCTAGTGGTAAGGAAACTGCCTACCAATGAAGGAGACATGAGACACTGGTTCGATCCCTGGATGGGGAAGATCCCCTGGAGGAGAAAATGGCAACCCACTCTAGTATTCTTGCCTTGGAGAGAGGAGTCTGGAGGGCTACAGTCCACAGGTTCACACAACAGTCAGACACGACTGAAGCTACTTAGCATGCTCTAATATACTGCTTTAATTAGAGTGTATGATGATAACACAACCTCACACGTAATTGGAAAAGTTAGGACTTGATGGATCCCCCAAATGAGTTTCCAGGATTGCCAGGGTTCCTCAGACCACGTTGAAAAACTCTCTTATTATATAGAAATTAGCCAAAAACATACAATACTGCCAAAGACAATTTAATCATTAATAAAATTAGAACATGATTTGAATACTTGAAAACAGTCTACACCCTGTTGATGAGTTGAGCTAATTTTAATGAAATCAATTCTTTGCTAAATGCTATCATCAACACAATTGCAGTTACAATTCCAGGAACTGACTGTGAACCTGCTAAAACTAACCTAAAATTCCTTCTTAAAATAGTTACAAAACTATACCCCTTAAAATTAGTACAAAACTTATGAAAGTGGAGTAAATAGGAGAGGTATGCCTTCCTGGGATACTGAGACACATTATACAGTCATAGTCATTTTATAAAGTATGAATTAAATTGTAAACATCAATTAACTTGAATCTATATCTCAGAAAATACCCCTTTATTATTAAAAATCTAATGTATGATAAGGTCAAACCACATATCAAAGGGAAAAGATATGATTGTTTGGTATTTTCCAGTAGGAAAATTGTTCATTTTAGGAAGCAAAGTAAACTTGAATTTCTGCCCAAGAAGAAATGCAAAGTAGAATCTAGATAGATTCAAAACATAATATGTAATATCAACTATAAAGTCAATAGGAGAGAGGGCAAAATAATTGGTTTGTTAATTTTCAAAGGCACAAATGTTAAGAATATATTTTTAAAAGATATGAAAACGTCAACATTAAGGATTTTTATTCAAAGGAAATCCTGGATAAAGTTATCAGGCAGATGGAACATTAGGAAAAACAATCTGCACTGTGTAAAACTGATAAAGGAAAACTATTTAGAAAAATGGACAGGAAGTAGGAACCTCAGTACAGATATGGGCAGAAAGAATTACCCAGGCAAATATAAAGATGCTCAGTTAAAAAAAAAAAAAATGGAGGACAGACAGAGAGAGGAATGGAATTTTGCTGAATAACTATTCAGTTTGCCAAATTAGAAAATGCTGTATTCATTGGATTATGGGAAGACAGGAATCCTCCTGCAATGCTGGTAAGAATGTAGAATGATGAAAATTCAGAATATATATGCTCTGTTACTGTTTAACCATTCAGTCCTTGACCCTATGAACTGTAGCCCGCCAGGCTCCTCTGTCTATGAGATTTCCCAGGCAAGAATACTGGAGTGGGTTGCCATGCCCTCCTCCAGGGACCCACATAATTTTTCCCTTAGTAATCTCAGTGTATGAAAAGGCAAAAAGATAGGACACTGAAAGACAAACTCCCCAGGCCAGTAGGTGCCCAATATGCTACTAGAGATCAGTGGAGAAATAACTCCAGAAGGAATGAAGAGACAGAGTCAAAATAAAAACAACACCCAGTTGTGTATGTGACTGGCAATGGAAGTAAAGTCTGATGCTGTAAAGAGCAATATTGCATAGGAACCTGGAATGTTAGGTCCATGAATCAAGGCAAATTGGAAGTGGTCAAAAAGGAGATGGCAAGAGTGAACATCAACGTTTTAGGAATCAACAAATTAAAATGGACTGGAATGGGTGAATTTAACTCAGATGACCATTGTATCTACTACTGTGGGCAAGAATCCCTCAGAAGAAATGGAATAGCCATCGTAGACAACAAGGCTATGGTTTTTCCAGTAGTCATGTATGGATGTGAGAGTTGGACTATAAAAAGAGCTGAGTGCAGAAGAATTGATGCTTTTGAATTGTGGTGTTGGAGAAGACTCTTGAGAGTTCCTTGGACAGCAAGGAGATCCAACCAATCCATCCTAAAGGAAATCAGTCCTGAATATTCACTGGAAGGACTGATGCTGAAGCTGAAACTCTCAGTACTTTGGCCACCAGATGCAAAGAGCTGACTCATTTGAAAAGACTCTGATGCTGGGAAAGATTGAAGGTGAGAAGAGAAGGGGACGACAGAGGATGAGATGGTTGGATGGCATCACCGACTCAATGGACATGAGTTTAAGCAAGCTCTGGGAGTTGGCAATGGACAGGGAAGCCTGTCGTGCTGCCTTCCATGTGGTCGCAAAAAGTCGGACATGACTGAGTGACTGAACTGAACTGAATCTCACTAGGGCTTTGCCTCTAAGTATTATTGACTGTAGGAGTCAACCTGGACACAGAATCACCGGGACAATGAGAAACTTGTTTGGAGTGAGGATTGTCTTTGGAGTGAGGAAGAATATAGTTTAACTGGAAAAGGAAAGCAACAATGCACCCACTCAGAAAACAAGACTCTGGCATCAACATCCTTCTGGGCTTCATTTCTCCCTTGAGCATTCATGTTCCCACTGAGTAGTTCTGGATTTTTCTGTCTCCTCTCCATCCATATGGCTCCATCTCCTGTCTCCTGGACTACAGCTCCAGGTTCCACTCATGCCTCCCCCTCTGTTCCCACTCCACTCTGGCTTCCAGAGAAAATTTTTGAAACATCACAAGGTATGCAATCATCAGACCCAGGATTCAAACCCCAGCTCTCACTGTGTATCTTTGAGAAGGAATGTTCCAGTGCTGAGCCACCCTGTCACAATGGAAAATGAGAGTACGCAGAGGACTCCCTTCAGAGATCCATGAGGATTCACATAAGGGCTTAGGGTTTACCAAATAAATGCAGTTATCACTGAGATTGCATTTCTGATCTGGTTTGCTGTCATCTTTCTGTACCTAATGGTACCGATTGGCCCCATTTTAAATGCATGGTCTCTGAGCCACATGGAGGACTTAGGACCTCACTTAATCACACAATGCAGTCCCCCCAGGAGTCTGATTGAACCCCCACTCTCTTCTCCAACTCTACATCATTGCTATAGTTCACCTTCCCATTTCCCACTTGGTGGAAAGGCCATGATTCTTGAGGCTGGGGCTCTCCCAACTCCTATGACAGGTGAACTGAATTCTGTGTCTCTGGTCTCATGGAGGAGGCCTCACACAAAGATGCTGAGCACACATCACACACACTCACATGAGAGCACCCAGCTCATACCTCTGTCTTCCCTGGAGCCTCCTTTCCAGATTAGCAGGGGCCACTTTGGGCCAGACCGCAATAGAGCAGCAAAGACAAGACATACATAGAACAAGGTTTCTCAGCTTCAGTACTCATGATATTTGGGGCCAGATTATTCCTTGGCTGTCCTTTTCACTGCTTAATGTTCAGCAGAAACCTTAGGTTCAACCAACTAGATGCCATTGGCATCCCCTTCTCAACATATATTTTGAACAACCAAAAAAATTCCTGATATGTCCAAACATCCACTGTCAGGTAGAATCACCCTGGGCTGAAAACCACTGACCTAAAAGCCACAAAGGGCACCGAGGTTAAGCAAGAACTAGGGATACAGATGGGAAAACTGAGAAGATCCCCAACAGCCTCCCAGAAAATAAGACCCTCTCTTATGACCCTTCTTCCCAGCCTTGACCTCATGCCCAGGCTAGGTAGCACCATCCACATCTGTAGGATTCTTCCTTCCTACCCTCTCCCTCTTGATCCCCCTTTTCCTGGGCTGCCTCTCCCAAGAAATGCCAGCAGAGGAGGACAGAAGAAGGTCTCCTTATTGTTGCTGTCAGCAGCATCCACAGGCAGGCATGCAGTCAGATCTAAGGGGTCCTGGAACTAATAGGGTGCTTTATCTCTGCTGCAGGTTCCAACAGGCTGTTCCCAAGAGTTTCTACATGAACCAACCCAAAACAGCAGTCCTCTGGGTCTGGAGAGGCCAGGAGGGACCTCAGGGGGTCTGCTGGGATCTTCAGTCTCTATCTTCTCTTCCAACTATCCACACAAAACAGGATTCCCTGTTGCCTCTCTCTGCCAAGAGAAGCTGCAATCCCTACCGAGGGCTGAGGAGCATCTTGTCTTGGGAGAGATAAGACTGGACACAGATTCCCAAACCCCTCAGGGTCAAGTCAGAGGGAAAGCAAGAGCTAAAGGAGCACAGAGTGAGAATCTAGGGCTATGCTCCCTTGTGTAAGGGCAGTTGGAAGGCTTCCCAGAATAAGGGTGATTTGGAGAATGGTTTCTCTGGAGTATTATAAGTGCTCAGCATCTTCTAGCCAAACTGGAAAGCCTTACCTCTCTTCTCAATCAAGTTCTATTCAAACCCTCTTGCCCTGTTGATTTAAAGCACAAAATGTGATATTGGCCTATGCCTCCCTTTGATAAAATATAAATATTTGATTTTGGTATTTGTCTCTCATTTCTTATACTCAGCCTATAAAACTCCTAGTATCTTAGGACTGGGGCTTCCCAGGTGGTGCTAGTGGTAAAGAACCCACTTGCCAATGCAGGAAATGTAAGAGACACAGGTTTGATCCCTGGGTCGGGAAGATCCCCTGGAAGAGAACATGGCAAGCCACTCCAGCATTCTTGCTTGGAGGAGCCCACGGGCAGAGGAGCCTGGCTCCTTTGGCTACAGTCCATAAGGTTGCAAAGACCCAGACACAACTGAAGTGACCTAACACACACACACACACCTTAGGACTGGTAAGAGTGTCTTTTTTATGCTGAGATAACTAGAGCCTGGGGGTATAGATAGTTTCAGGGAGGGGTCTGGTCTCCAGAAAGACTAAGCATGATAAGGGGGTGAAGCTGTTGGTCCCACCCCTTAGACATCCAGTGAGAGGAGAGGGGCTCTACATTAAGATAAGCACCAATGGCCAATGATTTAATTAATCATAGCTCTGTGATGAAGCCTTTATAAATGTTCTCCGAACAACAGAATTGGGAGAGTTTCTAAGTTGGTGACAATATGGAGATGCTGGTAGAGTGAGGTATCCAAAGAGGGATGGAAGTTCCTTGCACCTTCCCCCACACCTTGCCCTTTGTATCCCTTCTACTGGGCTGTTTCTAAGTCATGTCTTTTATAATAAAAAATACATGAACTCTGAACTTCCAGATGTTCAAGCTGGTTTTAGAAAAGGCAGAGGAACCAGAGATCGAATTGCCAACATCTGTTGGATCATCGAAAAAGCAAGAGAGTTCCATTAAAAACATCTATTTATGCTTTTTTGACTATGCCAAAGCCTTTGACTGTGTGGATCACAATAAATTGTGGAAAATTCTGAAAGAGATGGGAATACCAGACCACCTGACCTACCTCTTGAGAAATCTGCATGCAGGTCAGGAAGCAACAGTTAGAACTGGACATGGAACAACAGACTGGTTCCAAATAGGAAAAGGAGTACGTCAAGGCTGTATATTGTCATCCTGCTTATTTAACTTATATGCAGAGTGCATAATGAGAAACACTGGGCTGGATGAAACTCAAGCTGGAATTAAGATTGCCAGGAGAAATATCAGTAACCTCAGATATGCAGATGACACCACACTTATGGCAGAAAGTGAAGAAGAACTAAAGAGCGTCTTGATGAAAGTGAAAGAGAGAGTGAAAAAGTTGGCTTAAAACTCAACATTCAGAAAACTAAGATCATGGCATACAGTCCCATCACTTCATGGCAAATAGATGGGAAACAGTGGAAACAGTATCAGACTTTATTTTTTTGGGCTCCAAAATCACTGCAGATGGTGATTGCAGCCATGAAATTAAAAGATGCTTACTTCTTGGAAGAAAAGTTATGACCAACCTAGGCAGCATATTAAAAAGCAGAGACATTACTTTGTTAACAAAATTTTGTCTAGTCAAGGCTATGGTTTTTCCAGTGGTCATGTATGGATGTGAGAGTTGGACTATAAAGAAAGCTGAGCACCAAATAATTGATGCTTTTGAACTGTGGCGTTGGAGAAGACTCTTGAGAGTCCCTTGGACTGCAAGGAGATCCAACCAGTCCATCCTAAAGGATATCAGTTCTGGGTGTTCATTGGAAGGACTGATGTTGAAGCTGGAACTCCAATCCTTTGGCCACCTGATGTGAACAGCTGACTCATTTGAAAAGACCCTGATGCTGAGAAAGATTGAAGGGGAGGGAGAAGGGGATAGCAGAGGATGAGATGGTTGGATGGCATCACTGACTCAATGGGCATGAGTTTAAGTAAACTCCTGGTGTTGGTGATGAACAGAGAGGCCTGGTGTGCTGTAGTCCATGGGGTCGCAAAGAGTCAGACATGACTGAGTGACTGAACTGAACTGAACTGAATAGCAACTGAAGCACTTGCCTGAGTTCCATGAGTTATTCTATCAAAGTGTGGAACCTGAAAAAGGGGTGTGTTGTGGAAAGTGTCAACTTTTTGGCCAATTAGAATGGAAGTGTGAGTCCCAAAGGCACCCAGTACTTGAAACTGATGTCTGAAGTGGGGACAGTTTTGTGGGCCTGGTCCCTTTACCTCTGAAGCCTGGTAGCTGGTGTCAGAATTGAATTGAATTGTAGGACACTGAGTTGGAGATCTATCCTTGATATGGAAAGAAGCCACAGATTTGGTGTCATAAGTGTTATGAATAAAAACAACTGACTCCTTTCTCCCTCTGTCTTGTCAGCAACACTGTCCACTTCACTCCTGGAATCAGCTTCAAATCTGGCTATTCAACTCAGTCCAGAGTGCCTACACATACCTGTCCTCACCTCTCCCTATCTCTTCCTAGGTCTCACCACACCCAGCCTACTCCCCTCACAGCATCCACAAAGAGCTTTCTACATCAAGAATCTAATGAAGCTGCTTGTGCTCGAAACCAACTCTGTGGTATCACCGCTTTGGAAAGTTGATTGGCAGCATCTATTCCAGGTGAACATAGATCTCTGCTGTGATTCAGCAATTACACACCTAGGTGCAGACCCAATGGAGCACAAATAAGCATTATTTACTAGAGGACATGTACTAGTTATTCACAGAAATACCATTTATAGGATCCCTAAAGTGGAAACAACCCAAATGCCTATGAATATGTTCATATCATGGAATATCTTATAAACCTTCTGTAAGTGTATTTAAAATATTTATGGTACCCCCATTGCCCTTGAAACAAACTCTTCAAATGGCCCTCATAGTCTTGCCTACTCTTACCCTTCCCACCTCTATGCCTTCCTATTCCAGAAACCCCTGAACCACATCTAGCTCTCCAGGGCTCACCAGACACACCATTGTCCCTGAATGCACCATGATTTTGTCACCTTGATATTTTGCACTTTTCTGTCCCCTCTATGTAGAAATCCCTGATCCTATTTCCTGCCTCACCTGCATCACATCTACTTACCCTCCAGGTCTCATTTTAGACATCATTCCTCTCTAGCAGTTTCCTTTAAGCCCCAGGCTGGTCTTTGATTGACACTCAGCTCCCGCAGACCCTTAGGAACCCCTCATCACACCTCAGACCCCTCTGTGCTGTCATCTTTGGTTACATGACAGCTTCCCCACTGGACCCTAAGAAACCCAGGAACAGATCACCTCTGTCTTTGGCCACTGCTGTGCACCATAATTCTTTCTATTTCAGCATTGGGCCCATGATACAAGATATCCATACAGATGGGCATCAGTTGATTTATTTAGAGAAAGAACCTAATTCTAGACTTCTGCTCAGCTCTATCATGAAAGGTCCTTGCCAGTTCTCAGTGAAGCCAAGGTGGCTATTTCAAGTTAAGCAATCATTCTAAATGCTCCTCTCTTTAACTGCATGTTGTCATAGACATTCCCCTACACTTTTATTCTCTTGGTATTATTTTAATTTTTATTTATTTATTTATTTTAATTGGAGGATAATTACAATATTCTAGTCAGAATGGCCATCATCAAAGAGTCTACAAACAATAAATGCTGGAGATAGTGTGGAGAAAGGGATCCCTCTTGCACTGTTGGTGGGAATGCAAACTGATATCATCATTATGGAGAAAAATAAGGAGATTCCTTAAAAAACTAGGAATAAAACTACCATAAATATGACCCAGCCATCCCACTACTGGGCATATACCCTGAGGAAACCAGAATTGAAAAAGACACAAGCACCCAATGTTCATTGAATCACTATTTACAATAGCTAGGACATGGAAGCAACCTAGATGTCCATTGGCAGGTGAATGGATGAGGAAGCTGCAGTACATATTATTTTAATTTTAAGTGTAGGATCCAACAAGGAAGGATAATGGAACTAACTTATCTGGAATGTCCTCTATTTTCCAGACTGCAAAACACACAAAATCCATTATCATATTTACTCTTCACACCCATCCTACAAGGTTCAGTTCAGTTCAGTTGCTCAGTCATTTCTGACTCTGCAACCCCATGGACTGCATTATGCCAGGCTTTCCTGTCCATCACCAACTTCTGGAGCTTGCTCAAACTTATGTTCATCAAGTCGGTGATGCCATCCAACTATCTCATCCTCTGTCGTCCCCTTCTCCTCCCGCCTTCAATCTTTCCCAGCATCAGGGTCTTTCCCAATGAGTCAGTTCTCCACATCAGGTGGCCAGAGTATTGGAGTTGCAGCTTCAACATCAGTCCTTCCAATGAATATTCAGGACTGATTTCCTTTAGAATTGACTAGTTGGGACTCTCAAGAGTCTTCTCCAACACAACAATGTGAGAACTATTTGTCAAACAAAGGGAGTGAGGCTCCAAGAGCTTTTAATACATTCCAAAGTGGTGGTAACAGGAGATGGTTTCAAGAACAAGTAGCATCATTAGATTCTTGATACAGAGAGCTCTTTCTGGATGTTGTGAGGAGAGTACGCTGCTGACGGCAGGGGTGGGTGTGATGAGACCTAGGAAGAGATGGGGAGAGGTAGGGGGAGGGAGGTGCAGGCACCCTGGACTGTTGAATGGCCAGATTTGAAGCTGATTACAGGAGTGGAGTGGGCAGAGTTGCTGACTAGACAGAAGGAGATAAGGGCCAATTGTTTTTACTCACAACACTTAAGACACCAACCGTGTGGCTTCTTTCCACACCAAGGGTAGTTCTCCAACTCTGCACACCAGTTGGGTGTACTACAATTCATTTCAACTCAAACACTAACTACCTGAAATTACTGTGAGACTTCAGAGGTGAAGGGCTCACTTCAGACATCAGTTGCAAGTACTGAGTGCCTGTGGGACCCACACTTCCATCTGAATTGGCCAAAAAGTTGAACTTTCCAAAACCCACTCCCTTTTCAGATTTCACACTTTGATAGAATGACTCATGGGACTCAGGCAAGTGCTTCAATGGCTATGACCAGTTTATTATCAAAGACACAGCTCAGGAACAGCCAAATAGAAGAGGAGGCATAGGCAAGGTGTGGGGGAAGGTGCAAGGAGCTTCCATCCCTCCCTGGACGCACCACTCTACCAGCACCTCCATGTGGTCACCAGCTTAGTAACTCTCCAAATTGTGCTGTTTGGGAAGCATTTATAAAGGTTTCATCACAGAGCCATGGTTAATTAAATCATTGGCCATTGGTGCTTAACTTAGTCTATAGCCCCTGGCTACTTGATTTAAAGAGCTAACTCACTGGAAAAGACCCTGATGCTGGGAAAGATTGAAGGCATGAGAAGAAGCAGACGACAGAGGATAAGGTGGTTGGACAGCATCATCAACTCAATGGACATGAGTTTGAGCAAACTTTGGGAAAGAGTGAAGGACAGGGAAGCCTGGCGTGCTGTAGTCTATGGGATCACAAATAGTCAGAGACGACTGAGTGACTGAACAACAGCAGCCTTTCCTTTCGAGACTGGGCTTTCTGACCTCTTATGACAGGTGGACTGAATTCTGTCTCCTCTGGTCTCATAGAAGATGATTCACACACCAGTGCTGAGCAAATACACATACACGTCACAGGAGTGCACACATTTCACACCTCTGTCTCCCCAGAGCCTCCTTTCTAGGTTAGTAGCAACCACTTTGGGCCAAACCAGGATAGAGCAGTAGAGACAAGGCATACATAGAACAAAATTTCTCTTTCTGGAGACCAGCCCTCATCCAAGCTACGTAGAGGCCCCCAGCCTCCAGTCATCTCATCAGCATAAAAAAGAAACCTATCACTCCTAAGATACTAACACATTTACCTACTGAGTGTCAGGAACAAGATGAAGAATGAGAGATCAAATATTTATATTTTATCCTAGGGACACATGCTATTGTCAGACTGTCTGGTTTAGATCAGCAGGACAACAGGAATAGGGTAGAACTTGACTGAGAAGAGAGGTGAGGCTTTGCAGTTTGGCTAGAAGACACTTCCCAAGAGAAGTCATTCTCCAGGACCCAGCTCCAAGTCACCCTTTTTCTGAGAAGTCTTCCAACTGCCCTTTCCCTGAGGGCACCACAGTGGATTCTCAGTCTGGACTCCTCTAGCTCCTGCCTTCCCTCTGACTTGACCCTGAGGGGGCTGGGCATTTGTATTCAGCCTTTTCTCTCCCACAGCTAGTTGCTCCTCAGCCCCCAATAGGGGCTGCAGTCTCTCTAGTTGGCAGAGGAAGCAGAGAGTACAGGTGCCAGACAGTCCTCTGCGGTCCCACCTGGTTTCTCCATACCCAGAGGACTGCCCTTTTGGTCTGGTTTCATGGACAGACTCTTGGGCAACAGCCTGCTGGAGGCTTCAGCAGGGATAAAGCACACCATATCAGGGAGAGGAGCCCTTAGGTCTGACCCCACCCCTGCCTGTGGATGCCACTTACAGCAACAAGCAGGACACTGTCTTCTGCCCTTCCCTGCTAGCCATTTCTTGGAAGAGACAAACCAGGCAGAGGCGGGCCAGGAGAGAGAGGGTAGGAAGAAATGTGCGTCCCTAGTTCTCGCTTAGCCTATGTGCCCCTGGCAACTTCTAGGACTGCGGTTCTGAGCCCAGGCTGATTCTGGTCCACCGTGTACATTTGGACATAAACAGGAATTTTTTTAGTTGTCACAGTTCATGGTGAGAAGGGGATGTTATTGGCATCTGGTTAGTAAAGGCCAGTGTTTCTGCTAAACATTGTACAATGAAAACGACAGCCAAAGAATGATGTGGCCAGAAATTATCATGAATGCTGAAGCTGAAGCTGAGTGCTCTGATCTGTATATGTTCTTGCACGTTTGTCTAGATATCCGTATGCATATCTTTTTAATTTTTTATTCTCAGATTAATGGGCTTTAATTTATTAGAGCTCTTTTAGGTTTACAAACAAACTGATCAGAAAGTATACGGAGTTCCCACTTACCTCCTTTGCTGTATAGTTTCTTCTGTCATTTACGTGTTGCATTAGTGTGAGACATTTGTTATAATTGAGGGACCTATATAGATACACAATAATTAACCAAACTCCAAGTTTACTTTAAGCTTCGTTCTCTGTGCTACATTCTATGGGTTTTGACAAATGTGCAGTGACATGTATCAACTGTTCCCCTTTCATGTAGTTTCATGTGCTATATTTTTAATGTGGAATTATAGAGAGTTCACTCTGTTTTCTGCTTTATTCACTCAATTTTATTTTTAAAAATCCACTTACAATGCTATGTGTACACCTGGTTGGGGCTCCAGTGTTTGCATCCATCCCATCTTTCTGCCTTCTGCAGGCTTGTCCAAGTACCCCACTAATAAAAGGAACATCTTCTTACCTGCTCCCCTATAAATAGGTTTGAGAAATTGAAATATACTTAGGACCAAATTTGCTGGAGTACAGAGCAAGCCTATTCTGAATTTCCATCATTCTACATTCTCATCAGCATTACAGGAGGATTCTTTTCTCCCCATCATCCAAGCATTTTCTAATTGGGGGGATTGAATAATTATACAGTGAAATTCCCCTGTGTGTGTACGTGTGTGCCCACTCCCCTTCCCTTTTTACTGAGCATCTTTACATTTGGCACATCTTTACAAACCCCTGTAATTTCCCTGCTCATACCTGTACCAAGGTTTCTAATTCGTGTTCATTCTTCTAGATAGTATTCCGTTGTCAGTTTTACACTATGCAATTATTTTTCCCAATATTCCATCTGCCTAATAACTTTGTCCAGGATTTCCTTTGTGAATAAAAATCCTTAATGTTGATGTTTGCATTTTTTAAAATATCCTTAGCATTTGTGTCTTTGAATACCAACAAACTAATTCTCTTGCCCTTTCTTCCATTAACTTTGGTTGAGATTACATATTTATGTTTTGATATTACATATTTATGTCTTGAATCTGTCTGAATGCAGAATTTCTTGGGCAGAAATTCAGATTTACTTTGCTTCATGAAATGAACAGTTTTCCCCATCAAAAAAAGTTAATAATCTTATCTTTTCCATTTGATTTATGCTCCACCTTTATCATATTAGGTTTTCAATAATGAAGGGATATTTTCTGAGATATGAAATTGATTTAATCAGTGCTTCCCTAGTGGCTCAGTGGTAAAGAATCTCCCTGCCAATGCAGGAGATACAGGAGATGTGAGTTCAATCTCTGTGTTGGGAAGATCCCTTTGAGAAGGAAAATGGCAACCCACTCCAGTATTCTTGCCTGGGAAATCCCACAGACAGAGAAGAATGGCGGGCTACAGTCCATGGGGTTGCAAAAGAGTCAGACATGACTTAGCGACTAAACAACAAACAACATGTCTAATCCAGGTTCACACTTAAAAAGTGGCTATGACTATAATGTTCTCACTACCGGGGAGGGTATATCTCTCTTATTTACTTAATTTTTAACATTTTACATCTTGATTTTTTTATTTTTTTTGGATAGATGATAAGGCCACTTCCCTTTTCATCTTTATGTATCTTCTTTCTTTGTAGAACTGCTCATGGCTTTCAGTTCCATGTTAAAGAACAGCAGAGACCGTGAGTAACCTTGGTTTATTCCTGTTCCTATAGAATGGTGGGTGCATGTAAAGGTCCCCACTTAGTATATAGTATTAGCTAGGTTTCTAGTATGTATTCTTTATCTAGCCAAGAAAGTCCCCTTCAAGTTTGTGTTGTAAAAAGGTTTTTTAAAGAATCACAAATAAACATACATATATCAAATCATTATGCTGTACATGTAAAACTAATACAAGGTTATATGTCAATTATATAAAAAATTTAAAAATCATAAATAGTAGTTTAACTTTCGGAGAAGGCAATGGCACCCCACTCCAGTACTCTTGCCTGGCAAATCCCATGGACAGAGGAGCCTGGTAGGCTGCAGTCCATGGGGTCGCTGAGGGTCGGAAATGACTGAGCGACTTCACTTTCACTTTTCACTTTCATGCATTGGAGAAGGAAATGGCAACCCACTCCAGTGTTCTTGCCTGGAGAATCCCAGAGACGGGGGAGCCTGGTGGGCTGCCATCTCTGGGGTCTCACAGAGTCTGACACGACTGAAGTGACGTAGCAGGTAGCAGTTTAACTTTAGAAAATATGTTCCTTCCTGGATCAAAAGAATTCTATCATTTTTGTTTTTCAGTTTGTCTATGTGATAAATTAATGATGTTGCACCTTCTTGTCATTCATATGATAAATGCACATCACCTGATCATAACATGCTAATGTTAATACATCATTTTATTTTGTTAAGTAATATCTTTTAATGGATTATACAATTTGCAAGGATAGGTAAAGTGGACCTGTAATTGTCATGTCTTATAACATTCTTACCTGGCTTTAGAATCAGATTGCATTAACCTGATGAAATGAGCTCAGCGGGTTTCATTTTTTTTTAAGCATATGTGTAAGATATTCATCAGGTATTCCTCAAAGGTTTAAGAGCACTCACTTGAAAACTGGGACTAATGATTATAGGAAGAGAAAGTCTTTAACCATTTCAGTTTCTTTAAAACTTTTTTGAATATCTAGGGTCTCTATTATTTTCTTGTACTAGTTCTGCAATTTTATATGTTTTTGAAAATTCATTCATTTCATTTTTTGTTTCAATTTCTTTTTTTAATATAAATTTATTTTAATTGGAGGCTAATTACTTTACAATATTGTATTGGTTTTGCCATACTTCAACATGAATCCGCCACGGGTGTACACTTGTTCCCCATCCTGAACTCCCCTCCCACCTCCCTCCCCATACCATCACTCTGGGTCATCCCAGTGCACCAGCCCGGAGCATCCTGTATCATGCATTGAATCTGGACTGGTGATTCATTTCACATTGGACAAAGTAGCTTGATTAATATATTTAAAGATGTGTATGCCCCTCATAGTAATGTTTTAGGTTAAAACTTTGACATTTGAGGCTTACATTATTTAATTATAAATATTTCTTCATTTATTATATTATTTAATACTGAAACAAATGATTATTTAATAATACGTTTATTTCCCACTTATGGAATTTGGAAAGCTACTGGTTCTCTACTGATTTCCATTTTTAGTGCATTTCAATCTATTTATTATTTATACTTCCAAGTGAATGAAGGATTTCTCTATGTCCTAAAACAGTGCAAGATTTGGTTAAGGCCCTCTGCATACTTGAAAAAATGTTTAATTTTGTTTGGTGAAGAACCTAAGTATGCCTAGGAGCTAATGTTTGAATATTATTAAATAATTGCAATGAATAATTCCCAAATTGCATTTCTAAGCTCTGTTTGAACTTCCAACTTCAATTTTTTATCTATCTATCTGGTACTGATTTAGCTATTTCTATTTTATAACTATTTCATTGAAGTTATGTTGAATATTTCTTCCTAATATTCAAGTGTATATTGTTGTATGTGTTAATCATATATATGCAGGTTGCTACAATTTTCTTTCAGCTAACATAAAATATTCCTCTTAGGCCCATCCTGTGTGCATATGTGTAATTTTTATATTTCAATATGATTTTAAACTGGTTATATTTTCCTTCACAGCCTTTTTATAACCAAAATCACATTTAAATGAATAACTAAATTAAGAATAATCCCTATTATTTGTATTTCATCATTCCTTAAAAATACTTTCCAGCTACTTATCTAAATCAATACCCAATATTGTATACTGTTATTATGGCCTTTGCATGTCTATTCATTTTTTCTTGATACTGGCTTATTGATGAGAACAGACTAACTGTTCTCTGTAGGGTTTCACCTTCTAGATTTTCTGATTGATCCCGCATGGTGTCATTAGCTTATTCCTTCATCCTTTGCACGTGATCACCTTTTCTGATGCTCAGTGGGCATGTTTTGAATCTGGTTCTGGAATCCTTTAACTTTAACACATTTTCAGTGAAAGTTCCATTTTACAGTTGACGAGATCTCTTAAGCTTCCTTCCATGACCAGATCACCTCTCCAGGGAACTTGGTTCTTTTTACTGGCATATGGTAACAGAGATTTTATGGCTATTATTACAATTAATTTCATTGTTCCTGCTTTCAAGATTGCTGCCTCATATTTCCTTTGGTACACGTTTTCCTGGCATATATTTGTCTGTTTTTTCATTTTCAAATTTCCCACTTGGTTCCTTAGATGAGCAAGTACAAAATGTGAGATAGGATGCCAGAAGTGAGTACCAATAAAATAGTATGAAAATAAAGATGAATGGGTTACTCAATAAAAGGACAAAGATTATCAGAGAGAAAAGATTTTTCAGAATGCTAATAACCAAATATATGTTTTCTAGAACAGGAGCACTATTCAAGAGATTATGACCCAGATCATCCATGTCTGTTTTAATGATTACAATTCTAGATTTTTTTATTTCTTTCCATCACTGTTCATAAAAATAACCCAGTAGCCAAACAATATGTTAAGCACTTATGGAGCTGAGCTTAGTTTATCAATATCACATTAATAAATGGTAAGTACTATCATGGGCTCCCAGGTGGCTCAGTGTAAACAATCTGCGTGCCAATGCAGGAGACATGGGTTCCATCCCTGGGTCAGAAAGATCATCTGGAGGAGAAAATGGCAACCTGCTCCAGTATTCTTCCTGGGATATCCCATGGACAGAGGAGTCTGGCAGGCTACAGTCGATGGGGTCACAAAGAGTTGGACATGACTGAGTGACTGACCATGAGCATGAGCACAAAGTACTATTATGATTTACTACATCTTACTGGTGAAGATTGTGAGACTAGTATAGACGTCTTCGATTGCCATTTAACCTATGTTAGAGCCTCTGTTTTAACCACTGTGCCTTCATCTTGCTTCTGATCTCCCCAGATGCAGCATCCTCGTCTGGTCAGAACTACAGCACAGTGTCTGAATTCATCTTCATTGGCTTCTCCAACTTCCCTCAGCAGCTCCTGCCCATCTTTTTCCTGCTGTACCTGCTGATGTACCTGTTCACACTGCTGGGGAACCTGCTCATCATGGGCACCATCTGGAGGGAGCACAGCCTCCACACCCCCATGTACCTCTTCCTGTGCGCCCTCTCCACCTCCGAGATCCTGTTCACTGTTGCAGTCACCCCTCGCATGCTGGCGGACATGCTCTCCACCCACCGCTCCATCACCTTTGTGGCCTGTGCCAGCCAGATGTTCTTCTCCTTCACGTTTGGCTTCACCCACTCCTTCCTCCTTATGATCATGGGCTACGACCGGTACGTGGCCATCTGCCACCCCCTGCGCTACAACGTGCTCATGAGCCCCCGTGACTGTGCCCGTCTTGTGTCCTGGTGCTGGGCTGGTGGCTCAGTCATGGGGATGATGTTGACATCGACAGTTTTTCATCTCACCTTCTGTGGATCTAAGGAGATACACCATTTTGTCTGCCATGTGCTTTCCCTCTTGAAGTTGGCCTGTGGGAAGGACACAGCCTCTGTCACCATGGGTGTCATCATGGTCTGTGTCACAGCCCTGATGGGGTGCTTATTCTTCATCGTCCTCTCCTATGTCTTCATCGTGGCTGCCATCCTGAGGATCCCCTCCACTGAGGGCCGGCACAAGACCTTCTCCACCTGTGTCTCCCACCTCACCATAGTGGTCGTGCACTACGGTTTTGCCTCCATCATCTACCTCAAACCCAAGGGCCCTCATTCTATGGACAGTAACACTCTGCTGGCCACCACCTACACAGTCTTCACCCCCTTTCTTAGCCCCATCATTTTCAGTCTCAGGAATAAGGAGCTGAAGAACGCCATACAGAGAAGCTTCCACAGAACTTTCCATCCCCTAAGCTCCTGATGGCCAGTTTGGTGGTATGGAAGGTGACAGATGGTTCGGGTTTAGTAATTTCTATCTCTATAGAACTCCTGCAGTGATTCAGGTCTGTAAAATACCCACACTCCATAGGAGTTGGATGCACACTAGCTATTAGTTTTTCTCCAATTTTCCCCCTTCTGCCATAGACTCTATCATCACAATCTCTTTATTTTAACTGGAGTATAATGGCTTTACAGTGTTCTGTTAGTTTATGCTTCATAACAAAACAAATCAACTGTATGTATACATATATCCCTTCCTTTTAAACCTCTGTCCCACCCACTCCACATCCTACCCCTCTGGGTTATCATGCAGCACCCAGCTGATCTCCCTATGCTATAACAGCAGGTTCCCACTAGTCAACTATTTTACACATGATACTGTACATATGTCGATCCTAATCTTCCATTTCATCCCAATCTCCCCTCCCCCCAACTATGTCCACATGTCAGTTCTCTATGTCTGTGTCTCTATTCCTGCCCTGAAAATAGGTTCATCTGTACCAGTTTTTTAGATTCCTCATTTATGTGTTAACATATGACCTTTGTTTTTCTCTTTCTGACTTACTCCAGTCTGTGCCTGAAAAGGAATGAATATATGTACATGTATAACTGAATCAATATGCTGTACACTTGAAGCTAATGCAGCACTGTAAATCAACTATACACAAATAAAAAAAATTTTTTTAAGATAAAAGATAGACTCTAGGTCCATCTTCAGTTCAACTGACTCACTTTTGTTCCTTTTTATGGCTGAGTAATATTGCATTGTAGATATGCACCACATCGTCTTTATCCATTCATCTGTTAATGGATATCTAGGTTGCTTCCATGTCCTGGCTACTGTAAATAGTGTTGCAGTGAATATTGGGGTGCGTATATCTTTGTGCCCAATGAGATGAACTCCAGCCCATTATTTTTGCCTAAGAATGTATTATTTATCTATAGGCAGGTGGAGAGCACCACATGGATGTGTCAGGACCCTGATGCAGCTGATTCTTCTTGAATGGATTAGTAAAAGAAGATTTTATTTCCCCATCCTCCCAAATTAAAAAAAAAAAATTAGAATAACCTGAAGATAATAAGAAATGCTACCAGGACTGTGCCTTTTTCATATATGAAGCACTGTGCCTAGTGTTTTGTTACTTTTGTCTTAAAAAAAAATTTTTTTTATTGGTATATAGTTGATTTACAGTGTTGCATTAGTTTCAAATGTACAGCATATTGATTCAGTTATAACACGTACATATATTCATTCCTTTTCAGATTCTTTTCATATACAGGTTATTACAGAATATTGAGTAGAGAGAATTCCCTGTGCTATACAATAGGTCCTTGTAAGTTATCTATTTTACATATAGTATTGTGTATATGTTACTCCTAAATTCATAGTTTATCCCTCCCCCTCATGTTTCTTCTTTGGTAAATGTAGCTTGTCTTCAAAGCCTCAGAGTCTGTTTCTGTTTTCTAAATCAGTTCATTTATATCACTTTTAAAATTAGATTCTACATATGAATGTTATCATGAATATTTATCTTTGTCTGACTTACTTCATTTACTATGATAATCTCTAGTTCCATCCATGTTTCTGCAAATGGCATTATTTCATTCTTTTTTTATGGTAGAGCAATATTCCTTTATATATATCTATATATATATCTATATATAGATATCTATATATAGATATATATATATATATAAGAATATATACAAATCTTCTTTATCCACTCCTCTGTCAATGGACATTTAGGTTGCTTCCATATCCTGGCTATTGCAAACAGTGAACAGTGGGGTGCATATACATTTTCTAATTATGGTTTTCTCCATGTATATGCCTGAGTGGGATTGCTGTATCAGATGGTAGCTCTATTTTAATTTTTAAAGAAACTTTCATAGTGGCTGTACCAAATTACATTCCTGCCAACAATGCAGGAGAGATCCCTTTTCTCCACACTCTCTCCAGTATTTATTGTTTATAGCCTTTTTGATGATGGCCATTCTGACTGGCATGAGGTGATGCCTCATTATAGTTTTTATTTGTATTTCTCCAATAATTACCAATATTTGAAAGGTTGTTGTTGACTCACGAAAAGACACCGGGATTCTTGGCCTCCAGAGAAGAATTCAATCCAGGGCCAGAGACGAGGCTTGATCGCTCAGAACTTTTGTGTAATAAAGTTTTGTTAAAGTATAAAGGAGATAGAGAAAGCTTCTGACATAGGCATCAGAAGGGGGCAGAAAGAGTACCCCCCCTCCCCGCTAGTTTACAGCTGGATTTTATATAGTCACTAGCAGTCTGTTAATGAAAGAATGGAATGTCTTAAAACTCAAAATGGCACCAGGCCCCTCACCCATAAGATGTATTTTGGGATAATCTTGGCATCAGATGATTCATCCTGGGCCATAAAACTACTGACTTGAATCTTGTAGAAGGGCAGATTACGATACAAATAGTTTTGTTTACATAGATTAGGGGAAGAATTTCTGAGTATAACATACTGGTTTGTCAAGTAGGTTCTGAGCCATTAGGTGGAACCGACTTGAAGACAGAGTTTGGGGTAAATGCATAGTACATTAACATAGTTTAAGACAAACATTTCCATAAGAAAAATGCATTGGTTAACTCAAGGTTTGAGAATAGTTAACTTCAGGTGAAACCAGGTGTCATTATGGCAACACAGTATTTTAAGAGAAACCTCCTTTTAAATTTGTATAGAGAAGGAAAAAAATATCACTAGTTTGTTTCCTCCCGCCGCTTAAGAGAGAGAAAAATGTCTGACACTTGCAGCCTATTTCTTCTGTTTGGAGACCCCTGGCCTTCCTGCCTGTTACTCTCTCATGTGGAGCATCGTTTCATGTGCTTTTTCACCATCTGTATGTCTTCTTTGAAAAAATGTCTACTTAGATCTTCCACTCAGTTTTTGGATTGAGTTGTTTGTTGTTGTTGTTGTTGTTTTATATATTGAGCTGCATGAGCTTAAAAAGGTACAACGTTTCAAGGCTGAATCAGGAGAAATAGGATATGTAAACAGACCGACCACAAGATTTGAAACTGAAACTGTGATTTTAAAACACCCAACAGACAGAATTCCGGGACCAGATGGCTTCAAAGGTTAATTCTATGAGACATCTAGAGAATAGTTAATACCTACCCTTCTGAAACTGTCCCAAAAAATTGTAGAGGAAAGAACACTTCCAAGCTCATTCTATGAATCAGCGTCACCCTGATACCAAAACAAGTCGAAGATATCACAAAAAAGCAAAATACAGGCCAATATCTCTGACAAATATACACACAAAAATTCTTAACAAGATACTAGCAAACAGCACATTAAAAGGATCCTACACCATGTTATGCCAGGGATGCAATGATTCTTCAATATACACAAATCAATCAATGTGATACATCACATTAACAAATTGAAGAATAAAAACCATATGATCATCTCAATAGATGCAGAAAAGCTTTTAATGGACTCTTAAATTTGATTTCCTAGTATTTTGTTGAGACGATTTGTACCTACATTTATCAAAGATATTGGCCTGCCATTTTTTAATCTTGTAGTTTTGTTATCTTGTGGTGTCAGGGCAAAGCAGTCATTTAAACTGAGTTTGTAAGTGTTCATTTTCTTCAATTTTTTAGAAGAGTTTGAAAATGATTGGACTTGATTCGTTAAGAGTTTGGTAGAATTCCTCTGTAAAACAGCTGGTTCTGGGCTTTTCTTTTCTTATTCTATGAAACATTTAGAGAAGGGTTAACACCTAAACAAAAACTTAATTCAAGGTTTTTGATTATTGATTCAATTTCTTTACTTGTTTTGATATATTCACATTTTCTATTTCTTTATGAGTCAGTCTTTGGAGGTTGAGGAATTAATCATTTCTTCTTCTAGGTTGTCCATTTTGTTGTGTATAATTGTTCATTATAGTCTCTTATGATCTTTTTCATTTCTGTGGTATCAGTTGCAATATTCCCCTTTTCATTTCTGATTTCATTTGCATCCTCTTCCTTTTTTTCTATTTAGTCTACCTAAAGGTTTGTCCATTTTGCTTATCTTTCCAAAGAATCAGCTCTGATTTTCATTGATCTTTTCTGTTGTTTTTCTAGTCTGTATTTTACTTCTGCTTTTACCTATTTTATTTCCTTCTTTCTACTAACTTTAGCCTTTGTTTGTTCTTCCTTTTTCTAATTCCTTGAGATTGAAAATTAACTTCTTTATTTGTGAGGGTCTCTGTTTTCTTCTTAATGTAGATGTTTATCAAAATAAACTTCCCTCTTAGAACTACTTTTGCTGTATCCCAAGTTTTGGTATGTTGCATATCCATTTTTCTGTCTGTTAAGTTTTCGTTATTGACCTAATGGTTGCTCAGCAAACAAAAGTCTAGGACTGGACAGATTCACAGGAAAATTCAATCAAACATATAAAGAAGAGCTAATACCTATCCTTCTCAAACTACTCCAAAAGGTTGAAGAGAAGAGAACACTTGAAAAAAGACCTGTCTGCTTATACCCTTGGGACACAGTATACTCTCCTGTGGTCAAGAGATCATGCTTCATCTTCAAGATTGCATCCCAGCCCTCCCCAGCTCTCCAGCTTTTCTAACTTCCTGGCTGTTCCTGGAAAAAACCAAGCATGCTCAGACATCAGGGACTTTGCACATGCTGTTGATTCTACCTGGAATACCCTTCCTCTGGCATATTCTACACATCCTTGAGTCTGACCTTAAATGTCACCTCCTCAGGAAAGCCTTCCATAATTTTTGCATACTAAGTCATCACTCCTATTATAAGCCCTCATAGTGACTTCTTTCTTTTCCTTGTACCTTTTAATCACAATAGATCATGTATACTAATTAGTGTAATTTTTTAAAATAGTCACATCTTTATCTCTCCACTACTGTTTGCTTTCTTGAACACTGGAATCAGGGTCACATCTAAATACTTCAATGATGGATCCCCTGTAGCATCTAAAAAAGTGTTTAACACACATAGTAGGTGCTCAATAAATGTTTGTTAAGTGTATATACATCAGGGTTTATTACTTGGCACTATTGACATTTGGGGCTGGCTCATTCTTTGCAGTGGGATCTGTTTTGTGCATTGTGGGGCGTTGAAGAGCATCCTTTACATTTGCCCACTAGATATTATAGCACATCTCCTCCTCCTTTGGTTGTAACAACAAAAATGTCTACAGAACTTTCCCTACAGAACCAAATGTCCTCTGGAAGCACTGGTGAGAGCCGCTGGAGTACAGGAATGAGGGAAGACCTGGCTGATGCTCCCAAGCTGCAGAGTCATGCCCCTTTTGGTGGTTCTTAGCATCTGGTCCGTATCTTGGTGAGAGCCCTGACATTTCTCTGTGCGTCTTTCCTCCATGGATCATGGGAACTTTTCAAAGACAGGGGCTAGCAATAGACCCATCGCTATTCTCCCAAAACTAGCACAGGGTTTGGCACACAGGAGGCCTCAAATAATTATTAAACAGAGCTTCAACTTATGGAGAAAAACTGAATGTAGATTTGAGATAAATGACGTATAGTTACTATTCAACTTAAACACGAATACTCATTTTTTTAAACTTTGGCTAATTTGATTAATTTATTGCTTGTGCATTTCAACTATATTTTGTTATTGTATACATGGACTTCCCAGATGGCACAATGGTAAAGAACGTGCCTGCCAATGCAGGAGACACAGGAAATGTGAGTTCGACCCCGGGGTCAGGAAGATCCCCTGAAGTAGAAAATGGCAAAACACTCAAGCATTCTTTCCTGGAAAATTCCATGGACAGAGGAGCCTATGGGCTACAGCCTGTGGACTCACAAGGAGTTGGACATGACTGACCACACATCTGTGGTTTCATGGTTGTTGTTGTGTATAGCAGTATCACCATAACCTAGTGTCCATTAAGTGTTATAAATTGTTATTTTAAATAGCTGTAAAGATTCATATTCCAAAACAATTTAACTTTGTAAATGAAACTTTTTTAAACATTGAGATATGATTGACAGATAACATCGTGTAAGTCTATGGTATGCAGTATGATTTGATACATTTATTTATCACAATATGATTATCCCTGCAGTGTTAACCAACACACCTATCATATCACATAATTATCATAACTTTTTGTGGTGGAACAGTTAAGATCTAGAGCCTTAGCAACTTTGAAATTTCTACTGCTACTGCTAAGTCACTTCAGTCGTGTCCAACTCTGTGCGACCCCATAGACAGCAGCCCGCCAGGCTCCACCATCCCTGAGATTCTCCAGGCAAGAACACTGGAGCGGGTTGCCATTTCCTTCTCCAATGCATGAAAGTGAAAAATGAAGTCGCTCAGTCGTGTCCGACTCTTAGCGATCCCATGGACTGCAGCCCACCAGGCTCCTCTGTCCCTGGATTTTCCAGGCAAGAGTACTGGAGTGGGGTGTTGAAATTTCTAATACATTATTATTGTCTATGATCACTGTGCTGTACTTTAGACCCCCAGAACTTATTTATCTTCTGGTTGATCTACTGGATGCAAGTTTGTATCCTTAGACAACATCTCCCCACTTCCCCCACCCCTCATTCCCTGGTGATCAACATTCCACTCTCTGTTTTTTATGAGTTTATCTTTTTCAGATTCCATTTATAAGAGATATTATGTTGTATTTGTCATTCTCTTGAATACACATGCTTTCAACAAATTCTAAGTACTATTATGTGTGGTCAACTTTAAATCCTCCCCTCATACCCAAGGGATATCATTACACATTGTGACTAAGGAATAAATTTAATCCTGGGCTCTGCACTCGTCACTGTTCAACAAACAGTTCCACATTGACTTGTGTGCAATGTCACTCTCTCACAGAGAAAGCGATTTCTTACGGTGGGGCTTTTTTTCCATAACTCAACTCTGGAGACATCTCTCTACAGCTGCTCAAGATTCACATTTGAAATGTAGTGGTTTCCCTGACTTTTTCTGAGGCTGCTTATTACTAACTGCTACTGCACAGATCCATGCAATGTTAAAATTCAGGGGTGTTTTGCTTTCCTCTACTGTAATCTGGCTTAAGCTTTTGTAGCCTCACAAAATTTGTGCTGTGGCAATGCTGCTGCCCAGAGGAGGGTGGAGGCTTGACCTATTCCTTTTGACAGAGTTGATAAGAAGTCCAGGGTAGGTTGATAAGAAGTCTGGGGTCCCCAAGGAGGAGAAAGGGATATGGGGCTCTTGAGAAGAGAAAAGGGACAAACTTTTTTTTCTACACTGCTTTGTCTTAGTCACATAAGACATTTCTTCTTAAACTCTGAGTTGTTATGACAATAATCTTTAAGATTAACTTTCTTTAAGCACAGAGCTAATGATTACAAAAACAAAATAACACATCTTGCTCAAAAGTATCTTTTTCCCTATGCTCTGTACTAATGATTATATAACAACAATGGACAACTATTGGAGGGCATGTTTCTCCTTTCTAACAAGAACGTTGTGACTAATCTTGTTATCTTAATATGACAAGATAACTTATGTTGTGGGAGTGGCTCTAATAAAAGTATATAAAGCCTTGATAAGACTAGCAAGTGAGACACTCTCCATTCCCCTTCTGATGTCTATGTCAGAAGTGTTCTCTGTCCCTTTTCACTGTAATAAAACTTCTGCCACACAAAAACTCTGAGTGATCAAGCCTGGTCCCCAAAGCTTTATCTTCTTCTTCAGAGATCATGAATCCAACATCATTCACTGTAAGCTATCACTTTTCTCTTAGCAATTGGGTTTATGGTGATGGGAGTAATTAGATCACCCTGGTTTCTGGCAGAAGAACAAATTCCAGGTTTAATGCTACCTAACAAAGTGTTGTGCAAGAAATCAAAATCAATGAATCTGACTTTCTTAGTGTTATCATCACATACATCTTTCCACCAAGAATATATGGAGAATGATGTTTAACAGTTTTGCAAACATTTGAATGTTGCCTACAAGCGTCTTTATAAACCATACAGCATTAGGCAAATACAGGCTATTATGTGCTTACAGGGTGCCATCTCTAAGAGTAGCCTCTGGTAACCCGATTTAACTATTTCCAAGTAATTCCTCCCAGATAATCACTTTTTTTTTTCCTGGCTAAAGTTTGCTGAGGAAGCTCTTCTTCATGGCGATCTTCAGCTCCTTGTTCCTGAGACTGAAGATGATGGGGCTCAGGAAGGGAGTGAGGACCGTGTAGGTGATGCCCATCAAGGTGTCTATTTCCAGAGACTGGGGACCCTTGGGCTTAAGGTAGATGACAGAGGCAAAGCCGTAGTGCTCTATCACCACAGTGAGGTGGGACACGCATGTGGAGAAGGCTTTGTGCCGGCCCTCAGCTGAAGGGATCTTCAATATGGTGGCCACGATGAAGGCGTAAGACAAGAGGATGAGGAGACAGCAGCCCAGCAGGGCAGCGATACACACAAGTCCTAAGCCCATGGCCAGAATGGAGACATTTTCTCCACAGGCCAACTTCAAAAGAGCCTGCACATGGCAAACAAAATGATGGATCTCATTCGATCCACAGAAAGTTAGTTGGAAAATGGCTACTGTCACGACCAAGCCAATGACTGAGCCTCCAGCCCAGGACCAGGCCACCAGGCAGGCACAGCCTTGGGGGCTCATGAGCATGTTGTAGCGCAGGGGGTGGCAGATGGCCACGTAGCGGTCATAGCCCATGACGGTGAGCAGGAAGGAGTGGGTGAAGCCAAACGTGAAGGAGAAGAACATCTGGCTGGCACAGGCTCTCAAAGCAATGGAGTGGTCAGTGGAGAGCAGGTCAGCCAGCATACGTGGAATGACAGCAAAGGTGTAGAGGATCTCGGAGATGGAGAGGGCACACAGGAAGAGGTACATGGGGGTGTGGAGGCTGTGCTCCCTCCAGACGGTGGCCATGATGAGCAGGTTCCCCAGCAGCGTGAACAGGTACATCAGCAGGAACAGCAGGAAGAACATCAGCTGAAGGTGGGGGAAGGTGGAGAAGCCGATGAGGATGAATTCAGCTGCTGATGAGAAGTTGCCTCCCTGCATGGGGGCTGTTCCTGAAGTGAGGTGTGACATGGAGAGGTCAGCTAGTGGATGGAAGGAGGTCTTCAGCTTCCATCATTCCTGGCTCTGCCCCAGGGGCTGCTCCTGATCCTAATAAATGACAGGTGACCTTGGCTGAATTCCTAGGCTGTGCCTCCTATGATTTAATCTTCTCATCAATATTGTGGGGGAGGAGGGTGTGTGTGCTGTTTTTATCACTGTCTAAATGGCACCCCACTCCAGTATGCTTGCCAGGAAAATCCCATGGGCAGAGGAGCCTGGTGGGCTGCAGTCCATGGGGTCGCTAAGAGTCGGACATGACTGAGCAACTTCACTTTCCCTTTTCACTTTCATACATTGGAGAAGGAAATGGCAACCCACTCCAGTGTTCTTACCTGGAGAACCGCAGGGACGGGGAACCCTGGTGGGCTGCCGTCTATGGGGTCACACAGAGTCGGACACGACTGAAGCAACTTAGCAGCAGCAACAAAGAAGGGTTAGGCTACCCACTCCAGTATTCTTGGGCTGTCCTGGTTTCTCAGATGGTAAAGAATCTGCCTGCAATGCGGGAGACCTGGGTTCAGCTCCTAGTTTGGGAAGATACCTTGGAGGAGAGCATGGCAACCCACTCCAGTGTTCTTGCCTGGAGAATCCCCATGGACAGAGGAACCAGGTGGGCTACAGTCCATGGGGTGCCAAAGAGTCAGACACAGCTGAGTGACTAAGCACAAAGTATCTTGAGAATACACATTGAAAATATTTGAGAGTCTAAGCAACTTGTTTATGGTGCAGCTGTCAAAATGGCAGAACCCCTGCCTAGCTGTCCCCAAAGACTCTACCTTTCTATCATTTCTATATCTTCCAAAAATGGAAAAATCTTCCAACCATTGCTGCTCTGCCCTTCTACTCCCTTCTGATAAGTCTTGTTCTTTTCAGAGCTTCAAATACCATGTTGCTGTTGCTGTCGTTCAGTTGCTCAGTCGTGTCCGACTCTTTGCAACCCTATGGGCTGCAGCACACCAGGCTTCTCTGTCCGTCACCATCTCCTGGAGCTTGCTCAAACTCATGTCCATTGAGTCAGTGATGCCACCAAACCATCTCATCCTCTGTCATCCCCTTCTCCTGCCTTCAATCTTTCCCAGCATCAGGGTCTTTTCTAATGAGTCAGCTCTTCGCATCAGGTGGCTAAAGTACTGGGGCTTCAGCTTCAGCATCGGTCCTTCCAATGAATATTTAGGATTGATTTCCTTCAGGATGGACTGGTTTGGGATTTGCCTGGATGTCAAATACCATGAGACCTCCCTATTCCATGGCTATGGTCATTTGGACCTGTGCACATCTCTAACTTAACATGCATCAATCAGATTTCTCCTCTGGAGTTGAGTTATTCATGCAAGGAATCTGAGGCAAGACACTGTGTAAAAATAATGTTCTGGTTGTTTTCCAGATCCCACGAGCCTATCTGTGTGTTCTGAGGCAATACAACACAGCCATCTGACAAAAGGATGAGAGAGTCAGCTGACAGACTTGAAATCCCTGCTCTTCCCACTGTGTGAAACTGAGCAATTTGTTCACCTCTCTGTGCCTCTGTTTCTCTATACCTGTCTCAAAGAAGTTTTTGAGAAGTTAATGAATTATTCTTGGACTATGACCTGGAAAACAATAGGTGCTATCTATGATAATTAAATCAATACACTAAATGAGTACATGTATATTTTCTGTGCTCAGTAACTTCAGTTTAATGAGATTTCAATATCTCTTTATAAATAAAGTACCAATTTTTATGTGATCTTTCTTATTCGGCAATGTCAAGTGTAAAGGCACAAAAATAAACAATCTACTTTCCACCTCTGTGGTTTGGCCTGCTCTGGGCAATATGGACTCATACACTATGTAGCTTTTGAGGTCTGGCTTCTTTCACTCGGCATAATATTTCTGAGGTTCATCCACACTGAAGAATGCATTTGAATGCATATATGAAGAACTTCACACCTTTTCATAGCCAAACAATATCCCTTTATGGATAGACCAATTTTTTTTTTACCCAATCACCTATTTTTTTCTTTAAAATTTTTTTTAATTAATTAATTTTAATTGGAGGCTAATACTTTGCAATATTGTGGTGGTTTTTGCCATACATTGACATGAATCAGCCATGAGTGTACATGTGTTCCCCATCCTGAACTCCTCTCCCAACTTGCTCCCTATCCGATTCCTCAGGGTTGTCCCAGTGTACTGGCTTTGAGTGCCCTGTTTCATGCATCGAACTTGGACTGGTGATCTATTTTGCATAAGGTAATATACATGTTTCAATGCTATTCTCAAATCATCCCACCCTCACCTTCTGCCACAGAGTCCAAAAGTCTATTCTTTATATCTGTGTCTCTTTTGCTGTCTCACATACAGGGTCATTGTTACCATCTTTCTAAATTCCATATATATGCGTTAATATACTATATTGGTGTTTTTCTTTCTGACTTACTTCACTCTGTATAATAGGCTCCAGTTTCATCCACCTCATTAGAACTGATTCAAATGCATTTTTTTTAATAACTGAATAATACTCCATTGTGTATATGTACCACAGCTTTCTTATCCATTCATCTGCTGATGGACATCTAGGTTGCTTGCATGTCCTAGCTATTGTAAACAGTGCTGCAATGAACATTGGGGTACACATGTCTCTTTCAATTCTGGTTTCCTCAGTGTGTATGCCTAGAAGTGGGATTGCTGGGTTGTATGGCAGTTCTATTTCCAGGTTTTTAAGGAATCTCCACACTGTTCTCTATAGAGGCTGTACTAGTTTGCATTCCCACCAACAGTGTAAGAGGGTTCCCTTTTCTCCACACCCTCTCCAGCATTTATTGTTTGTAGACTTTTTGATAGCAGCCATTCTGACCAGCGTGAGATGGTACCTCATTGTGGTTTTGATTTGCATTTCTCTGATAATGAGTGATATTGAGCATCTTTTCATGTGTTTGTTAGCCATCTGTATGTCTTCTTTGAATAAATGTCTATTTAGTTCTTTGACCCATTTTCTGATTGGGTGGTTTATTTTTCTGGAATTGAGCTGCAGGATTTCCTTGTATATTTTTGAGATTAATTCTTTGTCAGTTGCTTCATTTGCTATTATTTTCTCCCATTCTGAAGGCTGTCTTTTCACCTTGCTTATAGTTTCCTTCATTGTGCAAAAGCTTTTAAGTTTAATTAGATCCCATTTGTTTATTTTTGCTTTTATTTCCAATATTCTGGGAGATGGATCATAGAGGATCCTGCTGTGATTTAAGTCAGAGAGTGTTTTGCCTATGTTTTCCTCTAGGAGTTTTATAGTTTCTGGTCTTATGTTTAGATCTGTAATGCATTTTGAGTTTATTTTTGTGTATGGTGTTAGAATGTGTTCTAGTTTCATTCTTTTACAAGTTGTTGACCAGTTTTACTAGCACCACTTGTTAGAGATTGTCTTTTTTCCATTGTATATTCTTGCCTCCTTTGTCAAAGATAAGGTGTCCATAGGTGCGTGGATTTATCTCTGGGCTTTCTATTTTGTTCCATTGATCTATATTTCTGTCTTTGTGCCAGTACTTTACTGTCTTGATGACTGCAGCTTTGTAATATAGTCTGAAGTCAGGCAGGTTGATTCCTCCAGTTCCATTCTTCTTTCTCAAGATTGCTTTGGCTACTAGAGGTTTTTTGTATTTCCATACAAATTGTGAAATTGTTCTAGTTCTCTGAAAAATACTGTTGGTAGCTTGATAAGGATTAAATTGAATCTATAGATTGCTTTGGGTAGTATACTCATTTTCGCTATATTGATTCTTCTGATCCACAAACAGTATATTTCTCCATCTATTTGTGTCATCCTTGATTTCTTTCATCAGTGTTTTATAGTTTTCTATATATAGGTTTTTTGTTTCTTTATAGGTAGATTCATTCCTAAGTATTTTATTCTTTTCATCACAATGGTGAATGGAATTGTTTCTTTAATTTCTCTGTTTTCTCATTGTTAGTGTATAGGAGTGAAAGGGATTTCTGTATGTTAATTTTATATCCTGCGACTTTACTATATTCATTGATTAGCTCTAGTAATTTTCTGGTGGTGTCTTTAGGGTTTTCTATGTAGAGGGTCATGTCATATGCAAACAGTGAGAGTTTTATTTCTTCTTTTCCAATCTGGATTCCTTTTATTTCTTTTCCTTCTCTGATTACTGAGGCTCAAACTTCCAAAGCTATGTTGAATAGTACTGGTGAGAGTGGGCACCCTTGTCTTGTTCCTGACTTTAGGAAAATGCTTTCAGTTATTCACCATTGAAGATAATGTTTGCTGTGGGTTTATCATATATGACTTTTATTATGTTGAGGTATGTTCCTTCTATGCCTGCTTTATGGAGAGGTTTTTATCATAAATGGATGTTGAACTTTGTCAAAGGCGTTCTCTGCATCTATTGAGATAATTATATGGTTTTTATCTTTCAATTTGTTAATGTGGTGTATCACATTGATTGATTTGTGAATGCTGAAGAATCCTTGCATCCCTGGGATAAAGCCCACTTAGTCATGATCTTTTAAATATGTTGTTGGATTCTGTTTGCTAGAATTTTGTTGAGGATTTTTGCCTCTATGTTCATCAGTGATATTGGCCTGTAGTTTTCTTTTTTTGTGGCGTCTTTGTCTGGTTTTGGTATTAGGGTGATGTTGTCCTCATAGAATGAGTTTGGCAGCCCACCTTCCTCAGCAATTTTCTGGAAGAGTTTGAGTAGGATAGGTGTTAGCTCTTCTTTAAATTTTTGGTAGAATTCACCTGTGAAGCCATCTGGTCCTGGGCTTTTGTTTGTTGGAAGATTTTTGATTATAGTTTCAATTTCTGTGCTTGTGATGGGTCCGTTAAGATTTTCTATTTCTTCCTTGTTCAGTTTTGGAAGGTTATACTTTTCTAAGAATTTGTCCATTTCTTCCAAGTTGTCCATTTTATTGGCATATCGTTGCTGATAGTAGTCTCTTATGATCCTTCATATTTCTGTGTTGTCTGTTGTGATTTCTCCATTTACATTTCTGATTTTGTTGATTTGATTCTTCTCCCTTTTTTTCTTGATGAGACTGGCTAATGGTTTGTATATTTTATTTATCTTCTCAAAGAATCAGCTTTTAGTTTTGTTGATTTTTGCTATAGTCACCTTTGTTTCTTTTTCATTTATTTCTGCCCTAATTTTTATGATTTCTTTCCTTGTACTGACCCTTGGGTTCTTAATTTCTTCTTTTTCTAGTTGCTTTAGGTGTAGAGTTAGGTTATTTATTTGATTTTTCTGTTGTTTCTTGAGGTAAGCTTGTATTGCTATGAACCTTCCCCTTAGCACTGCTTTTACTGAATCCCATAGGTTTTGGATTGTCCTTTTTTTTCATTTTCATTTGTTTCTATGCATATTTTGAGTTCTTTTCTTGATTTCTTCTGTGATTTGTTGGTTATTCAGAAGCGTGTTGTTTAGCCTCCATATGTTTTAATCATTTTTTCCCTGTACTTAACATCTAATCTTACTGCATTATAATTAGAAAAGATGCTTGAAATTATTTCAATTTTTTAAAATATACTAAGGATATATTTATGGCCCAGGATGTGATCTGTCCTGGAGAATGTTCTGTGTGCACTTGAGAAAAGGTGAAATGTATTATTTTGGGGTGAAATGTCCTATAGATATCAGTTAGGTCTAACTGGTCCACTGTATCATTTAAAGTTTGTGTTTCCTTGCTAATTTTCTGTTTGGCTGATCTATCCATATAAGTGAGTATTTTTTAATTAAACTTTTATTTTGCATTATAGCTGATTATAACTATATGATTTTAGTTTGGATTATAATTGATTAACAGTATTGTAGCTTCAGGTGGACAGCAAAGGGATTCAGTCATGCATATACATATATGCATTCTCCCCCAGACTCTCCTGTCATCCAGGCTTCCACACAACATTGAGCAGAGTTCCCTGAGCTATACAGTAGGTCCTTGTTGGTGATCCACTTTAAATATAACAATGTGTACCTCTCCGTCCCAAATTCCCTAATGAACATTCAGGTTGTTTCCATGTTTGCACTCATGTGAGTAGAGCTACTATGAACACTCATGTAGGAATTTAAAACATATCAGTGGTTGCCAGGGGCTGGGGAAGGGAAGAAAGGGGAATGACTGCTAATGGGTATGGAGTTTCCTTTGTGGATGCTGAGAAAGTTCTGGAAATAGATACAGATGGAAGTTGCACATTATGAATATATTTACTGCAACTGAATTAATTGTATGTTATAAAATGGAGAAAATGGTAAATTTTGTTTTGTGCATTATACCACAATGCAATGAATGCCTGATTAAATGGACTCACATCTTAGATCAAGTCTCAACAAGTTGAGAACAAAACTTTGGTGACTGGAGGCTGCATTCCCCAAATATCATCAGTTTCCAGAGTTTCCTAGCCTCCCTCCCTTGGAGTCACTTGCTTCTTTTTCTCACTTCTGGGTAAGCATTTGTTTACAGATACCCAGGATGGCCCCACTCAGTCCTGATACTCTGAGATCCTAGACGGGGTAAGTCAAAGCCAACAACTTGGGAACAAGAGCCTACAAGAGGAGCCTGAATGGATGAGAACAAGATCCTGTGGGCTGTGCTCTCTCTAGCTCTCCAACATCCAGTGCAAGCTTTTGTAATATTTGGGGCAAGATCATTCTTTGCTGTTGGGGGTGGTGGCCATCCTGTGCACTGTGAGGTGCTTAGCAGCATCCCTGCTCTCTACTACCCAGATGCCAGTAGCCCCTGCTCAGTAGTGACAGCCAAAAATGTCTCCAGACATTGTCAATGTCCCCAAGGTGGGGGGGGGGCATAGTCACCCCCAGTTAAGAACCAATGATATACAGAGAACAGTTGTAATCCCTAAGCTGCTCATTTTACCCAGATGTTGGTCCCTCCCCTTTTCCAACTGGCAAATACCTATTCATTAATTTTTTTTTTTTGGTGGGGGTGGGTGTATTTTTAGGATAAAGGGAAGGGATAGTTAGGGAGTCTGGAATCAGCATGTACACTACTTTATTTAAAATGAATAACCAATAAGGACCTACTGTATAGCACAAGGAACTCTGCTCAATGTTATGTGCCAGGCTGGATGGGAGAGGGATTTGGAGAAGAATGGAGACATGTATATGTACAGCTGAGTCCCTTTGCTGTCCACCTGAAACTATCACAATATTGCTAATCAACTATAGCCCAACACAAAATAAGAAGCTTAATTAAATTTTAATTGCTTTACAACAGTTGTGTTAGGCTCTGCTGTACAATAACATGAATCAGCTATGAAAAGAAAAAGTGAAAGTGTTAGTTGCTCAGTCATGTCCAACTCTTTGTGACCCCATGGACTATAGCCCACCAGGTTCTTCTGTCTATGGAATTCTCCAGGCAAGAATGCTGGAGTGGGTAGCTATTCCCCTCTCCAGGGAGACCTTCCTGTCCCAAAGATTGAACCTGTGTCTCCCACATTGTGAGCAGATTCTTTATCATCTGAGCCACCAGGAAATCAGCTATATGTATACATATATCCCTTCCATCCTGAACCTCCGTCCCACTCCCCCATCCCACTCCTCTAGGTCATCACAGAGCATCAAGTTGAGCTCCCTGTGCTATACAGCAGCTTCCCACTAGCTATCTGTTTTAAACATGGTACTGTATACTTGTCAGCGCTACTCTACCTGTTCATTTTTAAGACTCAGTTTAAGTGTCATCTTCCCTACATAGCCTTCCTGTACATCTATTCCCCAAACCGATTTCGTCATTCATTCCTGTGTGCCTCTGAAACAACGCCTGAGTGGGTCTCAAGTCCTTGCTTCTAACTTTTTTACGACTGCTGTTATAACGTGTCATCTTGGAGATGCAACTCTGGCACTGTGTTTGGGGCTCTTGATAAGAATAACTACCATTTACTGGATGTTGGCACCTGTACCCATGTGTTTCTTATGAAATCTTTACCCCAGTATTGTGAGGCACCGGCTATTGATCCTTGTTTTCCAGAAGTGGTGGCTGCATTCCACAGAGGACACATCACTTGTCAAAGGGACCATGACTCTTGAGTAAGGGAGCCAGGATCTGACCTACATCTGAATGACCCCAAAGTCTATCTTCTCCTAACTTCTCTATTATATTCACCACTTATTTCTGGCTGTTAATGAATTTCAGAGCCACTTCCAAGACAAGGGAACTGTTAGCTTCACCATACCAGACCATCCACCCACTACCTCCTTATATTAATTAATTCAGATGACAAGAGTCCATGGCCAGGAATAAATAGACAGGAACTATAAGAAGACAAGAGCTCACTATGTCCTGGGGAGGTGGTCCAGGGCTGTGTATATACATTTTGGGATGATGCGGATGCAGAACACAGCTGAGATTGGTTTCTGTTCATTCTGGGAAAAGGCAAAACTATGGTTTTCAGTACTCAGGAGGAGAGAGAGAGATGAATAGGTGGAACTTTTTTTTTTTTAATGTGGTGAAACAACTCCATATCACACTATAATGGTGGATACATAACATTGTACATTACTCAAAACTCTTAGGATATACAGCACCAAGAGTGAATCCTAACATAAACTGTGGGCTTTATTTAATAATACTGTGCCAGTGTTGGTTCAGCAACTGTAACACATGTACCTCGCTTATGCATGATATCAATAATAGAGTTGAGTTCCTTGTGCTACACAGCAAATTCCCACTGGCTATCTGTTTTACATATGATAATGTATATATTTCTACGGTACTGTCTCAGTTTGTCCCATCCTCTCCCTCCCACACTACATCCACAAAACCTGTTCTCTCTGTCTGCATCTCCACTGCTGCCTTGAGAGTGGGATGTGGTGGGAGATGGGAGAGAGGTTCGAGAGGGAGGGGACATATGCATAGCTGTGGCTGATTCATGTTGATGTATGGCAGAAACTAGCACAATACTGTAAAGCAATTATCTTCCAAAAAATTTTTTTAAATAATAATAATAGGGAAAGCTGTGTGCAGGAAGAGAAAGGGTATGTGGAAATCCTCTACACTATCTGCTCAGTGTTCTGTAAACCTAAACCTGCTCCAAGAAGTAAAGTCTCCTAATTTTTTAAAGTGAAAAGAAGTGTTAGAACCAAGATGGGTGCGAGTTCAGGATGGCAGAGAGGTGGACTGACGTTTCTTGTCATTGATCCACCAGGAGAACACTTAGGGGTTCCTCTGCAATTAAACTGAAGAGCCCCAGAGAGGGAGTGTGACTGGGCTATGTGGCCCCACTCAGAACTCAGAGGTCAAACCCACCTATGGACAAACCCTGTCCACACATACCACTGCAGCAGGGTTTTCCAACTTAGCATCAGAAACATTAGGGGCTGATCATTTTCTATGGTTGGGGGCTGCCCTGGGCATTAGATGTTGAGCAGCATCCTTGTCACTCTCTAGATGCCAGTAACATCTCCAACTATGACAGTCAGAGATATCTCTGGTATTGCATAGTGTCCCCTGTGGAGGAGAACCGCCCCTGGTGGAGAACCACAGGCTAGGTCTGTGTTGTCTCCAACTTGCCTTACCTGTCTGCCCCCATCCTGGCTCTCTCTTCTCATGAAGCTGTTTGTGTTCCCCTCTCTGTATCCCCTCCTTCCCATCTCAGCCACCTGCTGCCTCCCTTTATCCTCCCTATTTTCATCCTTGACTCCTTACCATCACAGCACCTGTCCACCCTGGTGCCTTCCTGATATTAATACTGTATACCCTCAGGGGATGACTGTAGCCTCTCAATCCTAAATCTTCCTGTTTCTCTTCCCTGCCTCCTCACAATCATTTTACCATTGGTTTTTGGCTGATTCAGAGAGAAGATAGCTGGACAGCTGTTCTGGGTAAGATAGAGAGGTAGCTCTTCTCTTGGCACCTCAGTTTCCTCATTTGTCTGGCAAAGTAACCACCATGTTACTCTGAAGCCAAGAAGTGGAACCCTGACCTCTATACCTACCCATAGATTCAAATTAGACAAAGAGTTTTATAAATAGTGTGGGTTCTCCAAGCAGCAACAGGTTCCCCAGTTCTCTCCTGCTCAACTGGAAGGGTTGGAATATGACTCACCTGGGCTCCAAGCTCTGTATCTGGTTCTGCCTCACTCCAACTGAAGGCCCTGGTTTGGTGTTTCCCTGTAGATGAGGACCTTACAGGTGAGGGCTGCAAGGCAAGGAGCCTGCCACCCTGATCATGCCAAGCAGGCGGGGGCGGTTTACTGAGCCTCACCTCTATTATTTATGCTGTCTCTACTCCTGCCTGCCACCATCTCCCTCTGTGGTCCCACTGACTCTGCATCTGCCCTCTGGTACAGGGATGCTGGGACCCCTGGGGACTCCAGGAAGCATCGGGCAACCTCAGGGAGACTGTCCTCACTTTCCCTGTCTCCCTGATGGTCAGGTGTGAGTCAATCATCTCAGGGCCTTGAGCAGAGTCTAGTGCTCTCAAATTTGGGATTTAGGGCTCTGGCTGCTGACATTGGCAAGAGAGCAGCCCTGCCATTGCTCACTGGGGCTGAGGAAGCTGCTTCATGTGCCTCTCTATTGTTTTTCTTCCCCATTCATATCTTTAGCCTAATCAAATGTCCTTCAAATTTTTAAAAGAAACAAAACTGTGATTCTTCTATTAAATAACAGAGATGCTATAGATAAGGCTAAAAGTCATTCAATGGCCAGCTGTGTGATCAGGATGATAGATTTGATGGGCATCCTTACAGACCTCTATGTGCATGGGGCATGTGAACAAACACAAACCCATAAAATAAGAGTAGTATTGTGGGATTTCACTGTGTTGGGGGGAGGGGCTTTGTTTTATTTTTGAGGTGAAATTCATACAACTTTAACCACTTTAAAGTGAATAATTCGGTGACATTTAGCATGCTTACAATATTATTCAACCACCACGTCTATCTAGTTTTAGACCATTTTCATCATCCCCCAAAAGGAGAGGAGGACAAAGGGAGAAGGAGAAGAAGAAGAGAAACAAGGAGGGGTGGGATGGGGAGGAGAAGGGGAAAGGGGAGGAAAAGAGGGAGAGAGTGAGAGAGGAAAAGAGACATGGAAAAGAAGAGAAAGAAGATAAGGAAGGGAATGAGTGGGGGAGGGGGGAGGGACAGAGAAGAAAGAAAGAGAAAGGATGATAAAGGCAACAAGAACATGAAGAATTTGGACACGTTAAGTTCGAGATGCCTCCTAAATATCCACTTGGAGATGCTGAGTAGGCAAGCAGATAGGGATAAATATAAGAAATTGAGGATCATTTGTGTACACAAGGTACATAAAGCTGTGATATTAGAGAGGATCCCCAGGGACAGAGGATGCTAATGAAGTCCAAGGATTAAATGAACGTAATGGCTGCCTGTGTTCCATGTATAAATGAATCAAGATTTGTTTAGCAGTTCTTTGTTAATGGATATACCTAATGTGACATATACATGTCATGGCTCTGAACATCCTATTATGTACACATATGTGGAATATGTCTATAAAATGTCCATTAATTCCATGGGGAAATGAGAGGCAGGATTTAAGCCAGGTCATCCTGACCTCAAACAGTTTCTCAGACACTGTTTCCCACTGCTTTGGATGGCAATGAGGTCTTTCACATGGTAAAAATTGTAAGCCAACATTCTGCTTTATTTAGTGTTCTGGGGATTGCACTGGTCCAACCAAGAAATATATGTTAATTGACCATATCTTCCAAGTGCCATGTTGATGCTGGGTGTGATGGTGAGCAAAATGTACAAACTTCCTGACCTCAAGAAGCTGATGGCCTAAAAAATTGTAATCAGACATTGGGTGCCTGACTCAGTGTGGATACCCAATCACATTCCAGGATTTCTTTCCATGTGGATGCTAGTATTAATAAGATTAGAGGTCAAGTTGGCCTTTAATGAAGAAAATGAAAGAGCCTAGCTTGTATTGTCCAGGTGCCAAGGGAGGGGAGCATCTCAGCATCACTACGAAAAGAGTTACTCAGGAATTCCTACAAGACCAGACCTTTAAACTGCTGAGTCTATAGAAATATTCCCTCAGTGTCCCAATGCACACTCCAATGTATAAAAGTGAAAGTGAAAGTGTTAGTCACTCAGTCATGTCCGACTCTTGGTGACCCCATAGACTGTAGCCTGCCAGGCTCCTCTGTCCATGGAATTTTCCAGGCAAGAATACTGGAGTGGGTTGCCATGCCCTTCTCCAGGGGATCATCCCAACCCAGGAATGGAACCCAGGCCTCTGCACTGCAGGCAGATTCTTTCCCGTCTGAGCCACCAGGGTGCCCACTTCAGGGTATGGTTGGCTTCAATTGCCCACCTGTGGTTTAAAAGGCTTATGATGCTGGTACATTTGATCTGAAAATGGCCTGGTTCTCCTTGGATGGGGAAACAAAAAACCCACTGGAGGAAATTGGTGTGTGAAGCATTGGGTAGAGAGGTGTGGGGATAGAAAAGTCCTCCATTGGAAGTCTGACTCTACTGATGTGTGTGATCTTGGTGAGTCATGCAACAGTTTTGAGGCTCAGTTTTCCCCTCTGTCAAGTAGATGGGAATTTATCTGCCCTGATGCCCCATTGCGAGGTGGTAATGAGATAATGTATTTGAGGTGTAACATAAAGCATGCAGTATATTATACAAAGCAGGACACTCTGAGATCCTCAGTTACACTGAAATTTTCTCCACATCTTCCCACTGCACGTAACATGGGATGTTCTTACTGCTCAAGTTATAGAGAAAGATTGAATTCAACTTTAGGAAAATGAGGTATAGTTTACTATTCAATTTATACATGAACATAGTGATTTATACTTTCACTTTCATGCACATTTACTTTCATAAAACATTGGCTAATTTATCCATTACTTACATATTTTAATTGCATTTATTGTTGTACAAAATGGTATCATCATAAATGAGTGTCCATTAAAATACCATTTAATGGTATTTTACCATTAATACCAATACCAATGGTATTAAAAATGCCAATTTTAATGTATCAATTCACACTCTGAAATGCTATAAGTTTGTCAAGGGACATTTTAAAAATCGACATAATGTGTAAGTTTAGAGTGTACATTGGGCATATATTTGTATACTGCAATATGATTACCACTGCAGTGTTAGCTAAAAGCTCTGTCATGTCACATAATTATCACATTGTTTTGGGGGTGTGGAAACAATTAAGATCTAGTCTCTTAGCAACTTTGAAGTTTATAATACATGATTATGGTCTATACTTGCAATACTATATTTGTGATCTTGTTGATCTTCTGGTTGATTGACTGGTTTCAAATTTGGGCCCCTAAACAACATTGTCCAAATTCTTTCCCTCTTCAGACCCTGAAAACCAGCATTCAACTATTTTGTGAATACCTTTTTACAATTCCTCTTGTAAGGGATGTCATACAGTATGATATGTCATTTCTTAAATGCACATATTTTCAGCAAATTATAAGTGCTATGAAGTATTGCTGCTGTTGTTCAGTCACTAAGTTGTGTCCGACTCTTTGCAACCCCATGGACTGTAGCCTCCTCTGTCCTCCACTGTCTCCTGAAGCAACAGTACTTCCAATGAATATTCAGGTTTGATTTCCTTTAGAATTTACTGGTTTGATTTCCTTGCTGTCCAAGGGACTCTCAAGAGTCTTCTCCAGCACCATAGTTCAAAAGCATCAATTCTTTGGCGCTCAGCTTTCCTTATAGTCCAGCTCTCACATCCATACATGACTACTGGAAAAACCAAAAGGTTGACTATACAGACATTTGTTGGCAAAGTGATGTCTTTGCTTTTTAATATGCTGTCTAGGTTTGTCATAGCTTTCATTCCAAGAAGCAAACATCTTTTAATTTCATGCTGTAGACACTGTCCACAGTGATGTGGAGCCCAAGAAAATAAAATATGT
This sequence comes from Bubalus bubalis, assembly GCF_019923935.1. Classification (NCBI taxonomy): domain Eukaryota; kingdom Metazoa; phylum Chordata; class Mammalia; order Artiodactyla; family Bovidae; genus Bubalus; species Bubalus bubalis. The sequence goes on along the minus strand of NC_059165.1, from coordinate 103,042,222 downwards.
CACTGCTTCCACTTTTTCCTCTACTATTTGCTAGAAACTGTGAAGTATGATCAACCTTAAATCCTCCCTCGTGTACATGGGGAATCATTAAACCAGCATGGCCTTGGGATACACTTTCAGCCTGGGCTCTGCACTCGTTACCGTGCTCCTCCAAAGAGTTGCACTCTGGCCCATGTGCCATGTCGCTATCTAACACAACAGGTGATCTCTCATGGTGGGATTTCTTTCTTTGCATTAGCTACAGAGAATTCCCAGTCTCTCTGCACTTGCTCAAGATTCACACTTGAAATATGGAGATTTCCTTGACTTTTTCTGAGTCTGCTTATTTCAATATGCACAAAGCTGAAATTTAGGGCTCTTTGATCTGGCTTAGTCTTCTGTAGCCTCACAAAAGTTGGGTTGTAGATACCTGTTGCTGCCCAAAGGAGGGTGGAGGCTTGAACTTTTCCATTTCTTTTTACCATATGTGTTTATGTTGATGGGAGTAATTAGACCACCCTGGTTTCTGGTAGGAGAACAGATTCCAAATTTTTAATGTTTATTTATTTAACTGAATTGGGTTTTAGTTGTGGCATAGGTGATCTTTGCTGCTTCCTGCAGGATCTTTTGTTGCAGTGCACAAACTCTGTAGTGTGGCACACGGTCTCCAGGGCACACAAGCTCAGTAGGTGTGGGGTGCGGGCTTAGTTACTCCAAAGCACGTGGAATCTTTGTTCCCTGACCAGGGATTGAACTCATGTCCCCTGCATTGCAAGGTGGATTCTTAACCACTGGACCACCAGGGAAATCCCCCAGATTCCAGGTTTAATGCTCCCTGACAAAGGGTCTTGCAACAGATAGGACTCAATGAAGCTGACTTTCTCTGTGTTATCATCTCATCCATCTTCCCACCCTAATTGTTTAACCATTGTGGATACATTTGCATGTTGCCTACAAGGGTTCTTAAAGGTCTTAAAGCATTAGACAAACATGTACTATTACATGTTTGCAGGGTACCATTTCTACTGTTAGCATCTGATAAGCCAGTTTAGCTATTTCCACGGAATTCCTCCCACATAATCACTTTTTTTTCTGGGTAGAGTTTGCCAAGGAAGGTCTTCTTCACAGCGATCTTCAGCTCCTTGTTCCTGAGACTGAAGATGATGGGGTTGAGGAAGAAAGTGAAGACCACATAGGTGATGCCCTTCAGCGTGTCCGTCCAGAGACTGGGGACCCTTGGGCTTGAGGTAGATGACAGAGGCAAAGCTGTAGTGCACGACCACCACAGTGAGGTGGAGAGCAGGTCAGCCAGCATGCATGGGATGGAGGCAAAGGTGTAGAGGACCTCGGAAATGGAGAGGGCACACAGAAAAAGGTACGTGAGGGTGTGGAAGCTGAGCTCCTTCCAGATGGTGGCCATGATGAGCTGGTTCCCCAGCAGTGTGAACAGGTACATCAGCAGGTACAGCAGGAAGGAGGTGGGCAGGAGATGCTGAAGGAAGTTCGAGAAGCCAGTGAGGATGAATTCAGTCACTGATGAGAAACTGGCTCCCTGCATGGAAGCTGTGCCTGAAGTGAGGTGAGACATAGGGAGGTCAGCTACTGGATGGTAGGAGGTCATCAGTTTTCATCATTCCTAGCCCTGCCCAAGCAGTGCTCCTGATAAATGACATATAGATTTGGTTGTCTTCCTACTCTGTGCCTCCTATGATTTAATCCTCTCATCAGTATAATGAGAGATGTCCTGCTTTTATCAACTCATTTTGTGTAACTTGAGAATGCTCATTGATAACATTGTGGTGCAGAGAAGCCAAGCATCTTGTTCAAGGTGAAGCTGTCAAAATGGCAGAGTTAAGACTTGAACCCATTGCTGACTGTCCCCAAAGACAATACACTTTCATCCCAAGTTGCCTCCAAAAAATGAAAGTGTTTCTTTATTGGAGCTTCCAGCCATTGGTGCTCTGCCTTCATGCTCCCTCTGATAAATTCTGTCCTTCCCTGGCAACAACTGATCTTTTTACTCTCTCCATAGTTTTGCCTTTTCCAAAATGTAATGTGGATTTTCTTATTATTAATTTTTATATTTTTTGCTGAGCTGGATTTTTGTTGCTGTACGTGAGCTTTCTCTAGTTGCAGCGAGTGGGGACTACTCTCTAGTTGAGGTGCACGGGGCTTCTCATTGCCATGGCTTCTCACGTCATGGAGCACAGGTGCTAGGGCTTCAGTAGTTGTGGTTCACGGACCCTAGAGCATGGGCTCAGTAGTTGTGGCACACAGGCTTAGTTGTCCCATGGCATGTGCAGTCAGCCAGGACCAGGGATTGAACCGGTGTCTCCTACACTGCAAGGCAGATTCTTAACTACTGGACCACCAGAGAAGCCCTGTCATGTGGTTTGAATTATACATTATGTGGCCTCTTTAGATGTTCTTCTTTCACTTAATAATGTGCATGGAAGTTTCCTCAATGCCTTTTCAAGGCTTGATAACTCTACTTTTGGGCACTGAATAATATACTGTTGTCTGGCTGTAACTCATTTTATTTATCCACTTATCTATTCAAGGACATCTTGGTTCTTTCAGGTCTTGGCAATTGTGGATAAAGCTACTATTAATATCTTCAGGTTTTTGTGTGAACCTGTTTTCAATTCTCTTGGGTAAATGCCAAGGAGTGTGATTGTTGTTCTTGTTGTTCAGTTGCTAAGTCCTGTCCGAATCTTTATGACTCTATGGACTCATGGACTTTATGACTCATGCCAGGCTCCTCTGTTCTCCACTATCTCCTGGAGTTTGCTCAAACTCATGTCCATTGAGTTGGTGATGCTAACCATCTCATCCTCTGCTGCCCTCTTCACCTTTTGCCTTCAATCTTTCCCAGCATCAGGGTCTTTTCCCATGAGTTGGCTCTTCACCAACTGTGATTACTAGATTATATAGTAAAAGTATGTTTAGTTTTGTAATACACCACCAAACTATCCTCTAAAGTGGCCATACCATTTTGCACTATCAGAAGTGAATGAGAATTCCTGTGGTTCCAAATCCTTGCCAGCATTTGGTTTGTCAATGTTCTGTATTTTGTTGTTCAGTCACTCAATTGTGTCTGACTCTTTGTGACCACATGGACTGTAGCACACCAGGCTTCCCTGTCCTTCACTATCTCCTGGAGCTTGCTCAAACTCATGTCCATTGAGTCAGTGATGCCATCCAACCATCTTGTCTTCTGTCGTCCCCTTCTCCTCCTGCCTTCAATCTTTCTCAGCATCAGGGTCCTTTCCGATGAGTCATATTTTTGATTCAGGTGGCCAAATTATTGGACCTTCAGCTTCAGCATCAGTCCTTCCAATGAATATTCAGGGTTGATTTCCTTTAGGATTGACTGGTTTGATCTCCTTACAGTCCAAGCGACTCTCAAGAGTCTTCTCCAACATCACAATTCTGGATTTTAGCCATTGTAATAGACACATTGTGATAAAATTTATTTTTTAAGGGCTAACTGCTTCTACCAATGGCAACCCACTCCAGTACTCTTGCCTGGCAAATCCTATGGATGGAGGAGCCTGGTGGGCTGCAGTACATGGGGTCGCTAGGAGTCGGACACGACTGAGCGACTTCACTTTCACTTTTCACTTTCATGCTTTGGAGAAGGAAATGGCAACCCACTCCAGTGTTCTTGCCTGGAGAATCCCAGGGATAGGGGAGCCTGGTGGGCTGCCGTCTATGAGGTTGCACAGAGTCGGATATGACTGAAGCGACTTAGCAGCAGTAGCAGCAGCAGTTCTACCAATACAATTTAATGAATAACCTGCTGATTTGCATATAAGTTTATTTATACATGGATCTGTTCCATGACTTTTACTCTGTTCCACTGTTTTATATTTCTATTCCTGTAGAATATAATGTTTTTTTTTTTTTTTAAATTAGCTTAGAAAAATATTCTGCTGAAAGCCTACTGACCTAGTATAGTTGACTATGACTTCCAGACTCTTAGTGCGCCTCATGGCTATTGAGTTGGGCATATTCCTGACAATTTAAGTGACACTCATCCTAAAGGACCAATATGTTTTTCTTTCTCCATCAGATTTTATTTAGGATTCTAAGAGATAAAACGTTCTTAAAAGGGATATATTAGAAGTATTTTAATCATGGCTTTTTTTCCCCCTACTTGCAGTGTTTTTTGGAGAAGGCAATGACACCCCACTCCAGTACTCTTGCCTGGAAAATCCCATGGATGAAGGACCCTGGGGGGCCGCAGTCCGTGGGGTCTCTAAGAGTCGGACACGACTGAGCGACTTCACTTTCACTTTTCACTTTTCTGCACTGGAGAAAGAAATGGCAACCCACTCCAGTGTTCTTGCCTGGAGAATCCCAGGGACGGGGGAGCCTGGTGGGCTGCCGTCTATGGGGTCGCACAGAGTCGGACAGGACTGAAGCGACTTAGCAGCAGCAGCAGCAGCAATGTTTTTAATAGTATTCCTTTCACAAGATTATGAGAAATTTTGCAGACTTGGGACTTGGAGATCCTGGTTAGTCAAGTGCCTGTTACAAATAATAGAACAGTTAATGGTGCTCGTTATGTTTAACCAAGCAGTGGGCACCACAGGAAATGACAGGGACACAGAAATCAGTAAAACATGGCCCTAGACTTGGGAAGTTCAAAGTCTGACGGAGAAGACAGACGTGTATGCAAAGAGCTGTCGTCATGTGCAGTGGTGTTATGGGAGCCTTAGACTCAGCTTGGGTGAGTTAGAAGAGCCCTGACAGAGGTGCCAGAAACTGATTTGAGTTCTGAAGAAAGAGGGAACATGCAACCATCCTTAATTCTCTCCCAGGCTACTGCAGCTGCTTCCTGAATGGTGACCCTGCTTTTACCACTGCCTCCTTACAATCCATGCTTCACACAACAGCCAAAGTGAATCCTTAAACACATATGAATAAAATACATGACTAATGAGAACCTGCTGTATAGCACAAAGAACTCTACTCAATGTTCTGTGGTGACCTAAATGGGAAGGAAATTCCAAAAAGGAGTGGATATATGTATGCACCTAGGTGATTCACCTTACTGTACAGCAAAAACTACCACAATATTGTAAAGCAACTATACTCCAATAAAAATAAAAATTATTTTAGTTTTCTAAATTAGTGTTAGTGGTAGTAAAATATTTAGAGCATGTTATTTAACGTTATAATAATAGTAGTTATATTAGATGTAGTTTATAATGACTAAAAAGTCAGTTTTGGAAATGACTGGAAAAGGTCAATTTTCATTCCAATCCCAAAGCGAGGCAATGCCAAAAAATGTTCAAACTACCACACAATTCCACTCATTTCACATGCTGGCAAGGTAGTTCTGAAAATTCTTCAAGCTAAGCTTCAATAGTAGGTGACCTGAGAAACTCCAGATGTTCAGGCTGGATTTTAAAAAGGCAGAGGAACCAGAGATCAAATTGCCAACATCTGCTGCATCATAGAAAAAGCAAGAGAATTTCAGAAAAACATCTACTTCTGCTTCATTGACAATGCCAAAGCCTTTGACTGTGTGGACCACAACAAACTGTGGAAAATTCTTAAAGAGATGGGAATACCAGACCACCTTACCTGCCTCCTGAGAAATCCTCATGCAAGTCAAGAAGCAACGGTTAGAACCAGACATGTAACAACGGACTGGTTCCAAATTAGGAAAGGAGTATGTCAAGGCTGTATATTGTCACCCTGCTTATTTAATTTATATGCAGAGTACATCATGCAAAATTCCAGGCTGGATGAGCATAAACTGGAATCAAGATTTCTGGGAGAAATATCAGTAACCTCAGATATGCAGATGACACCACCCTTACGGCAGAAAGTAAAGGGAAACTAAAGAGCCTCTTGATGAAAGAGGAGAGTGAAAAAGCTGGCTTAACACTCAACATTCAAAAAACTAAGGTCATGGCATCTGGTCCCATCACTTCATGGCAAATAGATGGGGAAACAATGGAAACAAAGAGAAGCTTAATTTTCTTGGGCTCCAAAATCACTGCAAATGGTGATTGCAGCCAGCCATGAAATTAAAAGATGCTTGCTCCTTGGAAGAAAAGCTATGACCAACCTAGGCAGCATATTAAAAAGCAGAGATTACTTTGCCAACAAAAGTTCATATAGTCAAGCTATGGTTTTTCCAGTAGTCATGTGTGAATGTAAGAGTTGGACCATAAAGAAGGCTGAATGCTGAAGAATTGATGCTTTTGAACTGTGGTGTTGGAGAAGACTCTTGAGAGTCCCTTGGACTGCAAGGAGATCAAACCAGTCAATCCTAAAGGAAATCAATCCTGAATATTCATTGGAAGGAATGATGCTGAAGCTGAAGCTCCAGTACTTTGGCTACCTGATGCGAAATGTCAACTCATTAGAAAAGACCCTGATGCTGGGAGAGATTAAAGGCAGGAAGTGAAGGGGACTACAGAGGTCAAGATGGTTGGATGGCATCACCGACTCAATGGACATGAGTTTGAGCAAGCTGCAGGAGATAGTGAAGGACAGGGAAGCCTGGTGTGCTGCAGTCCATGTGGTTGCAAAGAGTCGGACACTACTGAGCAACTAAGCAACAACAAATAATGATTAAGATTTCATCAGTACTTACACTTCCCCGGTAGTCTTCTAAGATTATAAAAACAAGAATACGTGTGAGTCATTAATTTTCACAATAACTGTATGAGCTAGGTACTTTCTGCATCCCTATTTCACAAATTTAAGAAACAGACAAAATGAGTTTAAATAACTTGACCAAGATAATCAGGCAAGGAGTGGATTTTTTCTGTTTTAAAATAATGTTTATGTCTCCTTTCTTTTTTTAAATTTATGTTTATTGAGATAACCTGGGTTTATAGCATCGTGTAAGTTTCATGTATACAACATTATATTTCTACTTCTGTGTAAAAAAATAAAGTACTTAAATGAAAAATAAAACTTTTTCTTCTACCTTTAAAAAAAAAATAGAAAACCACCCTGAGTTCTAACACTGGGAGACATTAGTTTTTTTCAAAATTAATTGAGTCTAAAAAGCATCCTCATAAAGGCTTAGCAAAGGGGTTCCCAATGAAAAGTTTCTGGAGGGTGCCCTTCAGATCTCAGTTCCTCAGGCTGTAGATGAAGGGGTTCAGCATGGGGGTGGCCATGGTGTACATCACTGTGGCTGCCATGTCCCTCTGGGTGGTGTGTGTGGATGCAGGGTTGAAGTAGACCCCAGTGATAGTCCCATAGAAGAGACAGACAACACAAAGGTGAGAGCCACATGTGGGGAATGCTTTCCATCTGCCCTGGACAGAAGGCACCTTCCACACAGTCACAGCAATGGGTGTATAGGAGGCCATGATGCACACAAAAGAAATGAGAACCACTGGGCCCCCCAAGGACCAACACCAGCATCTCATTGATTTGGGTGTCAGAGCAGGAGAGCTTGATCAAGGCATTGACATCACAGAAGAAGTGTGGGATCCTATTGGTGCAAAAGGGCAAGTGGGACATCAGGGTAGCGTGGACCATGGAGATGAGGTTGGCTGAGATCCAGGGCATCCCCACCAGCAAGGTACACAGAAGGACTCATGATTGCCATGTAGTGCAGTGGGCTGCAGATGGCCAGGTAGCGGTCGGAAGCCATGGCTAGAGAAGCATGCTGTCGGCTGCCCCAAAGGCGGTGAAGAAATACATCTGGGCCAGGCAAGCTGCGAAGGAGGTGGTGGTGAGCCCACACAGATGGTTCACCAGCATCTTGAGGATGGTGGTGGAGGTAAAGCAGATGTCAAGAAGAGACAAGTTGCTGAGGAAGAAACACATGGGGCTGTGGAGGTGAGGGTCCAAGATGATGGCCAGGATGGTGAGAAGATTCCCCAGGCACCCACTCAAATACAGAATGCAGGACAGGCTGAAAAGCACCTGCCTCTGCAGGGGCTGCTGGGAGAGGCCGAGGAGGATGAATTCAGAGACTTGGGTCTGATTGTCCATGTCCAGGCAGAGCTAAAGCCAGAAACAGGGCGTCAACAGTAGGTGGGCTCCTGGAGTGAAAACATGACCTCATTGCTTTTTCACACTCATCTTTCAAGATGCTTCTCACTTAACCTCTCTGAGCCTCTGTTTCCTCATCTGTTACATGGGATTGATAATTCTAACCTCTTAGCATCACTATAAGGATTAAATGAGAAGAATATATATTAGGAGTTTAAATCCATACACAACATGTAAACTATTTTATTAGTGGGAACTCACAGTGATGCAATCAAAACAGCGATGTGTTAATTAGCTTGAATGTCACTATTATTCCACATTGTGTACATACATTAAAATATCAAGCTGTATACCTTAATTAAACACATTTTTTATCTGCCAGTTATTCTTCAATAAGGATAGACAAATAAGAAATAAAAGCAAAATAAATAGTCTAAATATTTCAAGGATTTGACTTTATAAATAAAAATATGTAATAAAAAGTGATTCAGGATCAACCCTGAAGCCAGACAGACTGGGTTTAAAGTTCAGTTCTACCATTTACTAGCTGTGTGATATTAGGCAAGCTACTTAACCTCTCTGTGCCTTAGTTTTCTCACCTGTAAAATGAAGATAATAATAGTACCTGCTCCATAGAGTTGTTGTGAAAATGTGATTAGTTAGCATGTAAAATGCTGAACCTTATGTATTTTTCTGAGAGTTAACATCTTTCAGTGGTTGAGAGCAAGGACCCTTTGGAGGGGTAGAAGTTGCTGTCAGTTAAAGGTTACTGATTTAGGTTAGACACACCTGAAGTGTCTCCTCTCTAAAGCACCTGCACAAATAGACTAACCTTGAGCAAGAGAGTTGACATTTATTCCAGGCACTCCACTTTGGAACTAGCTGCTTGTCACATGTGTCGTCTCAGTCGCTAAGTCATCTCCAACTCTTTACGATCCCATGGACTGTAACCCACCAGTCTCCTCTATCCAAAGAATTCTCCAGGCAAGAACAGTGGAGTGGGTTGCCATTTCCTTCTCCAGGGAATCTTCCCTATTCAGGGATCAGCCTGTGTCTCCTGCATTGCAGGCAGATTCTCTACTGTCTAAGCCATCAGGTAAGCCCATCATTCTATTTAATCCTCAACAACACCATGAGCAGGCAGCTGAGGCTCCAAACCTAACTTCTGCATCACAATAACACTACCCACCCATGGGGCTGTGATGACAAGCACCCTAAATCCTTGTGGATGAAACCGATCAGAATCCTCCCAGCCTCTGAAGGGAAGTTTCAGATGGGGAGTCCTTCCCTGAAACCAGCCATGCTGCAGCTTGTCTTCTGGATTCACTTACCATCAATGACTATTCTATGTGCTAAGTCGCTTCAGTAATGTCTGACTCTTTGCAACCCCATGGATTGTAGCCCACCAGGCTCCTCTGTCCATGGCATTCTCCAGGCAAGAATACTAGAGTGCGTTGCCATGTCCTCTTCAAGGGGGTCTTCCCAACCCAGGAATCAAACCCACGTCTCTTATGTCTCCTGTATTGGCAGATGGGTTCTTTACAACTAGCACTGCCTGGAAAGCCCTAATGACTACTGTACCTCTGTTGGATTCCAGGACCTCTCAGCCCCCAGGTGTCGTGTTTCCAGGAATTTGGGGCTGCTGCAGCCTCAACTTTGTCTTGCAGCTGTGAAGGAAGAGTATGCTTTCTCAGGGAGCACTCAGCAGAACCACACCAACAGGTTTATAACTGGCTCTTTGTCCTCTGGGCATGATCCCCCAAGAACCTTGTTAGATCAAATACAATTAGCTTATCTTCCTTAGTGGTGCTCTTGAATCTAGCACCCTGTGGGAAAAACTTTTTATCCCAAAAAGCATTGCCTTTCTTCAGACCTGTCTTTCTTGGTTAACAGAGGGATAGCATGGTACTCAATATTTCCTATGAAGGAGCTCTTAAATATGTTATTCATATTTAAATGAATATGAATGCTCAGTGGTAAAAAATCTGCCTGCCAGTGCAGGAGACATGGGGTCTACCCCTAGTCCAGGAAGATCCCATATGCCACAGAGCAATTCAGCCCATGCATCCCGACTACTGAAGCCCGTGCTCACAAGAGAAGCCACCACAATGAGAAGCTCATGCAGCAACAAAGATCCAATACAGCCAAAAATAAATAAATAACAACAAAAGAATCATAGAGTAATTTTAAATGGAATTTAAAATGTTTTTTAAATGTTATTCCTAAAAATGGTTGCAATGTATTATTTTTTATGTGATTGGACATCCTATGATTTTTACAAAAGCCCAATGAGAAAAGCAATTATGCTTTATGAATTTCACCTCAGTACAAAAAGAAAGATGTTCAGCTTCCATCATGGTTTAAGAAATTACAACAAAAACAACAAAATATAACTTTTGGCCTGGAGAAATGCACAGTATGGACAACATTCAGCGTTGGCAAGTATATGAGGAAGTGAGCGTGCTCATGTACTGCTAGAGGGAGTGTAAATGGCTACAACCCTTTAGGGAGGGCAATTGATAGGTGGAGTTTGACTTGTTGAACATTCATCTGTATGGGTTGTTTCTAAATGTTGCCTTTTGGCTATTAAAAATAGTGCTGCTGTGAACATGCATGTATATGTATTTGTTTGAGTCTCTGATTTCAGTCTTTGGAAGTATAATCTAAAAATGGTTACTGGGTCATATGCTAACTCTATGCTTAGGTTTTGGGGGACCCACCAAACCACATCACTAAACAATTTGACATTCCCACGAGCTATGTACAAGGAGAATATCTCTCTAATCCTCACGAACATTTGTTCTCTTTCTGCTCCCCTTCTCTTTTTTTTTTTTTTTTTATTATAGCCATCTTGGTGTATGTGAAGTGGTGTGTCATTGTGATTTTGATTTGCACTTCCCTAGTGATTAATGATGCTGAACATCTCTTCATGCACTTCTAGGCCATTATATACCTCCTGTGGAGAAATGTTAATTTAAGCCTTTGCCCACTTTTGAAGTTGGATTTTAGGTCTTCTTGTTGCATCATAAGATCTCTTGACATATCCTAGAGCAAATAAATATTTTTTAAATAAGTGTCCCCTCTTGCTGGGCATCTTCCCAGGCAAACCCAACAACAGGACGAGTCAAGAGGATTGTGTCTCACAGCAGGAAAGGAGAGCGTGGGATGAATTGAGAGAGAAGCACTGAAACATATACATTTTTGTTGTTCAATTGCTCAGTCGTGTCTGACTCCTTACGACCCACCCCATGGACTGCAGCACAGCAGGTTTCCCTGTCTTTCACTATCTCCCAGAGTTTACTCAAACTCATGTCCATCAAGTCAGTGATGCTATCTAAGCATCTCATCCTCTGCCATCCCTTTCTCCTTTTTCCTTAAGTCTTTCCCCAGCATCAGGGTCTTTTCTAATGAGTCGCCTCTTCGCATCAGGTGGTCAAAGTATTGGAGCTTCAGTTTCAGCAATTCTTTCAATGAATGTCCAGGGTTGATTTCCTTTAGAATTGATTGGTTTGCTCTCTTTGCTGTCCAAGGGACTCTCAAGAATCTTCTTCAGCACCACAGTTCAAAAACATCAATTCTTCAGCACTCAGCCTTCTTTATGGTCCAACTCTCACATCTGTACATGACTACTGGAAAAAATAAAGCAGAAATAGATGTTTTTTTCTGGAACTCTCTTGCTTTTTTGATGATCCAATGGATGTTGGCAATTTGATCTCTGGCTCCTCTGCCTTTTCTAAACTCAGGTTGAACATCTGGAAGTTCACAGTTCATGTATTGCTGAAGCCTGGCTTGGAGAACTTCAAGCATTACTTTACTAGTGTGTGAGATGAGTGCGGTAGTTTGAGCATTCTTTGGCATTGCCTTTCTCTGGGATTGGAATGAAAACTGATCTTTTCCAGTCCTGTGGCCACTGCTGAGTTTTCCAAATTTGCTTGCATATTGAGTGCAGCAACTTCACAGCATCATCTTTTAGGATTTGAAATAGTTCAACTGGAATTCTATTACCTCCACTAGTTTAGTTCATAGTGATGCTTCCTAAAGCCCACTTGACTTCACATTCCAGAATATCGGGCTCTAGGTGAGGGATCACACCATCATGATTATCTGGGTCATGAAGATCTTTTTTGTACAGTTCTTCTGAGTATTCTTGCCACTTCTTAATATCTTCTGCTTCTGTTAGGTCCGTACGATTTCTGTCCTTTATTGAGCCTGTCTTTGCATGAAATATTCCCTTGCTATCTCTAATTTTCTTGAAGAGATCTCTAGACTTTCCCATTTCATTCTATTGTTTTCCTCTCTTTGCATTGATCGCTGAGGAAGACTTTCTTATCTCTCCTTGCTATTCTTTGGAACGCATTCAAATGAGTATAACTTTCCTTTTCTCCTCTGCTTTTTTTTTTTAACTTTACAAAATTGTATTGGTTTTGCCAAATATCAAAATGAATCTGCCACAGGTATACATGTGTTCCCCATCCTGAACCCTCCTCCCTCCTCCCTCCCCATACCATCCCTCTGGTTTTTTGCTTCTCTTCTTTTCACAGCTATTTGTAAGGCCTCCTCAGACAGCCATTTTGCTTTTTTGCATTTCATTTTTTGGGGGATGTTCTTGATCCCTGTCTCCTGTACAATGTCATGAACCTCAGTCCATAGTTCATCAGGCACTCTATCTATCAGATCTAGGCCCTTAAATCTATTTCTCACTTCCACTGTATAATCATAAGGGATTTGATTTAGGTCATACCTGAATGGTCTAGTGGTTTTCCCCACTTTCTTCAATTTCAGTCTGAATTTAGCAATATGGAGTTCATGATCTGAGCCACAGTCAGCTCCCTGTCTTGTTTTTGCTGACTGTATAGAGCTTCTCCATCTTTGGCTGCAAAGAATATAATCAATCTGATTTCGGTTTGGCCATCTGGTGATGTCCATGGCCATCTGGTGATTTCCATGTGTAGAGTCTTCTCTTGTGTTGTTGGAAGAGGGTGTTTGCTATGACCAGTATATTCTCTTGGCAGAACGCGACTAGCCAGTTGCCCTACTTTATTCTGTACTCCGTGGCCAAATTTGCCTGTTACTCCAGGTGTTTCTTGACTTTCTACTTTTGCATTCCAGTCCCCTATAATGAAAAAGACATCTTTTTTGGGTGTTAGTTCTAAAAGTCTTGTAGGTCTTCATAGAACCGTTCAACGTCAGCTTCTTCAGCATTACTGGTTGGGGCATAGGCTTGGATTACCATGATATTGAATGATTTGTCTTGGAAACGAACAGAGATCATTCTGTCATTTTTGAGATTGCATTCAAGTACTGCATTTCAGACTCTTTTGCTGACTATGATGACTACTCCATTTCTTCTAAGGGATTCCTGCCCACAGTAGTAGATATAATGGTCATCTGAGTTAGAACTGGACATGGAACAACAGACTGGTTCCAAATAGGAAAAGGAGTATGTCAAGGCTGTATATTGTCACCCTGCTTATTTAACTTATATGCAGAATAAATCATGAGAAATGCTGGGCTGGAGGAAGCACAAGCTGGAATCAAGATTGCTGGGAGAAATATCAATAACCTCAGATATGCAGATGACATCACCCTTATGGCAGAAAGTGAAGAACTAAAGAGCCTCTTGATGAAAGTGAAAGAGGAAAGTGAAAAGTTTGGCTTAAAGCTCAACGTTCAGAAAACTAAGATCATGGCATCCAGTCCCATCACTTCATTGCAAATAGATGGGGAAACAGTGGAAACAGTGGCTGACTTTATTTTTCTGGGCTCCAAAATCACTGCAGATGGTGATTGCAGCCATGAAATTAAAAGACACTTACTCCTTGGAAGGAAAGTTATGACCAACCTAGATAGCATATTGAAAAGCAGAGACATTACTTTTGTCAACAAAGGTCCATCCAGTCAAAGCTATGGTTTTTCCAGTAGTCATGTATGGATGTGAGAGTTGGACTATAAAGAAAGCTGAGCACCGAAGAATTGATGCTTTTGAACTGTGATGTTGGAGAAGACTCTTGAGAGTCCCTTGGACTGTAAGGAGATCCAACCAGTCCATCCTAAAGGAGATCAGTCCTGGGTGTTCATTGGTAGGACTGATGCTGAAGCTGAAACTCCAATACTTTGGCCACCTGATGTGAAGAGCTGACTTATTTGAAAAGACCCTGATACTGGGAAAGATTGAAGGCAGAAGGAGAAGGGGACGACAGAGGATGAGATGGTTGGATGGCATTGCCGACTCAAGGGACATGAGTTTGGGTAAATTCTGGGAGTAGGTGATGGACAGGGAGGCCTGGCATGCTGCGGTTCATGGGGTCCCAAAGAGTCGGACACAACTGAGCAACTAAACTGAACTGAACTGGAAAAAAAAACATAGTTTGAAACATATACATTACCATGTGTAAAATAGATAGCTAGAAGGAAGTGGCTGTATGACACAAGGATCTCATCCTGGTGCTCTGTAACTACCTAGAGGGGTGGGTTGAGGGGGAAGGTGAGAGAGAAGTTCAAGAGGGAGAGGATATATGTATATTTATGGTTGATTCACATCCTCCAATTAAAAATAATATTTTTTTAAGTAAAAAAAAAAGAAAAGAGGGTTGTTTCCATGCAAGTCATGGTAGGTCCTGCCCCCAGATCAACTTTTTTGCTCATCCCAGGACTGCCTTGAGCATCAATTCAGATGTGTCTGTAATACAGTGAGGTAAGTCACTCAGTTGTGTCCAACTCTTTGTGACACCATGGACAGTAGCACACTAGGCCCTTCTGTCCATGGTATTCTCCAGGCAAGAATACTGGAGTGGATAGCCATTCCATTCTCAGGGTATCTGCCAGGCTCAGGGACTGAACCCAGGTCTCCTGCATTGAAAGCAGATTTTTTACCAGCTGAGCCACCAGGAAAATCTGAATACAGTCAGCTATGGAGGCACTGACTATGTGCCGAGCACTGTGTGGTTACTGGAGAAACAATAACAAATAACCAAAGTCTCTTTAAGCCACAGCCTCACAGCTTTGCAAAGCTTTTCTCACAGGCAGAACATGTGCGTTTCTGGATTCCTCCACTGGGTTTAACATGGGTGATAATCAGTGATTATTAGTTCATGTTGTTTCATTCTCCTAAACATTTATCCATCCCCTGCTGAGTGCCAGGCTGCTGCTCACAGCTTCAGACAAGGAGATGGGTCATCTTCATCCTTCCCTGGAGAATATTGTTCTCTACCTCCTCCTTCCACTGTACCATGCCCTTGAGTTAGGGAATGTGTGGCAGTTTTCCTTCTTTTTAATTTGATACCAAATGTGGGCAGTGCTAGTGGTAAAGAACCCACCTGTCAATGCAGGAGACATAAGAGAGGCAGGTTCGATCCCTGGGTTGGGAAGATCCCCTGGAGGAGGGCATGGCAACCCACTCTAGTATTCTTGCCTGGAGAATCCCATGGACAGAGGAGCCTGGCGGGCTACAGTCCATAAGGTTGCACAGTGTCAGATACGACTGAAGTGACTTTGCACACACACATGTGAAATCTGGTGGACACTCTTTAGTGTTTGTGGCCATTGAATTGTAGGTGGGGGCTTCCCTGGTGGCTCAGTTGTAAAAAGAATCCATCTGCCAATGCAGGAGAAACGGGTTCAATCCCTGGGTTGGAAAGATCCCCTGGAGAAGGAAATGACAACCCACTCCAGTATTCTTGCCTGGGAAATTCCATGGACAGAGACTTTGCAGGGTACAGTCCATGCGGTTGCAAAAAAGCCAGACATGACTTAGCGACTAAACAACAACAATTGTAGATGGGTTTCCTTTTTCAGTCTTTTTACCTCAATAGTTTCCAGGAAATGGAAAGGGACAGTAACCTTCCCAGGAGTCTGTCACATCTTAACTGCATTTATCTCCCAGCAGCTGAATGACTTGTCCTCTGATTTGTTTCCCTCTCTTATCTAAAAGCTCTTAGTAGAATCGGGTTTCAGTCATCTTTCCTCTCTAGCACACAGAAGGAGTGCCATACTTGTTTCTAGGATAAATTTCCAGCCAAGGAATGGAAGGGTAAGTTGAGTTGAAGTGCTCTTTCATTTCTTCATCAGCATCTTGCTGAAGAGATGTCCTATTTCTGATACAAATGGTTGCCAGTCATTAGAGGAAGGGAACCATATTTGATCTACTCTTTGATAACTTGGAGGAGTCAGAACAGCCACACTAGCTAGTTGGTTTGTAAGCATGACCAGCCTTGAGCTAGCACTTATCTCCAGCTCAGAGAAAGTCAAGCCCCAACCACTACGCATTCGACAGATGTATGTGTGAAATATCTAAGCCCATCATTGGGAAGACTACCAGTGACCAGAATAGACATGATATCTGCCTTGATGGGACATACAGTGAAGGGGAAAAGGCAGATGATAACTGAATTTAGAAAAAAGTGCAGACTATGAGAAAAGGAAGATGGTGCCTTCAAGACAACCCAATCCTTACTTAGATATCTTCACATAAGGCTTTAAAAATGTTTCACTTAAAGACCCTGGAATACCTGTAATTATTAAAGTCACTTAATATTTGGGTGCAATAGTAAATGTGATCTTTTCTAAATATTTCTGTGTCTCTCAGTTTGTTCTTGGTTTATAAAAATGCAATTAATCAGTCTATTGACTCTGAATGCAGAAAACTTGGTACATGCTTATAAACACTAAAGGTGAAGGTAGATTCGTGTCTCTGTAAATACAAGTGATATACCAGTGAAAAATTATGGTTTTGTGTTTTCCTTTCCAAATTTTCATACTTTTATTTCTTGGTTTTATTATTAAAGTTTAGCTTTATTTTAATTAATTTATTTTTTATTTTCTTAAATTTATTTATTTTAATTGGAAGATAATTACTTTACTTTTTTAAACAGTTTTTTCCATACATCAGTATGAATCAACTGTAGACATATATTTGTCCCCTCCATTCTATACCCCCCTCCCACCTCCTGCCCCACTCCATCCCTCCAAGTTGTCACAGAGCATTGGCTTTGGTTGCCCAAGAGCATACATTAAACTCCCAAAAGCTCTCTATTTGTCATGTGGTAATGTATATATTTCTGTGCAATTCTGTCAAATCATTTGGTTTCTGCCATACATCAGCGATAGATATATATATGTCCCCTCCCTCTTGGGCCTCCCTCTCACCTCCCACCCCATTCTACCCCTCTACGTTGTCACAGAGCACTTGATTTGAGCTCCCTGCAGCATAGAGCAAATTCCCAGTGGCCTTCTATTCTGAATATGGTAATGGATACATTTCAGTGCTAGTCATTCGATTTGTCCCCCCCTCCTTCCCCCGCTGTGTCCACAAGACTGTTCTCTGTATCTGTGTCTCCATTGCTGCCCTGCAAATAGGTTCATCAGTACCATCTTTCTAGATTCCATATCTATGCATTAATGTATGATATTTGTTTTTCTCTCCCTGACTTACTTCACTCTGTATAATAGGCTCTAGGTTCATCCACCTCATTTGAACTGACCCAAATGTGTTCCTTTTTATAGCTGAGTAATATTCTATTGTATATATGTACCATGACTTCTTTATTCATTTCTTGGTTTTTGTTTTGTTGTGCCTTACTGCTTCATCCAGGACAACCATTAGAATGTGGAAGAAAACTCATGCCGTTAGCACATCTAACAAACCCATATATTGTTCCTGAGCAAAAATGCAATGCTCTCAACACTGTACTGTTAAATATGATACTTACAGGCCAGTTTTGTGTAAACATCATTTTGGTTAAAGTGTTTCCCTTCTACTACCAGTTTGCTGAGTTTCTTTTTAATATTTATTTGGCTGTTGGGTCTTAGTTGTGGCATATGGGATCTTTCATTGCAGTGTGTGGTTTCTTCATTGTAGCACATGAGTTTACTTGCCCCACAGCATGTGGGATCTTAATTCTCCGACCAGGGATTGAACCTGTATCCCATGAATTGGAAGGCACATTCATAACCACTGGACCACCAAGGAAGTCTCTGAGTTTCTTTTTGAATCGTGTTTACCTTATATGAGTTATTTTAAATTGCATTGATTAATTTAAATTTTTATGTAGATTATTCCTATAGACATAAATTAGAAGAAATATATAACTAGCTCCTGTGTCTCAGTTTTATTTATTTATTTTTTAATTTTATTTTATTTTTAAACCTGAAACACTGTATTAGTTTTGCCAAACATCAAAACGAATCCGCCACAGGTGTCTCAGTTTTAATAATTACAACACTTGGCCAAGGTTCTCAATTATTTGATAAATTATTTCAAAGAAAATCCCATACTATACATAAATTTACTTGTAATTACTTATTATGTATTGCTACTCTATTTACCTACCTATCATGCCATTAGCACATCTAATAAGCAAATAAAAATGCTTTATATTTCCTAATACAAATGATGTTCAAATACTGTGATTTCTTCAAAAATGTCTGTTTGAAATAAAAATCCAAACATGTACACATGTTTAGCTATGTCTTTAAAGTTCTTTTACTTTCTAACAATCCTACTTTTCCTTTATTTGTATAATTTTGGGCATAAAAATCAGATTCTTTGCCCTGTAGAAAGTCCTACATGATACATATCACATATCATGTTCTATATGATACATGTTAGTATCATGTCCTTCATGATACATTTTTCTCATTGTTCCATCTTGGTGTCATTTTACATGAACCCCAACATAATTTAGACAGATAAACAAGAGAGGAGAAAGATGCTACCAAGAGAACCGGGGCTTGCAAGAAGACTCCCTTTTCTGCAGTGAAGTTAGGAAATTGTTCTGAGGTTATGCCTAATAACAATCTCTCCCAAGCCTGGAGATAGAGGAAAGGCAGCAGGCTCAGCAGACCTGTGGCTTCTTGCAGATCCAGGAATAACTACCAATATGTATTACATTTATCAGACGACCAGAACTCAGACTTCTTCATGTAGACACAGTCATGGCAAAAAGATTCATTAGAAGGCCAGTTGCTGTGAAAACACACACAAGCATCAGCTGAGTCCCTTAACCACAGTGTTGGCACTCTAGCCATGCCCAGCTGGAACTCTTACCAACAAAGTCCCAGAAGAGGATTGAGCCACCGGGTGAGAGTCTATCCCTAAAGATACATGAAATCTAAGAAATAACCATATCTTATAACAAGCCATACCTCATACAGTAGGGAACTACTGGCATTGAAGACATTATCATTACCTGCTGTGAGGGATTATCCTGTACATTATAGGATACTGTGGTCCCTGCCCACTAGGTGTCAGTAGCAGCTACTCTCTATCATGGCAACCAAAAATATCCCAGACAGTGCCAAATATCTAGGGGGGGAGGGGGGAGGGGGGAACATCACAATCATCTGATGCAAAATCTTGCATTATAAATAAAATAAATGAGGCTCAGGTGGGCAGGTGACTTAAAATCTCTAGATCTCGGAGATTAAGTTTGACAACATGATGCATCTGAGTGTCTGGCATATAATAGGTATTATGTCTGCCAAATGATCCATATCCTCCTTTCTAAATGTTTCTTAAAATGTTTGCAACCTTCATTCATTCATTCCAAAACTGTTTGTTGTGCACCTGCTGTGTACCAAGCCTTGTACCAGATACTGGAGTCACAAAGATGTGTGGAATGCCTGCCTACTTACTCTAAAGAAGCAGCTCACCTGATGGATTATATGTGTATAAGGAAAGGAAGATCATATTAAACACAGGCACAAAACTCTGCATAGTGTGTGGCTGGGATATTAAGGGAGTTGAATTAATTCATACTGGGCATGGGATAGATTGCTGTATGGGGCACAGTATCTGCATGGAGCCCTGTTGAGCACAGGGCTCAACAGACATAATGCAATTCACCAAATCAACAGAATGTGTTCTAGTCAAATGACACAGCAGGAGCAAGAGTAGAAGGATAAAGATGCATAAATATGCAAGACAGTCCTTTAAAAAGTAGGAATAGAACTATCCTATGACCCAATAATCCCACTACTAGGCATATACCTTGAGAAAACAATAACTGAGAGAGATGCATATACCACAGTTCATTGCAGCACTATTTACAATAGCTAGGACATGGAAGCAATCTAGAAGTCCATTGACAGACTGATGGATAAAGAAGCTGTGGTACATATATACAATGGAATATTACTCAGCCATAAAAAGAACACATTTGAGTCAATCCTAATGATGTGGATTACCCTACAGCATATAATACAGTGAAGTTAAGTCAGAAAGAGAAAAACAAATTTCATATATCAACACATATACATAGAATCTAGAGGGGGGCTTCCTTGGTGGCTCAGTGGTAAAGAATCCACCTGCAATGCAGGAGTTGCATGAAATGCAGGTCCAATTCCTGGGTAGGGAAGATGCCCTGGAGGTGGGCATCCAACCCACAAGTATTCTTGCCTGGAGAATCCCATTGACAGAAGAGCCTGGTGGGCTACAGTCCATAGCGTCACAAAGAGTCAGACACAACTGAAGCAAGTTAGCACGCATAAATGGAGATACAAACATAGAGAACAGACTTGTGAAAATAGTGGGGGATGGAGAGGGTGGGACGAATTGAGAGAGTAGCATGGAAACATATACTTTACCATATGTAAAACAGATAGCCAGTGGGAGTTTGCTGTACAAATCAGGGAAGCCAAAACCAGGGCTCTGTGACAACCTAGAGGAATGGGATGGGGTGGGAGGTGGGAGGGGGCTTCAAGAGGGAGGGGATATATGCATACCAATGGCTGATTCATGTTGATCTACAGCAGAGACCAACATGATATTATTGCAAAGCAATTATCCTCCAATTAAAAATAAATAAAATTTTTAATTGCAAGACAAGGTCCATGAATTGAGTTATTAGGCACGTAGCTGTGGCAAGGAATTGGAGAGCACTTGGGAGTACAGGAAATGAGATGGTGAAGATAAGTGGCACCCAATTTGTGGGCACAGAAAGGTGCCATCATAAAGATTCTGGACTATGAGTGTGCAACTGAGGAGTTAAATGTTTTCTAAAACTATATCAAAGACATATTTTAGAAAGCTGGCACCCTGGACTTGACTACGGCATGATTTGCTGAAGGTAAGACTACATATAGGAAATATAATAATTGTCTTGAGACCTGAACTGAGGTGGAAGCAGAAGGGATATAAGAAAAAAAATGTACACAAGACGGTCCAGGAGGCTTGGGGTGCAGTTCTGGAAAGATGTTTGGAAGTGAAGGAAAGTTCAAACACAGATGATGATCAGAACATGAGGTTACTGAATTATTTGCTGAGGAGTTACGACTAGATCCCCTGGGTAGTCACTCTCCTCTCTTGCCTCTCCTAAATTTTGTTCTATAGGACACTAGAGACTCTAAAAGTGAAAGTGTTAGTCACTCAGTCTTGTCCGACTCTTTGCAACCCCATGGACGTAGCTGGCCAGGTTCCTCTGTCCATGGGATTTTCCAGGCAAGAATACTGGAGTGGGTTGCCATTTCCTTCTCCAGGGGATCTTCCTGACCCAGGGATCGAATCTGTGTCTCCTGTAGCTCCTGCATTGCACGCAGATTCTTTACCATCTGAGCCATCAGAGAAGTCCCTAGAGACTTTATATAGGTCCAGATGAGCTCTTAATAAGCTTGGCATGTCACACATTGCCTATTCCTCTCCTTGCTGCTGCTAAGTCGCTTTAGTCGTGACTGACTCTGTGCAACCCCATAGACGGCAGCCCACCAGGCTCCCCCATCCCTGGGATTCTCCAGGCAAGAACACTGGAGTGGGTTGCCATTTCCTTCTCCAATGCATGAAAGTGAAAGGTGAAAGTAAAGTCGCTCAGTTGTGTCCGACTTGAGCGACCCCATGGACTGCAGCCTACCAGGCTCCTCCGTCCATGGGACTTTCCAGGCAAGAGTACTGGAGTGGGGTGCCATTGCCTTCTCCAATTCCTCTCCTTAAAGTGTTCAATTCCTTTCAATGTAGCAGAAGTCCTACAATAAGGAACTTCTTGTTTAGTGTTTCCTTTTTATATACACTTCCCTTGTGGCTCAGCTGGTAAAGAATCTGCCTGCAATGCTGGAGACATGGGTTTGATCCCTGAGTTGGGAAGATCCTCTGGAGAAAGGAAAGCCTACCCACTCCAGTGTTCTGGCCTGGAGAATTTCATGGACTGTATAGTCCATGGGGTCGCAAAGAGTCGGACACAACTGAGTGACTTTCACTTTTTATAACACAAATACATTTTATTGCAAAACAATCCATGTAATATAGATGAAAGTAAAAATCCATTTTTACCAACCACCCATTCCTATTCCAAACTCATTCCAGTCCCCTCCCAGAACAATGATCATTTCCAGTTTGGTGCTATATTTCTGGAAATTTCTATGTAAATATATACATATTTTTTTTACAAAAAATATAATTTTGAGGGAAATCAAATTGATACACATTTTGATACATATTTTCCCCAAACTTGCTTTTTTCACTGTTGTAACATATTTATTGTTCAAACATATGGATCTAACTTAATTTTTTTTAAATTACTTAGTGTGAATATGCCACATTTGTTTTGTCACTCCTCAAGAGACATTTAAGCAATCAATAATCTGTGACCACTGCAGACAATGCTAAACTGCACATCCTTATACACATATGCAGATGTTTCTCTGGAATAGATACCAAGAGGTGAAAATTCTGGGAATAATATGTACATTTTAAATCTTAATAGATATTGTTGGCCTAAACCAAACTGCCTGTCACATTTTCTATTGTCATGCGTAATGTTATTTTGTTAGTGTCAAGTGTGTGTGTGCGCATGCAAACCATAATCAAACAACATTAGATAGGATATATGTATACCTGTTTAATGCTGTTAATTATGGTTTGCACACAAACAAATGACACTAACAAAGTAACATTAAACATGACAATTGGAAATATGACTGGCAGTTTGGTTTAGGTCAAAATTAGATCCTTGAGGGAATTGAGGAT